>NW_016809758.1:282713-314807 GCF_001698545.2 Rhinopithecus bieti
AAATACTAAGGGAACTCAGAGGCCGGTGCCGGCGTGGGTCCTCTGTAAGCTGAGCGCCGGTCCCCCGGGCCCCGCTTTTCTTTCTCTACACTTTGTCTCTGTGTTTTATTCCTTTTCTCAAGTCTTTCGTTTCCACCTAACGAGAAACACCCACAAGTGTGGAGGGGCAGGCCACCCCTTCAGCTTGGTGCCATACATACATATATATATATATATATAATTTCATTTAATTCTCAAAGTGGTGGAGTCAGGATTTGCAAGACAGTTTATGAGTTTGAAGTCCATGCTTCCCTCATAGTATCTTGAGACTTCAGGAGACAATACCATCATGCAAGGTTTTGTTCCAATAGTGGTTTTGTTTGTTTTTTGTTTTTTTGAGACTGGGTCTCACTCTTGCTCAGGCTGGAGTGCAGTGGCGTGATCACACTCACCAAATCCTCCTACCTTAGCCTCCCAAGTAGCTGGGACCACAGGTGCATTCCACCACACCCAGCTAATTTTTTAAAAATCGTTTTGTAGAGATGGGGTATCCCTATGTTGCCCAGGCTGGTCTCAAACTTCTGGGCTCAAGCAATCCACCTTCCTCAACCTCCCAAAGGACTGACATTACAGGTGTAAACTACTACGCCCAGCCCCATTGGTGACTTTAATGATGGCTGTGCAAGGCTAGAGGTGGTCCTGAGGCGCATCTTCTTTTTATATCACATAGGCAACTGCCTTTGCCCCTCACCAGCCTCAGGGGATAACAGGAATTTAGGCTGGTAAGTGGAAGAGGGTGAATAGGTGCTGAGGAAATCTGATCACTGTGATCTTAATTAGCTGCCACAGCAAATGGTGGCATTTAGGTACACAGTTCCAAAGGTTCTATACCAGTCACGTACTGATAAGCCAGCCCTCTCTCTAAAAGAAAGCCTTGATTGGTAGCATTTGTGGACTTCCATGGGACATGTACGGTCGCCATGGCTGATTCAAGACACCACATGAAGTCACTGAATGAGGACTTAGAAGAGATGAGCATCAGCAGCTCTCACAAGCCGGTGAGTCACTCCACTCACTACTGGAACGGTAACCGGGGACGGTCTCCAGAAAGCCACAGGAAGAGTTCTGCCAACCTCATGGGCAGCCTGGGGAAGCCTCAGCTCTCACTCTGAAGATTTTGAATAAGTAAAATGATTTATGCTTCTCTGATTTATGGCAGCCATCCTATCACTTTGGATGGTTATCTAGGCTGTTGGGTGGAAGGATCCCTCAAAATAGCCCTTGGCTCCTCTTAGGAACATACCCCATTGCCTTGCTTCAGGCTAGGACAGCCTCCTGCATAGGCAAGGCAGCTCTATAGGGCTCATGCAATTAGTTCTGCAGAAAGCAATTCAGGCAGTACCATCCTGAGAGGAAGGATGAGAGTTGTCGGTGTCACAGCTATTCCTCTGTCCCTCACTTGGATTCAGGCAGTACCTTCTCCCCAAGTTCCAGGAAATCATAAACACCAAGGAATCTACCTTTGCTGGACTGGGCCTCAGTCAGAGATCAGGCCCAGCTAGAAGGTAGTAGGCATCTCTGAAGAGATGGTGGAATGGGGGTGGAAAACCAGTGTGGCTGGATGTGCCCGCTTCCAGCTGTGGAGTGACTCTGCTCCTCAGCTGGGGCATGGGAAATAGGTCTTGCAGGGCAGAGCAGGAACAGGTCTGGAGGAAAGGGGTCTTGTCCTGGGGCAGAACCCCTTGAGAAGCTTCACATTTATACATCTTTGAGTCCTTCTACCAAATAGGTAACATGTTGCCAAGTACAGAATCAGCAGCCAAAAACATATTGAAAGAGAAATGAGACTTTTATTAGCTCCCAGAGCATTTTCAATACTAAGGCAAAAGTAAAAAGAAAGGACCTAGGCAGACCCCAGAACTCACCACGGACACACAGCAGAGTCCTTCTTTTCATATCAAGGGTATGGGTAGGCAAGAAAGGCTGCTATTTCATTGAGATAGGACCAACCACCAAGCCCAAATGAGAAGACAAGTGGAGATGTGGTGTCAGACCGGGAGGGTTAGAACTTGCTAGTGTAGAGGGCAATAATCCACTTGGGCACACGGAGGAAGGAGGGCAAGTAGGAGGCCAGCCAGCCTATGCCGGACACGTGTGAGAGAACAGAGCTCAAAGACAAATAGTCTTGGACAGGGCGGCCTGGGAACAACAGGAGTAGGAGGATTAGATTCTCATTTCCCACTCCTCAGATACCCTCACCTTGGCTGGAGAGACCGAGGGAGGAGTGGGCAGGGAACAGAGGGAACAGCAGTCAAGGCTGGCTGCTGTGCCAGGGTCCTCACCGTCCACATCCTGAAGGCCATAGCGTCGAGCAAGGTCACAGGATGGTAGCACCTTACCACTCAGGCTCAGGATATTGGGATCTGCGGGCACAGAGACAGGTGGAGATGGCAGGCAGGGGAGCGTGCAGATGACAAGGTTTGGGCCCAGTTGGACAGGGTACTGCTGAGACAGACTCAGGAGCCCTGGAAAACTCTTTCTGTTCCTAGGAAGGCTCTTGGGCCTCGGATTTTTCCACACTTCCCAGGAGCCCACTCCTAAGGTTCCCAGACCTCAAACTGGGAATGCTGACCCCTTGGGCCTCAAAAAACAGAGAAAAGAACGACATGTTCCTCAATCAACTCCCGAGCCAGATCTGGGCACTGGATGCTACCACCCTACACATCCTCCATGCCCTTTCTTATTACCAGCTGCCCCCAAACTTCACCTGTTGCCAAAGCCACCACACATTTTCCACTCAATTCTGTGGTTTCTGCAGATGAGAAGACTGATTTGAACTGAAAAACAGGGGCAGAGAAGTGAAGGGTTAATTTCCAAGAGCACTGCCCAAGTCTCCCAGTTTCAACTTCTGTTCCAGGAGAAAGAGACCAAAGACCAAAGAGGCCAAAGACCTCAAGCAGGGCCTGTAGGATCCAAAGTATTGGCAGGTGCCAGAGCCACTCCTCCCCATATCCAGGTGAGCCCTGTTCCCTGGCACCAGGATCTGCTGTCTTTGCTAAGTGGAAGGATCTGGTAGTGCCAAATAGTGTTTGGACCTTCTAAGCTAGCTGGTGTGGGGGTCAAGCGCATGGGCTTTGGAGCTAGACAGCCTTTCCACTTAGGACATATGTGACTTTCAACAAGTTTTTGCCGGGCGCAGTGGCTCACACCTGTAATCCCAGCACTTTGGGAGGCCGAGGCAGGTCAATCACGAGGTCAGGGGTTCGAGACCAGCCTGACCAACATGGTGAAACCCTGTCTCTACTAAAAATACAAAAATTAGCTGGGCGTGGTGGCGGGCACCTGTAATCCCAGCTACTCAGGAGGCTGAGGCAGGAAAATTGCTTGAACCCAGGAGGTGGAGGTTGCAGTGAGCTGAGATCGCACCACTTGCACTCCAGCCTGGGCAACAGAGTGAGACTCTGTCTCAAAAAAAAAAAACCAAAACAACAACAACAACAACAACAACAAAACCAAGTTTCTAAACCTCTCTGGGTTTCAGTTTTGCCATCTGTAGAATGGAGCTGGTATCTCCCTTACAGGATTAAAGGAAATAATGTGTGTCCCATGCTCAGCCCTGCACCTGCCACAGTAAGCAGCTGGTGAATGGGAGTATCGGCTCTTGTTATTGTCTTGTTATTGAGGATGGAGAGGCTGACTCCCCTGTGTTCTCTGCTTCCTTCGCTCTCCCCTTACCAACCTGCTTAAGCACAGGATCATTCAGGACCTCCTCTTTTGTCATATGCTCCTTCAGCAGTTCTGTCTGCACAATTCCTGGCCACAGAGACACATAGCTGACCCCATGGCGCCGCAGCTCGTGGGCACAGTCAGCAGCCAGCTTGTCACACTGTGGAGAGGTGGAAGGCAAGGTAAGAGCCACCTAGTCATGTCACTTTCCTGCCCTGCCCTCTCTGCTTCTACTGTGAATGCTCCACCAACCCTGCCCTTCCCAGGAGCCCCAAGGTTTCAGCTGCCCACCCTCCCCAGTGTGATGCCTACTCTAGCCAACCGAGAGGAGCACAAGCAAAGGAACTGTCCATGGATGAGGCAGAGGAGGAGCTGAGAGGAGCCAGCCTTACCATTCTGACCACTGGGGACTGTACCTTCTGAGCTATAAGTACCATCACTGTCTTTTACCTCCTCAGCTCCTATGCCACTGGGTCCTCACCGCAGCTTTGCCCACACCATAGGGGACGTTGAACATATACTGCAGGCTTCCAGGGGAGGAGATGACCACGATGAGCCCCCGGCCAGCTGGTACCATCAGCCGTGCCCCATACACAGAGCAAAAGTAGTGGCCTCTAGAAGGTGCGGCAAGGGAAGAAGGAATGAACCATGTTAGTGCTGGCCTGGGTGCCACAGCCTCCGGCAGCTTCCCCTGCCTTCTGGTGGTGGTTGTCCACTAGGAAGGCTACATAGGGCAGGGTAGCAACCTGAGGAATTAGGGGCTTGAGACCATATTCTGAGAGGAAAACTGGTCAAAATAACCACTGACAGGCCTGGGCATGGTGGCTCACGCCTGTAATCCCAGCATTTTGGGAGGCTGAGGTGGGAAGATCACAAGGTCAGGAGATTGAGACCATCCTGGCTAATACAGTGAAACCCGGTCTCTACTAAAAATGCAAAAAAAGAAGCCAGGCGTGGTGGCAGGCGCCTGTAGTCCCAGTTACTCGGGAGGCTGAGGCAGGAGAATGGCATGAACCCGGGAGGCGGAGCTTGCAGTGAGCCGAGATCATGCCACCACTGGACTCCAGCCTGGGCGACAGAGTGAGACTCCGTTTCAAAAAAAAAAAAAACCACTGAAACAGATGAGAAACAGCAATCTTTAGAAGATGAAATAGAAGGCAAGAACCCTGTCACGATAACAATTACAAACAAAATTGCCCAGGGGGAGAAAATTTAAGAAATATATAGTGTCTACATGGAAAAACTATAAAACCATGACAGAATAAGTACAGACAAAATCTTTCAAAGCTAAGAACTGACATGTAAATCATCATTTCTATGTAAATCAATCCATAGATTCAGTCATATTGGATTATATCTCAATAAGACCTTTTGGAGAAATTGATAAAATAATCTAAAGCTCAATGAGAATAATAAACATGTGAGAACAGCCAGAAAAGCTGGGCACAGTGGCTCATGCCTGCAATCCCAGCACTTTGGGAGGCCAGTGGCGCAGATCACTTGAGCTTAGGAGTTTGAGACCAGACTGGCCAACATGGTGAAACCCCATCTATACTAAAAATACAAAAATTAGCCAGGTGTGGTGATACGTGCCTGTAGTCCCAGCTACTCGGGAGCCTGAGGCAGGAGGATCTCTTGAGCCCAGGAGGCGGAGGTTGTGGTAAGCTGAGATTGTGCCACTGCACTCCAATCTGGATGACAGAGTGAGACCGTCTCAAAAAAAAAAAAAAAAAAAAAGAGAAAGGGAACAGCCAGGAAAATTCTGAAAAAAGGATTAATGTCTTGTGGGTGGGGGGATTGCTTTCCCTACCCCTGTTGTCACCCATATGAAAATGCACAGGGGCCAGGCATGCTGGCTTATGTCTATAATCCCAGCATTTTGGGAGACTGAGATGGGAGGATTGCTTGAGGTCAGGAGTTTGAGACCAGCCTGGCCAGCGCAGCAAGACCCCATCTCTAAAAAATAAAATAAAATAAATTAAAATGTACAAGACATAATAGTTAAAAGAATGCAGTACAAGTGTAACAACAGACTGATAAGTCAATGAAACAAAACAGTGAATAATTAGATACAAGTATATGTGAGAATGCAGTGTATTACAAAAGGAACCTGTCAAGTCAGTGGGGAAAGATGGATCATTTGGGACAACTGACCAGTTATTTGAGTTGGGGGAATTGGGTCTCTGTCTCATTTATTATTTTAAAATTAAGCCTAAAAGAATCAAATATTTAAATATAAAAAATAAAAGCACAGAAGTACTGAAAGAAACATGATCAAATGTGTTTATAAACTTGAGGTGGGGAAGGCTTTTCTTAGCACCACACCCAGATAGGAACTAAAAAAGACTGACAGATTTGACTTCTTAAAATTAAGACACACACACACATACACACACAAATACAAAGATACATGTATATTTCTGTATATACAAAGAGCAGGGCAGGACTGAGTGTGGTGGCTCATGCCTATAATCCCAACACTTTGGGAGGCTGAGGCCAGCAAGAGATGAGGGTGTGGAAGGCACCTCTCTTTGGAGGCTATGGCCATGAACACTGGCCAATTTCCAGCTCTTAGGGTGTTCCTTTCTTGCCTTTGGCCTGACCATCCTTCTCTGTCCTAATGATCTTCCTTCCACTTTGGAAATCACAATTGCATTCTAATCCTGCTTTCTTGGGATTGTCACCAGAGTACCAAAATTGGAGCAGTGGGTGTTCTTACATGCTTTAGTCACATATTTGCCGATAATCTGGTGGTTACTCCCACAGGTGACTGATCACATTCATCAGGCATGGCTTGATTACATGAGAGCGTAACATCATTCCAACAGTAACAGAGGCATAACTGGTGCACATTACGCTAGGTGAATTCTAAATGCTGTGTTTCATCTGACTCCTGGGCTAGATGACCCGGTGTGACCCAATGATATCCCTGCTCTCCCAACTCTGACCCGTGAGTGCCCTTGCCTGTGGGTATGGAGTTAGGATGTGGAGACTAAAGAGCATTGGTGTTCACTCCTTCTTCTTAAGCTTCTCCTGGTCTAAAACAAAACAATTTCTCCCTCTAACCATTTTGAAAGTATAGACTACAGGCTGTGTGCATTACTGAGAGGAGCAGGCTTTCTCCCTTCTGGGTATTTCATTTGGATGGGCAGAGAGTGAGGCAGAAGAGAGGCCAAGGGCTTGTTCTGATGAAAATTACTGACAAAAACAAGGCAAGAGTTGACATTCTCAGGAACAGACTCACCTGGATGGAACTTCTCCAGAGGTAAGTGGGACAAATGGAACAGAAGGGAGAAGAAAGAGATGGGGGAGGCCAGAGGGAAAAGGAGAGGGCATGTAAGGAAAGGCCTGGCTGTTGAGCTGGCTAAGTGAGTGAGGGAACACGGGCCCTGGCAGTGGAGCACCCACCTGAGTCCAGCGTTGTTGATATCATCCCACATGGAGGCAGGGGTTTCCCAGAATGCCTTATTCCTGGTGTTCAGGATCGTCTGGAAGGCACAGGGAGGGTGATGAATGATCTGAAGGCTGGGAGGTGTGAGGGGCTAGGTAATGGAAGGGACAATGAGTGGGGATGAAGATGCAGGGGTCAGAGGGGGAGGTCAGAAATGTGGAGCTGGGACCAAAGTTCAAAGGGTACCTGGACTCCTGCATAAGCGTTGTTGACCAGCACATCCAGATGCCCTTGCTGTTCCCGAGCCACTTGCTCAAACAGGCTTCGCACTTCACTCTCCTGGCTTGAATCACACACCACAGGCACACATCGGCCCCCGAGGGATTGTGCCTGGAGTAGGACAGGGGATATGAGCTTACATTCACACACGGGTGTAAGTCATGACAAAACTCCCTCAACCAAAAGTGGACTTGAGCACTGAGAAGACAATCCTAGGAGAGCCAGCTGCAGAAGCAACATGGCAGGCAACGCTGCCCTCTGGTGTCTGTTTGAGTAGTTCCAGGAATGATAGGCCTCCCCACCCCAGAACAAGGTGAACTGCAAAGTAAGTTTTAATAATCTACAAACATTTACTGAGGCCCACCATGTGGTGTGGAGTGAGGATGTAGAGACTAAAGAGCATTGGTGTTCACTCCTTCTTCTTAATGTACTTCTCAAAGTACAATGCAAGGCATTGTACTTTGCAAGTAGAGGGTAAGAACAAGTGAGGCATGGAGTCTGTTCTTGAGAAATGAGTAGGCAACCTTTTCCTTTTTGTGGTCTTTTCTATCTCTCATGCCCTTAGCTCCCACCCTTCACCACTCACCTAGAACCTCTACTAAGTCCCAGCTCTCTTACCCTCACTCCACCAATGCTCCTGCTTGGTAACTGAAAAAACCAAAGCTATCAGCCATGAATGATTTCTACTTCCTGTTCTGTCTCACTCTCTACAAATGCCCACAAACCTCCAACTGCAGAGGAAGAAGAGTCCCTTATCCAAGAACAATCCTCCTATTCTCCAAATTTATGGATCTTCCCCTATTACCCTCCTTGCCTGAACTACTGCAATGCCTCCCAACTACTCACCTGACCTCTAGTCTGTCTGCCTCAAATTAATTCTTCATAATCCAGCCAGTACGAACCATCTAAAACACAAACCCTGTTCAAAATCTCCTAACTGGATCTCCATCTCTTAGAGAATGAAGCCTGAGTTCTCTTCTAGGGTCTTCCAAGACCTACTCTTTCCTCTCCAGCCTCTCACTCACTACTCTTCCCTTGCATTATCTCGACATCTACTCTTTCACACTGTCCCTATGCTTATGGAGCTCCCTCTGTTGGAAAGGTTTTCCTAACTTCCTTTACCTAACTCTTACCTTTCAAAACTCAGTTCAAGAACCACCTACGTCCTCCAGGATGCTTTCCCAAACCACTTTCCCTAGCCACTCTCCTGTGGCATCTGGATGCTCCCCAACACGCCTAGAGTATTCTGTGCGTATCTCCCTCTTACAATTTACCATATTCACATTACATTGAAATGACTGTTTTCTGTACTTCATTTCCTGTTGGACTCTATCTTCATTTTTAATTTTAATGTTTTTTTTAGAGACAGGATCTCACTGTCACCCAGGCTGGAGTGCAGTGGTGCAATCATAGCTCACTGCAACCTCGAACTCCTGGGCTCAAACGATCCTCTTGCCTCAGCTTCCCAAGTAGGTGGTACTACAGGTGCAGGCCACCGTGCCCAGCTAATTATTCAAAAAATATTTTTTGTAGAGACTGGGTCTAGCTGTGTTGCCCAGACTGGTCTCCAAAAGGCTGCACATGTTCTTAATCTTCCTTCAGAAGCACAGAAGGCCCCAGCTCGGGAATGTAAGCCAGCTGATTCTGAAGTCCCTGAAACCTTTTTAAATTGCCTTCAGGACCTGACCTCCTCCTTTCTGAAGGACATTGCAGGTAAGTGATCTTGCTGCCTTGGCCTCCCAAAGGGCTGGGACTCCAGGCATGAGCCACTGTACTCCACCATGGACTGAATCTTTGAAGAGCAGAAATTAGATCTTATTAGTCTTGATAACTTCCGTGCTTTACCCAATGCCTAGCAAATCATGGATACTCAAATATTTATTTAACTGAAGTCTAGTAAATAAGCAAAAAATGTACAGTTCAATAAAGTCTTGCCTAAAATAGAGGAAAACACAGGTCCACAACCCTTTAGTTACAATTCCAAAATCTCTGCTCTCAAACACAAAGTTCTTTTCTTTTTCTTTCTTTCTTTTCTTTTCTTTTTTTTTTTTTTAGACAGTGTCTCCCTCTGTCGTCTAGACTGGAGTGCAGTGGCGTGATCATGGCTCAACTCCTAGGCTCAAGCGATCCTCCTGCCTCAGCCTCCAGAGTAGCTGCTGGGACTATAGGCACATGCCACCATGCCTGGCTTAAACAAAGTTTTTTCATAAAACTCACTGGGCAGCAAAATTCTACCTTACCTGAAGTTATTTACGGGGTTTTAAATTTCCACTTTGAATAAATATTCACATCTTGTTGAGTAGTATTATAGTTTCAGGTAAGGGATTAGGAAAGGGAGCGGTTAAGTGGAAGGGCTCTCTTGGGTGGTTTCTGCAACTGTGGTCCCAGAGGAAGCACTCACCTCCTGAGCAGCAACGCGAAGGGTGTCTAGATGGCGGCCAGTGATGTAAACTGTGGCACCTGCTTTGCAGAGCTGCAAGGCAATGCCACGGCCAATACCCCTGGAGGCACCAGTCACCACACACACTTTGCCCTTCATGGGAGCTGCCATGACTCACAGGCAAAGGAGGAAGGTCTGTGGAAGCAAAGACTTGCTCTGAGGGAAGCCTGGAGACTGTGTGTGTGTTGGGGCGGGGGTCAGGGGGAGGGGAGAGCCTCACTAGGGGTGAGAGGAGGAGCCAAGGTAAGAATCCTTTGAGGGGAGAGGAGTCAGAGGCGGACAACTGGGTGCAGCCCTAAGGGTAAGGGAGTCAGAGGCGGACAACTGGGTGTGGGCCTGAGGACAAGGCTGACTGTCTTTTGGGACGCCCAGAGAGTGAAGAAGGGGCTGAGTGGGACTGTCCAGAGGTGGACAACTACTACGACCCTCTGAGTGTGGCTGCCTGGATGGGGGAATCTGGCGCGACAGCCCCTCGGGGCGCGTCCAAGCAGAGTCCTGGGCTATCTGGAGCTCCGGTCCCTGGCCTGACCCAGTCCAGCTGAGCCAGAGGCGCAGCTTCCGGGCCGGGGATGAGCGGGAAGCCTGGAGATCCGAAACCCTAAATGTGAGGCGCGTGTGCCGCTTACCTGCCACCTGCGCTGCCGCTGAGGTCCTCGCGCTGACTAGCTCGCCGTACACGTATAGTTCGAGAACTTTAATTCTGGCCGTAGGGGCGGAACAAAGTGACTACGACTGGGACAAATTGCGGGTCTGCGGTGGAAGTCTGGGTTCTGGCCCAGATTGAGCTGGCGACGTGGAGGTAGTGTTCAAGGACTGATTCTACAGCAGGACCCGGGACGATTCTGTGCTGGGATCGAAGGGCGGAGTCCTGGGTCAAAGTTAGAACCCGCGGATGGGGCGGAGCGATCTGGGGGACACACCCACCCCGCCCGGCTGGGGCCGCGCGTAACTATGACGTAGTAGTTGCGTCAGGAGCGCGCCCGCGTTTCTGAACTTGGTTTGGGCCAGGCACACGCTTGGCGACGTTGAAGGTTCGTCCACAGCTAAGGAAACTTTTGCAGCTGGAGAGGTCCCGAAACACACATGGGGCTGGGTCCGCGCTCTCCACACAAGGTGGGGCGCCGGTTCCCAGCTGGTGGCAAACGGGGGCGCGGGGCCAAGGGGTCGGGGCGCCCCTTACCCGGCAGTAAGCGGCAACCCTGGCCGCCTCCGGATAGGCGCTCGGAGCCGCCTCCAGATTCGCACCCGCACCTGAGCCCCGAAGCTCTGGGATATTTCCGCCGGGCGCTGTCAGCATTGAAAGAGGCTCCCGAGACTGGGGAAGAACGAGGTAGGAAGCAACTTCGGGGTTTAGACCAAGAGCATCAAATCCAGGGCAGGCAAGGAAACTTTCTCGGGTCGGCAGGGCGTGGGGACTTAGTTTCATTTCCCATGTCCTCTTCCTCGGTCTCCCACCCACGACCCTTGGTTAAGTGAGGGTACATAACCGTATTGTCTACTAAGTCTCTTCAAAGTGTGTTTTTCTTCACTTTTCCAGATCTGATGGTGCACAATATTATGAAGGAAGTAGAGACTCAGGCCCTAGCTTTGTCCACTAACAGGACTGGCAGTGAGATGCTGCAGGAACTGTTGGGATTCAGTCCCTTGAAACCGCTTTGTCGCGTATGGGCTGCTCTGCGCTCCAACTTGCGCACTGTGGCCTGTCACCGATGCGGGGTCCATGTATTGCAAAGTGCTTTGCTACAGCTCCCTCGATTGCTGGGGAGTGCTGCGGAGGAGGAGGAGGAGGAGCAGGAAGGGGAGGATGGGAAGGATGGTCCCACGGAGACCCTGGAGGAGCTGGTCCTGGGACTAGCCGCTGAGGTGTGTGATGATTTTCTTTTCTACTGTGGAGACACACATGGCAGCTTCGTGGTCAGAACTCTGCTTCAGGTATTAGGAGGGACTATTCTGGAGTCTGAGAGAGCCAGGCCCCGTGGTTCCCAATCATCTGGTAAGTATTACAAGAGGAGAGTGGACCTAGGGGGAAGAAGAATTTAGAAAGTTCAGAAGGAGACAGTAAATAGAAGACTAAGTCTTCATGGGGGAGCTTGACCTGGAAGAATTAGCTTGACCTGTCCTAATCTGAACAGGGCTTTAGCAAGCCAAAGATTAGTGTGTGCAGAGGCCCAGAGGTAGGGATGTATAGTTGTGTTTGGGGGACGGCTATTAGAATGGACACAGGAGGAGAAATTTTTCTTTTTAAGCATGACTTAACATTTAAATGGACTTAAGCAAAAGTAACATACATACTGGACTCAAGCAAAAGTTCAGGAAAGAATACCCTTACTACATGCAGCCCACTCTGTTATTTTATTTTATTTTTTTCCTTTTCAAAACTTTATTCTGCTCTATTTCATTAAAAAAAAAGCTAGTTGAGACCGCCAACTTGATTTCATGATACAGTCTTGCGCTGTGATCCACATTTTGAAAAACTCTGGGAAATAAAGTTAGCGAGTTTAAATGAGGCTTAATTTTGGAATGCCTTGACTACCTGACTGAGGAGGTTGAACTGTCTTCTGTGGACCATGGGGAAGCTGGTTGAAGTTTCTTAGAAATATTAAGACAGAAATGTAGTCTCAGTTCTGTCATCCAGAAGAGACATTCAGTTGTACTACATCTGTTCTGCATCTCCAAGTGGAATCCTTGTCCATCTGTGGAATTTTTCTCTCCTGGGTGACAGTTTGTGATCTCCCCACTGCACATGTTCTTAATCTTCCTTCAGAAGCACAGAAGGCCCCAGCTCGGGAATGTAAGCCAGCTGATTTTGAAGTCCCTGAAACCTTTTTAAATCGCCTTCAGGACTTGACCTCCTCCTTTCTGAAGGACATTGCAGGTAAGGAGGGAAGTAGGAGGAGAGTCTCGTATCTACTTTTCTGGAGGTGATTTTACCACCAAGCAAGGCCCTCAGGTCAGGTTATTCCTCTTCTTTTCAAACCTGGTCTGGTTTGATGTTCAAAGCACTTCGTGTAGTCCCTTTGTGTCCATAGTGCCCTGTATCTTGTTGCCTAAAGTTTGAGGTTATGCAGGTTGTCTGGATTTTGAGAAAGCTGCTTTATTTCTGCCTTCTCTCCACAGTGTTTATCACTGATAAGATCTCCAGCTTCTGTCTTCAAGTGGCTTTACAGGTTTTACACCACAAACTTCCCCAGTTTTGCGCTTATCTCTGCAATGCTGTGATTGGCTACCTGAGTACTCGCAGTTCCTCAGTAGATGGCAGGTATGGTCAGGGCCTCAGGATCATTCAAAGTTGGTGGGGCTGTGTGAAATGAATGAGGTGATGTAGTGCAACTGTATTTTGCATGAAATAGAGTTAAGACTGCCTGATGCCCTTCTTGTCCCTAGTCCCCTACTGCTATTTCTCCGAGATCAGACAAGCTCTAGACTCCTGGAGCAGGTCCTGCTGGTGTTGGAGCCCCCAAGGCTCCAGAGCCTCTTTGAGGAGCACTTGCAGGGGCAGCTGCAGACCCTGGCTGCACATCCCATTGCCAACTTCCCTTTGCAGCGCTTACTGGATGCAGTCACTACCCCTGAGCTGGTGAGTTGGAAACCTGAGCTGGTTCTGTTTCTGCTAATTCTTGATCATTGGACCTTATTTTATGGTCTGTCTGCCTCTATATATTTTTGACATTGTGCTGGCCATTGCCCTTGAAAAGCTATTCCTTGAGGTTTTCCAGAGCTTAGGATAAATTTGCCCACCTTCCAGTGAGGATTTATTTTGACTTCTCTCAGGTATGAGGACCAGCAAGAGACAGGCTTCATTCAGGTTTACAGCTTGAGGTTCCATGGCCTACCCAGACTCTGGTACTTGGCTCTAAGCCCACATGAGTGCTAGAGCTGTTGCCATAGCTGCTCTTTTCCTTTGCTGCTTAGGACTAAGGTGGGCTTCCCTGTGGTCTCATGCATTGGGTGTTAGAGTGGAAGGGCAGGTTTAATTTTAGTGGCCCCTTGCCTCTAGTTCTCCCTTACACATAGGGAAGAGCCACTTAAAATTCCTTCCTGTGAGGTGGCACCTCTAAGACTGCCCCCTTGTCCTGGGCCTTATCTAGCCAAACAAAAGTCCTGATACTGGCAATGCTTTTTATGTTTTATCTAGCATTTTTAGTTGTTTTCACTGGGAAGGTTTCTCTGAATAATGTGGTCCACCATTACCAGAATGCCAAAGTTACATCCCATGTTTCCCATCAGCTGTCCCCTGTGTTTGAGGAGCTGAGCCCTGTCCTGGAAGCTGTATTGGCCCAGGGCCACCCAGGGGTAGT
Source organism: Rhinopithecus bieti (assembly GCF_001698545.2). NCBI lineage: Eukaryota > Metazoa > Chordata > Mammalia > Primates > Cercopithecidae > Rhinopithecus > Rhinopithecus bieti. The sequence continues at coordinate 296,827 of NW_016809758.1, forward strand.
CATTGCCCTGGTGGGGGCCTGTCGCAGAGTTGGGGCCTACCAAGCCAAGGTCCTACAGCTCTTGTTGGAGGTGAGTGGATATTACCCACAATCCGTTTATGCCCTCAGTCCAGCTTCTACCTCTTAGGACTTATCTAATCTTAAGTTGTTGTACCTCTGGACTCAGGAAGTCTAATGCCCAAGGAGTTCACAGGAATGGGGGCAAATGAGGCCTATAGGTGCCCGCCACCACTCCCGGCTAATTTTTTTTTTTTTTTTTTTTTGAGACAGAGTTTCGCTCTTGTTGCCCAGGCTGGAGTGCAATGGTGCAGTCTCAACTCACTGCGCCTGGCCGAGGCCAAATGCTATTTCACAGTCCTGGAACAAAACTTGTCTCCCAGAACTAAGAGAGAAGTTTATTTAAGGGATAAACGTTTATTAATCCCTGTATGTGATAGAGACTGGGGATACAGCAAGGCGTGATATCCTGCTCTCATGGAGCTCACATTCTTGTGGAGTTGGGGCTTCTTTCCTTTCCTGAAGGTGTTCCCTTAAAGTTGAGGTTAGGGATGGAGAAGTTCTCAGGTTCATCATATTTTGTCTTCTCCTTTAGGCATTCCACTGTGCAGAACCCTCATCCCGGCAAGTGGCCTGTGTGCCTCTCTTTGCCACTTTGATGGCATATGAGGTGTATTATGGACTGATGGAGGAGGAGGGGGCAGTGCCTGCAGAGCACCAGGTGAGGTAGGGGAGAGGACAAGCCAGTGACTAATTGGGAGCCAGGCCTCCTAGGGTTTAGCAAGCCTCTGACTTCTGAGGTGAGAGTGGTGACTTCATCCAGGTGGAGGTGGCAGTGTTCTGGGGATGGGCTCATCCACCTGGCTTGTTGGTGCCTCCTAATTTCCTATCTCTGCGCTCCCAGGTGGAAATGGCCGCAGCCAGGGCCTTGGGGGACGTGACAGTCCTTGGGTCTCTACTGCTCCAGCATCTGCTGCACTTCTCCGCTCCTGGTCTTGTACTTCGAAGTCTGGGTGCCTTGACGGGACCACAACTTCTGGTCCTGGCCCAAAGTCCTGCTGGCTCTCATGTGCTGGATGCCATCCTGACCAGCCCTTCTGTGACACGCAAGCAGCGCCGCCGTGTGCTGCAGAACCTAAAGGTTAGATTTCTGGCTTTTGCCTTGATTCCCCACCATCATCCATTTAGAGAATATGAGCTTTCTCAGGACTGTACCTTCAGACTCCAAAAGGCTATGTAATTACTAGACTGTTTTAATTCAGCCCCTAAACGCTTCAGAAAATTCACTCCCCGCAAGCCCCCAAAATACACTTTTGTGGACTTTGCTAGGGAGACCTACTTTGCTTGTCTCAATACAGGGACAATATGTGGCTCTGGCCTGTAGTCGCCATGGCAGCCGTGTGCTAGATGCCATCTGGAGTGGAGCAGCCTTGGGGGCTCGGAAGGAAATTGCTGCTGAGCTGGGTGAGTACCAGCCCCTCTCTTTGATGTTTCCAGACTCTTCCCCTGTCTTACTCCAGATCACTGGGTGGCTGGGAAGTCTACTGAAATTCAACAGTCGTTAGTTCCAAAGGGTGGTCTTGCTCATGGGTTCTTAGCAGTCTGCTTTCCCCTTCCCTCCCGCTGACTGATTATGCAGTCCTCTGCCCTCACCCCTCCCCCTGACTTCTGTTCTTTGGAAAGTGAAGTGTTCGCTGTATCCCAGTGGGAGTCCCAGGGTCTGGGGGAAATGGAGGGACTTTTACCTCAGGTAGAGTCTATCTTTGAGCATGGTGGTACTAAACATGAGTGGTTCCCTTTGCAGGGGAGCAGAACCAGGAGCTGATAAGAGACCCTTTCGGCCACCACGTGGCTAGAAATGTGGCCTTGACTACCTTCTTAAAGCGACGAGAGGCTTGGGAACAGCAGCAGGGTGCGGTGGCCAAGCGGAGGCGGGCATTGAACTCCATACTTGAAGACTGAGGCTTTGGATCTGGGACTGCGTGTTGATGGGGGAGGGCAAAAGGGGTTATCCACCCCATCCCTTTCCTGGTTTAAATTGGAGTCAAAAGTCTTAGTGGTAAATATTTTATATTTTTATTGGAAATGTTTTTGTTAGTTTGGGGGGAAGGATATGAAGACATCTCAGGGTAAAGTCAGAGGGCTGTCATCAGTGTGCTGGGGAGTCTAGGGACAGGAGGCATTGGTAGGGGTTAGATGTAGCTGCAATCAGACTGGGATCAAGATGCCTGGGGGACAGGCTTGTGGCCTTTCAGGGCAAGTGGGAGGCCAGAAAGGTGGCTAGGAAGGGACAGCATTCTTCAGGTAAGGGTATAGACTTGGGACGTGAGGCATTATGCTGAAAGGTTCTCTCACAAGCGGATCAGAGGACAATGGGGAAATTGGGTGAGTTATCTAGCCTGTACTGTCTGCAGGTCCTGAAATTTGATGCTGTCATAGTCTTTGCAGTGTGTCTCTTGGAATGATTCTGGGGGCAGAAGCTCAGAGCCCCTTCTTAGTAGGAATGGAGGCGTCCCTTTTGCTGCCACTGCTCAGCCCCCTCCACTACATGACGAAGGGTGGAGGAAATTCCCAGCAACATGTGGCCCAGGCCTTGCAGCAGTGTGGAGGTCCAACGAAGGAGCTCCCTGAAGGGCAGAGACAAGAGGAAATCAGATGATTTGGGAAACCTGGGAGGAAGCCATCAAGCTGGGAGATGAGGACTTTCCACAAGCAAGAGCTAACTAGGGGTAGGTGGGTACAGGAGAAGGAATTATGGGGACTATCCAACTGTAGGGGATGGGGAAGTATGACATGTTGATTTCTGACCTGAGTACTTTCTTTGGGCCGAGTCCTTGAAAGTCACAACTCATAGAGTAGAGCCCGTAGAATGTGGCTTTGACATTCAGGCTGCCAAAGAGGTCTCGAGGGTTTTGCTTGTACACGTCAAAGGTGATGCGGGCGATGTCCTTGCTGTGCTTGGGCCTCTCCCGTCCCAGGCCATATGACAGGACTCCACTCTGTAGGACACCCTTGTCAGTGCAGTACATCCTCACACCAGACACCCACCACTAATCTCCATCGGCACTGTGTCAGACTCTCCCTTGCTTAGACTTTCTGTCCACTGTGTGACATCCTTGACAATTCCACAACTCCCTCTGCACCTGGTCCCCAGGATCAGGGTTAAGCTAGAGAGGAAGCCCGGGAAAGCTCTAAAGGACGGGCAGTGGAAGCAGCCCCAGTATAGGCCTCTTACCCTTGTGGGGCTCCAGCTCTGACCAGACTCCAACACCATCAGGCACGTGTCATCTTCCAGCAGCTGGAAGAAGTCCTCACTGTCCACTGCAGTTCCATCCTCCTCTAGCACCAGGGTTGGCACTCCATTCAGCAGTAGGGTCTCCAATGCCTGCCCAATGGCAAGAAGCAAGAAGGAAGGTATCCCATGCCCCTTCCCTCTTTAGCTGCCCAACATCCATCAGTTGGCTCTAGACATTGGTCAATGTCCCACCTTGACTTTCCGGCACTTTGATACCTCCTAAAGGCTGCAGCTCTCCATGTTCTTCAGGTTTTGGGGGATCCTAGCTAGAGGCTGAGCTTTTTCCTCTTTGCTCCTACCATGTCATTGGCATCTCCCCTTGCTCCCCTCCAAGTCACTCCTGGTTTGGAATTGGAAAGCAAGCCATTTTCTCATGAAGTCCACCCTTCTGTCTTATCTACAATGCTGCACCTCACTTCCCACACCCTCAGAGTTCTCCAGAAGTGTTTTCAGTAATAGTGTTTAACCTTTTTGAGTCCTTACTCTGTGCCGGGTATGAGGACTTTACCTACATTATCCTCTTACTCCTTTCAACAACCCTAGGAGGTGATGTGTTATTATTGCCTTTTTATAGATGAAGAAACTTGAGGTTTTGATAGGTTGAACAACTTCCCAAGGTTTGACAGCCAGGAAGTGGCAGAATCAGAATTTGAACTTGATTTGTCATACAAATTGCTTTCCATACTGGCCTCTGAATTCCATCCCTCCAACTCTCCCTATCTCCTGCTAACCCCTGCTCCCATAGAAAAGCTCACTAGGTGGAAAATGAACAAACTGACCGGAGCTCATGAGGCCCACCCCACTGCTTTTAGCCCTCAGAGGGAGGGGCAGCTGTGTGACTTCAGCCCTCTCTGCTCCATCATCACAGTTGCCACTGTTGTGGAGCCCCTTGGCTTCCCCTGCTAAAGGAACCACGGAACTTGGCCTACTTACTTTGGCTAGCAGCTCCTGGCGGGTGGCAGCTGTCAGGCCTTTCCGGATGGTCCGCTTGTGGTTACAGACACGGAAAGGTCGCTGGGGTGGTGAAGCTGAGGTCCAGACCCTCCGTCCAAACTCCGAGCTTATATTAGATACTGACCTGGTAGTTGAGAAGAAAAGTCAAGAAGGGGTGAGGAGGGGCTTAGTGAGTGTAAAGGGCATGATGGGGGTAGAGTGGCTAGAGGGCTAGGGAGGGAGAGATCTAGGTTTATAGATGGTAGAGATGAGGGAGAGACCATGGAGTACAGGTGGGGGTGGGTGGGTCAAGAGCTTGACAAGCCCACTATGGAGTGGGGAGCAGAAAAGGAAGGGGTACTGGTTAGTGTCCTAGGGGCTGAGTGGAGTGTTGTTGCCCTGCTTATAACCCCTAAAGGTAGAGGGCAGAGCAGAGGGTTAGCAGTCACCTGAGTAGGTCACTGGGGTTCAGAGCTGAGAGGTACTCCATGGTGGATGGGAGAGTTCCTTCCCTGGAACTTCTGGGCTGGGTGGTTCTCTCCTGTGCTGGGGCTTTAGTGGTGTTTTCTGTTACAAACCTGGGATCTCAGCCCAGGGCAACGTGGGAATGAGTCAAGCCTGGACTCTGGTCCCCCTGCCTGACCAGTAAGAAGGGCAAAGTCCAAGGGGAGGGATGAGGGAGGGGCCAGATGGGGTCCTGGAGGAAGAATTGCCTGGCAAAAGCCATTGGAGCTTGTATGTGTGCCTTTGGTAATGACATGTGTTGTGAGGGTAGATGGGAACCATGTAAAAGGATGAAACGTGACCTCTTGTGTTTTTTTATTTCTATGAGGGAATTTCTGGGGATGGGTTCTGGCTCTCAGACTCTGAGAAGCTGCATTTTATGTGAGTGGTTCTGTGTGTGCTGCCACCTACTGGAGTAGCCGTAAGCTTCAGCTTTAGGAAAAGGGATCCCGGGGTTGGAGTGTGGGGAAGCTGGATGGCAGCATGGCAGGGCTTTGGAAAATGAGAGGTGAGACTGTGTCCAGGAAGGGTGTAAGGAGAGGATGGATCCTGATCCATGGATTCAGGATCATTAGGGTCCTGTCTGGGACCCTGGCTTTCCTACTTACCTGCTCCTTCCTCCTTGGTCAAAGGAGGGGCTGGCTCATTGCTCTGACTTCGGTTTCCAGAACTGCCTGTGGAGTTCGGTCACACTTAGGTCATCTTCTCTCTCACCTTTCTGCTTTTGCCAACTAATGGACATGAAGGAGATGTGAATGGGGCAGGAATGTCCTTTGATGGCATCAAGACTTTAGCTTCTGGTGCACTGTGTCCCAGTCCTGATTTCAGTTGCAGCCGTGATGGACAGTTGCATGGAAGCTGAGACTCACTGACAGTGAAACCCTCAAATGAACACAATCCCTGCTTTCCTGCCCAGGATCCTTGTAGGGTCCCCCAGCTGCCCCACTTTTTTTCTGTGTCCTGACAAAGAAACAGAGTAACTTGATTGCCTTGTGACCTGGCCAGCTGCATTTCCCCTGGAGGCTTGAGCCCAAGCCAGAGCCTTGAAAAGGTATTCAGGTTGTTGCCCAAAACACAAAAAAACTGGCCCTGACCCTGAACCAAATACCTTGAACCCTCATAATCTCCATACCCTGACCCCTTTGTTTTGGACATAGCGAGATAGAACAACTCTTTCTCTCACTGTCTGTTGTAAGGATATGCTGTAGCCCACTCATTAAGTACATTCTCCTAATAAATGCTTTGGACTGATCACCCTGCCAGTCTTTTGTCTTGGGCAATCTGTACTTTTCTTAGAGATTCCCAAGGCCTACTGAAGGGACTTAACACACTCTTCATGGTTTTCCCCTCTTGTTTTACCCTATGCCCTCACTTCCTGAGTTAACCTCCCAAATACAGGATTACTGGTACCTAGGCCCTTAGCTCAGACTCTGCTTTGGGAGGCCCCAACCTAAGACAGTGGTCCTGGTGCTCTGTCCAAGGAATCTCAAGTTCTGGCTGTTAACTTGGGCAGAGGCCTTTCTTTTCCCTTCCCCCAGCTCTATCCATCTGCCAGGCCCCCGTCAAATCTATTCATTTCCAAGTTTTGCTCGACTTTTCCAAGAAGAGAGGGCTGCTGCTTAGTATGTCCCTACTACTGCATCCTTTCCTTTCTTGTCTTGTATTCTTGTACAGCGTGGAAATGGGATCTCTTCGTGGTTGTGTGTCATGAGTCCCTAACCATTATGCCTCCATGCATCTCCTGTTCCTCCTGGAACCTGGCAGCATGCCTTACATGGAAAAGCTGCCACTGACAGCCCAGTGAGAGCCCTGAGGGTGGAGTGATTGGGGCAGGGCCCGAGGCAAGAGATGGGAGGAGGTAGGCCAGAAGCTGAAGAAAAGGGGCTCAGCCGGACCAGGAGACTGGAAAACAGGCAAAGATAGAGCAGATGGGGTACAGAGTTGTTTGGGTCACCTTCTCTGCAGACCAGAGAGGCCAAGCAACATACATGCTGCAGAAGGTAGGCTGGGAGGATTGGGGCCAGAGCTGGGGGAGGGATGAGAACAGAAGCAGGACCAGGGTCAGGATTCAGCAGAGTCCTCCTATTTCCTTCCACGGCCAGGGAATCTTACTGCCCCACTTCAGCTTATGCTGTTTCCTGGCAAGGCAGGCTCTCACACGCCCGGACACTTGGATACGTTGGTGATGGGAAGGAGTAGGGTGAGGGAGGGGCCCCAGGAGAGGCCCAGGATGAGCCTCATCTTGTCCGTCCCCATTCTTGCCTTACCCTCTGCAAATGTGATAGGCACAGGACAGGAGTAGGCACCTCGCCCACTGCTGCTTAACCTTTCAGCTTCTCCAGGCCCCCAATCGTGCTTGCTCCCACCTTGGTAAGTAGATCTGCGCAGGTCCCTTTATACCCCACCATCCACTTTTGCCCAGATGTGCTAGAATGGGGCTGGACAAAGAAGGAGGGGCCAGACTAGAGGAATGGTGGTAGAGATAGTGACAGCCTGGGGTGAGGACTTTATGCCTGTTTACCACTGAGCTCTGGGAAGGAGCCAGGAGTGGGGCAGGTCAGCTGACTGGGAGCAGGGGATCTGGGTTCCAAGAAGGAGTAGTGTTTGAGGTGGGGTCTGGGTCCTCGTAGAAGTCAGGACTCCCAGGCAGAAAAGAGGCAGGCTGCAGGGAAGTAAGGAGGAGGCATGGCCCCTTCTCATCGGTCATCACAGGTGGGGTTTTGCCCCACCCCTGAACGCCCTCTGTGGCGCCTTCCACCCACCTGTAGGCCCAGAAGGATGTCGGCCTGCTACCGTCCCCCAGGGAACGAGACACTGCTGAGCTGGAAGACTTCGCGGGCCACAGGCACAGCCTTCCTGCTCCTGGCGGCGCTGTTGGGGCTGCCCGGCAACGGCTTCGTGGTGTGGAGCTTGGCAGGCTGGCGGCCTGCACGGGGGCGACCGCTGGCAGCCACGCTTGTGCTGCACCTGGCTTTGGCCGACGGCGCGGTGCTGCTGCTCACGCCGCTCTTTGTGGCCTTCCTGACCGGGCAGGCCTGGCCGCTGGGCCAGGCGGGCTGCAAGGCGGTGTACTACGTGTGTGCGCTCAGCATGTACGCCAGTGTGCTGCTCACCGGCCTGCTCAGCCTGCAGCGCTGCCTCGCGGTCACCCGCCCCTTCCTGGCGCCCCGGCTGCGCAGCCCGGCCCTGGCCCGCCGCCTGCTGCTGGCCGTCTGGCTGGCCGCCCTCTTGCTCGCCATTCCGGCTGCCATCTACCGCCACCTGTGGAGGGACCACGTATGCCAGCTGTGCCACCCGTCGCCGGCCCACGCCGCTGCCCACCTGAGCCTGGAGACTCTGACTGCCTTCGTGCTTCCTTTCGGGTTGATGCTTGGCTGCTACAGCGTGACGCTGGCGCGGCTGCGGGGCGCCCGCTGGGGCTCCGGGCGGCATGGGGCACGGGTGGGCCGGCTGGTGAGCGCCATCGTGCTTGCCTTCGGCTTGCTCTGGGCTCCCTACCACGCGGTCAACCTTCTGCAGGCAGCCGCCGCGCTGGCTCCACCGGAAGGGACCTTGGCAAAGCTGGGCGGGGCTGGCCAGGCGGCGCGAGCAGGAACTACGGCTTTGGCCTTCTTCAGTTCTAGCGTCAACCCGGTGCTGTACGTCTTCACCGCTGGAGATCTGCTGCCCCGGGCAGGTCCCCGTTTCCTCGCGCGGCTCTTCGAAGGCTCCGGGGAGGCCCGAGGGGGCGGCCGCTCTAGGGAGGGGACCATGGAGCTCCGAACTACCCCTCAGCTGAAAGTGGTGGGGCAGGGCCGCGGCAATGGAGACCCGGGGGGTGGGATGGAGAAGGACGGTCCGGAATGGGACCTTTGACACCAAACCCTACAACCTGTTGCCCTTCCCTCTCCCTTTCCATCCTCTCACCCTCTGGAGCTCAGTGCTCTGGAACATTTGGGGACCCTTCTTTGACTAGAGTTTGGATCTGACTGGGTAGGATTACTATACACCTCAGGCAGGCCCAGGCTCCTGCATACTGAGGGATTATGAGGGTGGTGATGGTCCCTGTTAAGGACTATTGCGTGCTTGCAAGTTGGCATGTACCCATGTGCCAGGACTGCTTACTTGTTGCCAATAGCTGTTATTGTGAAATACACTGGGAAGCCATTAGATGATGACTTGTGTGCCTCCCCTGGTGGTTCTTCATGCCTGAGTTGTACTGAAGACACCTAGTTCCCTTCTGGGTCAAGCCAGGGCTGGGCAGTGCCGGCCTTCAGTGGCATCTTGACCTGCCCTCCTCAGTCCAGGTGCCCTGGTTCCACAGGCCAATCCATAGAACCACTCTGGAAATAAAGGAGAAAATGGAAGGAGAAGTATGGGAGCTTGGATGAGGGGTAGGAATGGGATCCATTCTCTGAGGCTTATAAAAGCCTCTGGGGGAGGAAATGGCTCTGAAGGGGAAACTGAATCTGTGGGGTTTGAAAGGAAAGTTTTCCTGCCTGTCTTGTGTTTGGTCCAGTGGGTGTGAGAGAGGCACACAAGGAGTGGACAGTGATGTAGGGGCCCTGGGAGTCTGAGACTTACCTTCCTCCCTGACCATCTGTTCCTCCCTGCAAAGGCCACCTGACGTGAAAAGGAGCCCAGGAGCAGGCACTCAGTCTGGGAAGTTTGGAGGTTGGCCATCAGGGGGTATGAGGAATGGCAGGAATATTTAGAGGACAGGAATAATTTTTCAGAAAAGTGCCACTTATTCTTTTGCCAAGTCTGGGCTCCTTCCAGGATGCTGCTAGCTATTCCTGGCCCCTTCCCCAATACTTATCTGCCCCACCTTTTGGAATCCATATCTAGGTCTAAAAACGGTTCTAGATCCTGACACCTTTGATTGGGGGATGTAGAATGGGATTCTTTTCAGGGGACATCCACAGGTACACACTCGTGGTCACTAAGGTGACCAGCTCATCCCAGTTGGCCCAGGACTTTCCCAGTTTTAGCACTGAAAATCCCTTGTCCCAGCCCTGTCGGTTTCCCAACAAACTGAAATGGTTGGCCCTTCAAGTGGCTACCCTGACCATCACCCCAGGCTCTACTTTAGTGACTGCTCATACCTCCCTGCCTCCCAGACAGAAGTTGAAACAGAGCAAAAGAAACCCAGTCCCCAGGATCATGCTGGGGCTACCAAAACTGGGATGAACTAGCATCTGTGAACTAGAACAGCAGGGAGTATGCTTAGAGTGCCTGGTCCTGGGTATGGGGAAGAAAGGCCATCAAGGTAGATGTGGGTGGGGAACAACTTGGGAGGGGAGGCAAGGACAACCCAGTTTCTGTCTGAAGGGACCTCTGGTTGACCCTGGAGCTTCTGTCCCCAAATATAGGCCTCACGGGATTCTTTCTGTCCTCGTGCGCTGAGCAGAGGTTCCCTAACTTCCTTTGTTGCATATTCCCCATCTCTGACACCCAGTGCGGTCAGAAAGCCCTTCCTTAACTCAGACTTCAGTTCTTGCTGCGGTTTCTGCCCATTGCTTTTCATCATATCCTCTGACAGCTACGAGGTCAACTCTGCTCTGGCTTTTCTCCAGGCAGAGCAAGTGGGGGCTCTGGAAAGGTTAAGGGATCTCAGTGACCACCATTACACTTTGCATCTTTCCTGAGAAGTGAGAGTTGAAAGGGAAACAGGAAGGCCCATGGTCAGATTGAAGGAAGGAATTTTAGTTTCTTCTTTTCTTTTCTTTTCTTGTTTTGAGATGGAGTCTCGCTCGGTCACTCAGCCTGGAGTGCAGTGGTATGATCTCAGCTCACTGCAGCCTCCACTACCTGAGTTCACGTGATTCTCCTGCCTCAGCCTCCCAAGTAGCTGAGACTACAGGCACATGCCACTACACCCAGCTAACTTTTGTATTTTTAGTAGAAACGGGGTTTCACCATGTTGGCCAGGCTGGTCTCAAATTACTGACATCAAGCAATCCGCTCCCCTCAGCCTCCCAAAGTGCTGGGATTACCAGTATGAACCACCACAACCCACCAGGAATTTTTAGTTCTTAGCTTTTGCAGGAGACTTCAAGGAAAGGAGATGTTCCTCTGTCCAGGAAATGGGGAAGGTGACCATTTTTGCATTCCTGGTTTCCCCTCTTGACAGGGTAGGCATAAGGCATCACTGTTCCTGCTCTCTCACTCCTGCTCCTCATGCTCAGCCTGCCTAGCTCGGCCTCAACTTTCTCTGTGTGTCTAAAGTGGAACTGGATAGAAGGCTGTGGGAAGATAGGAAAGAGATGGTGCCAATCCCCTTGCCTAGATCTTAAATCCAGACTCAGCAAGGCAATCACATGGGCAAGCACAAGGCAGGGGTTTGGGGAAAGGGGAAGTAATTGGCATTCTCTGTGATACCAAGGAGACCATTTGGATTTTGGCTTCTACCAAAGAGAATGGAGAATTGGTTGACCTAAATGGAACCAATCCCTTTAAATAAGGCGAGGAAAGGGGGTGCTGGAAGATGGCCACACAACCTAGATCCTAGCTTGAACTGAAGCCAAGAGCAGAGTGCTGCCCCCTTTGGCAATTTACTGACATGCCCTCTTTAAATCATGATGTTATCTAACCCAAACCCAGACCCAGGACCTAGTCACAGCTCCAACCTACACTTCCTATTAATTAAAAAAAAAAAAAAAGAAAAACTACATTATTAATGCAAAACAAACTAACAAACAAAGATATCAGCATTGTAGCCTCTCAATCTGAGCCCATTTCCCTTCTCTGGCTACCATACCTCTTTCTCCTATATGATACCATTCACTACTTTGTTTAATTCTCCAGTCTAGACCTGCATCTTGAGACCACACCCAGCCTACTCACTCCCCACACCCCTCTTTCCTCTCACTGCTCCTTCCTGGTCTCTTCTCATCTGGCTCCATCTCTGAGGAGTCCTCAGAGAAACCCTTCTGGGTTGCCCTGGAACACAGACTATCCCCCCTCCTAGTGAAGGGAGTGGGTAGGGGTTTCAGCCCCACCCTCAGGAAGATGCATCTTCCCTGTCCTCTGCTCTATGGTACTTCCTCTCTGGCTGACTTAGCAAACAGCACCTAGACTGGGGGCCAGGCCCTTGGCAGTGGGACAGATCCAGGGATAGGCTACAGCACCTTGCCCTGACCCTGGGATTGGCATCAGCTTCCAACCAGTTCCTGTCAAAGCTTGTAAGTAAGTATCCTGGGAACGGCAGTGGTTGTGGTGGTGGTGGGACGGTGTGCAGCCATGAAAGAAGGTGCAAAGGAATCTCCAAAGAAAGCCTGACCAGTGTAAAAGTTGGGAGGCTTTGTCCTTGTCACTTGTCCACTAACTCCTCCCCTCCCTGTTATTCCTGGTTGACCCTGGGCATCTCTGGGGACAGTAGGCAGGTGATTGGGAAAGTTAATGGGATTGAGGGGATGAGGGCCTGGCAGGGGGCAAGAAAGCTGGCCTTTCAAGGGGTGCAGCATTGGTAGGAACTCTCAGGTTGGTTCTGGGTTTTAGGGTCTCCTAAGGGGAGGAGACTGAAAAGGTCTGGAAATGCTGCTGCTGCTGCTGCTGCTGCTGCTGCTGTGGTCACTGTATATTTTGCAATTGGGTCTGTGGGCAGGAAGGGGCCCCATGACCCAGTTAGGAAACGAGTCTTTGTACTCAACCAGATCCCTTTAAGATGTCAGTCTGCAGCGATGGGGGCAGTATATTTCAGGGGGACCTCTGATGCTGCTGACCCTGGAGATAGACTAGAGTTCTCAGTCTAGGCGTGTCCATGGTGTCAGGAAACCCTTGGTCCTCTACTCTCATGTGTTGGTCCGCCCTCACTCTCCAGGTCCTCCCGACAGCCATGAACACTACATCTGCAGCACCCCCCTCACTAGCCAACTTTCTGTTGGCTATCATCCTGCTGTCAGTGGCGCTGGCTGTGGGGCTTCCCGGCAACAGCTTTGTGGTGTGGAGCATCTTGAAAAGGATGAAGAAGCGCTCTGTCACTGCCCTGTTGGTGCTGAACCTGGCCCTGGCCGACCTGGCCGTATTGCTCACTGCTCCCTTTTTCCTTCACTTCCTGGCCCAAGGCACCTGGAGTTTTGGATTGGCTGGTTGTCGCCTGTGCCACTATGTCTGTGGAGTCAGCATGTACGCCAGTGTCCTGCTTATCACAGCCATGAGTCTAGACCGCTCACTGGCAGTGGCCCTCCCCTTTGTGTCCCAGAAGCTACGCACCAAGGCGATGGCCCTGCGGGTGCTGGCAGGCATCTGGGTGGTGTCCTTTCTGCTGGCCACACCCGTCCTCGTGTACCGCACAGTAGTGGCCTCGAAAACGAACATGAGCCTGTGTTCTCCGAAGTACCCCAGCAAGAAGCACCAGGCCTTCCATCTAATCTTTGAGGCCGTCACGGGCTTCCTGCTGCCCTTCCTGGCTGTGGTGGCCAGCTACTCCGACATAGGGCGTCGGCTGCAGGCCCGGCGCTTCCGCCGCAGCCGCCGCACTGGTCGCCTGGTGGTGCTCATCATCCTGGCCTTCGCCGCCTTCTGGCTGCCCTACCACGTGGTGAACCTGGCCGAAGCCGCCCGTGCGCTGGCCGGCCAGGCCTCCGGGTCGGGGCTCGTGGGGCAGCGGCTGGCACTGGCCCGCAAGGTACTCATCGCGCTCGCCTTCCTGAGCAGCAGTGTGAACCCCGTGCTGTACGCCTGCGCCGGCGGCGGCCTGCTACGCTCAGCGGGCGTGGGCTTCGTCGCCAAGCTGCTGGAGGGCACGGGCTCCGAGGCGTCCAGTACCCGCCGCGGGGGCAGCCTGGGCCAGACCGTGAGGGGCGGCCCCGCCGCTCAGGAGCCTGGCCCTTCCGAGAGCCTCACTGCCTCCAGCCCTCTCGAGTTAAACGAACTGAACTAGGCCTGGTGGAAGGAGGCTCACTTTCTCCTGGCAGAATGCCAGCCCTGAGCCAGTTCTGTACCTGGAGGAGGAGTAGGGGCGTGGAGGGCGTGGAGGGCGTGGGAGGCGGGAGTGGAGTGGAAGAAGAGGGAGAGGTGGAGCAAAGTGAGGGCTGAGTGAGAGAGTGCTCCATCCTGGCTCCCACAGGCAGCTTTAACCATTAAAACTGAAGTCTGAAATTGGGTCAACCTTGTGAGTGGGGTACGTGTGCTGTGGGCATCGGGGTGCTCGTGGGTGCCCTGGTGGGACCCCTCTTAGCAGCTGAGAGTCACCTCCTTTAGTTCCCCATGATTTACAATTTTGGAAAGGGCACAAGGACAAACATAGATTGCCCCCATCCCAGGTGATTCCGAGTGCGCAGTCTGCAGACAATACTTAGCAAAACGCAGTCTACGGACTCCTAAAGCAGCTTGTCTAGGAAGACCACCCATGTGGGCCTATCACTCCAAGCTCTGTGACTCAGGGGACCTTCTGAGAAAACAGCACTGCTATGAAACATCTTCCCTGAAACCTGCGATACGTCTCCTTGTTAGCATGACTCCAACTTCCTGCCAATAATCTTTGTCCTCTCTGTAGGAGGTATTCTAGGGGATGCCTTCCTTCCTTCCATTTCACAAAGAGGTCAGACTTGAGGACTAAGTCATTAGATCTTATCCCTTAGAATTCTGCATATCAGCATCTGCTAACCTCCACAACACACCCTGGCACAGGGTGGGGCTGAGGGCCCCAGGAAACAAAGATTCCCAAAAGTGAGAGGGATGAGTCATTATTTCCTAGAGATGACTGTTGTTTTAGAGAACCTTGGTCCAACTCTGTTCTGACAAGGTTTTAGGAAGATGGCAACAACAGTGGCAGCAGTGTACTTTTTGGATCTTTCTCATAAAAAAACAAAAGAGCAAGTAAGAGAGTGAAACCAAATATTCACATGTAACACCCGCATCAAACCTAGTATGTCAAGGTATCTCCCATGGACCCCAAAGTATGAGCCAGTGAGAATGAGTCATCAATACCTCAAGACCCATATACCAGCATCTGTGCAGAAGGATACAGAAGGAAGCAAAGGGATGTTGGATGGATCTAAGAAGAGGAGACCCCCAAGCTGTCTACAGATCCTTACTGGAAAGCATGGTGTACCAATTTGAGAACAGCAGCTGAAACTGGGAGGGACCTAACAGAGTATTTCTCAGACCTCTCACCCATTCTGTATGGTGAACACATGATAGGTACTTGTTTAGTGTTTGTTGAATGAATAAAGTTCAAATGACATTTCCCTGGAGATTCTTCCGGTATTTGTGAGTAGGGGGCAGGAAAGGGCAAATCTTTGTTTTGAGCCATGTGGCTAAATTCTTTACGCTTCCAAGGTGTACAAAATGCTGGAATCAAGTTGGCAGAGAGGCTGAGGGAGTTCTCTTCCTGAGCTTGTGAAAACAATCACTCCCTTTCAACATGCTCAGTCTCACATGCATGCATGTGTGCACACATATGCACACACACACTTACACACACACACTTGCACTAAAATTGGCCTGGGAAGAATACTTCCCGCTGAAGGGTAAGGAGAAGGTGATGCCCAGCTATATCAGCATCTTCTGACATCAATGGGCTCCAGACACCCCAGAGTCTCTTTATTGAGGTTCTTAGAAGGGGAGTGCAATCTCAGCCTAGGGTAACTGAAGGAGGTCCACTTCGTGTCAAGTCTGTGTTCAGGAAGTAGGTGCAGAGCTGCCCTTTGCCTTTCACCTTGATGACCCCCCGGCTGTAGCAGGTGTAGCCCAGGGACTGTAGGGCCCAGGCTGTCTCCTCAGTCACCTACAATTGGAGGGGGGTGAGGGAATATAGAGGTGGCCCTATTCTTAGTTCCCCTCCCCCTATGCCTCCAATGTTGTTCACTCACTTGGATTTTGCCAAGGACTCCTGTACTCTCCATGCGGCTGGCCACGTTCACTGTGTTGCCCCAAATGTCATATTGTGGCTTCTGGGCCCCAATAACTCCAGCTACTACTGGTCCATGGTTCAACCCTAATAAGGGATGTGGTAATGACAGACTTGGAGAAGGAAGAGGGGAAGAGGAAGCACAAGGAACTAGAAGGAAGGGAGAAGAGCCTGGGGGGCCCTAGAGGAGAGGAGGGGTCTCTAAGGCTGGAGGAATGTAGCTTAAGAAAAAGAGTGGAAGAGCCTCATACCTCCTGGCCCAGCAGCTTCACACCCCATCCCAGGGAGTGAGTTAGGAAAGGGGCTTCAGGATGAACTGGGAGCAGCTAACAAAGGACTTGGACTGGGGCAAGCTCAGGAAGGTGAGGAGGTACCAGACTGCTGCAGCAGGGGAAGTCTCTCACCCACACGCAGGCGGAAGTTGTTGAATGAATGCTTGTTGATGACGTCCAGCTTAGACCCCAGGGCAACGGCAAATTCCACCATAGTGCCAAGGTGGCTGCAGCTCCGTTCAGCATCCTGGCAATGGGCCCACCCACCAGGGTGGGCCAGTGAGGGCACAGGAGTAAGTCCCACTAATGAGCCCATCAATGAGAGACCAGAGGAGGGTGGTAGGTAAGGAAGGGTTGCTGTACCTGTTGTGCATCCTGTCCAGAGGTGGCATTTAATCCTGTGGCTGCCATGTAGGTGCTGCCAATGGTCTTGATCTTCTCCACCCCACTGAACTTGGGCTTGGAGAGCAGCTGTATATAGAGAAGAGTCCTGTCCCCAGTCTCTCTTACTCTCTCCATCCCCTCTCCCAGAAGCCCAGCCCCAAGCCTTTGGAGTTAAAGGATCAGGCTGTGGGAGTGAGGATGGTGTCAGGAAGGAGAGGGTTGGTGGTGGGCAATGTTGCTGGAGTGGGTAGATCTAGGGGATCAGAGGAGGTGAGGGAGTACTGTAGGGGGGAGGATTGACTTCATGGCCAGAAAAGCAAAGTGGAAGGAGGTACTGGGGGAAATTCTAGAATCTAGGACATAGGGTCTGGGAAACTCTTGGAATTTTCACCTCATCAAAATCAGCAATTATTTCATTGAGCAGCCTCAGACACTCTAGGCCCTCATGATTGATGTTGGATTCAGAGTAGAACTCCTTGAAGTCTGGGACTGAAGCGAAGAGGACACAAACGCATTCGTAGGACTGGTGGTAGAGATCCTGGGAGAGCAGGAGACTGGAGTGAGGGGTGCATGTCATGTTCCTCTCCTTTCTAGGTCTGCATGGGGCCCTCCTCCCCATGTCCACATTCCTGGTCTCCCTGTTTAAGAAGAATTGGGAAGGAGGGAGAGGAGTAGGGCCAGGCTACCCCAGGGAAGTGACTTAGGAGTCAAAGCTTGGATCTCATTGTAATTCTAGAAAAGACAGAAGTTTGGGGTCAGGATCACCTCATAGCAACACGAAGGGAATCACTCCTAGAACTGGGATCCTGTCAATGTGAATTATTTCTATATCCTATCCTATTGCTGAACGGTGTTTAAGTCAATTAAGTCAGCTACAAAACCAAAGGTAAAACGTGTTTAAGTGTTTAAGTCAGTTAAGACAGGTACAAAATGAAAGATAAAGTAAGCAACAATAGGGACTATGAGGCAAAGGGAAAATAAGAGTAAGATGATAAAGATGGAATCAGATCTGAGGGTGGTTCACAAAATGAGTGCCATGAAGTCCTATTTAGTCTTAGATTTTGGTTCTTAGCTTTCTAGCAGCCAAAGTGAAGAGAGAAAAGGATCGATTACAACATTCCCTGTGTCTATAAGAGAAGAAATCAGAACTGATCTTGGAGCAGGGAGCAGGCGGTGGGGGCATAAGGCTGTGAAAGAGCTCCTGAGCTGTTTCTTTTAACACCCCTCAATATGAGCCAAGAGCATTTCCATAGCAGAGGGCCAGCAGGTGATACAAATACGATGGTACAAATATGTGGGTGACTTTCTGATGGTTTGGCTCTAGCAAAATTTTTGAGGATCTAGAGCAGCAGCATCCAATAGAAATTTTTGCAATGGAAACATTCCCTATCTGCAGTGTTCAATAGGGTGGCCACTAGATACAAGTGGCTGTTGAGCCCTGGAAATGTGGCTGATGCAACTGAGGAACTGAATATTTTATTTTAATTCATTAACCTTAAATTTTCATACTGCTAATGGCTACCATATTGGATAGTACATGTCTAGAGAGAGGGGTGGACTATATCCTCTAGACCAGCAGTCCCCAACCTTTTTGGCCCCAAGGATGGGTTTCATGGAAGACAAGTTTTCCACGCACCCAGGCTGTTGCGGGGGATGGTTTTGGGATGAAACTGTTCCACTTCAGATCATCAGGCATTAGTTATCAGATTGGTGCAAAATTAATTGCATTTTTTTTTTTTTTTTTTTTTTTTTTCATTTAAAA
>NW_016809758.1:315223-337723 GCF_001698545.2 Rhinopithecus bieti
TTTTGCCATTAAAAGTAATTACTTTTAGGTCGGGTGCAGTGCACTTGTAATCTCAGCATTTTGGGAGGCCGAGGCAGGTGGATCACCTGAGATCAGAAGATCGAGACCAGCCTGGCCAACATGATGAAACCCTGTCTCTACTAAAAAAAAAAAAAGCAAAAATAATTAGCCAGGCATGGTGGCAGGCACCTGTAATCCCAGCTACCTGGGAGGCTGAGGCAGGAGAATCACTTGAACCCAGGAGGCAGAGGTTTCAGTGAGCTGAGATCGCACCATTACATGTACTCCAGCCTGAGGGACAAGAGTGAAACTCCGTCTCAAAAAAAAAAAAGTAATTACTTTTAATTATATTACTTTTAATGGTAAAAACTGCGATTAATTTTGTACCAGCCTAATACATTTTCATAAGAAGTGTACAAACTAGACCCCTTGCATGTGCAGTTCACAACAAGGTTCGAGTTTCTATGAGAATCTGACGTCGCTGCTGATCTGACAGGAGGCGGAGCTCAGGCGGTAGTGCTGGCTCACCGCTCACCTCACCTCTGCTGTGTAGCCAGTTCCCAACAGGCCATGGACCTGGGGCCTGGGGGCTGGGGACCCCTGCTCCAGACAGCTCCCATCAACCCTAAGCTTCTGGAATGTATGGAATGGTCATGAGTTAGATAAGACATGCCTTCCAAGTAAGAATTTGAAATGCAATTTTGTGCTAACCAAAGACAGAATCTAAGATCTTGTGAAAATGAAGACGCTTGACAAGCACTAGAGAGAACCAGCCATAGGTCAAGACTTTCACCCGAGATTAGGCCCTATGGCATCCGTGGCTCAGGAGTCAGGGGGTCAGGAGTCACCTCGTTGCGCCGGTTCTGGCCAATGAACTGGGGGGCCACGTGTGCAGGGAGCACATTCTCCAAGAGCAGCCGAGTCAGGTTCTCCATCGTCTCTGTCTCCTCCCGCTCCTGCCTCAGCTTCTTCTTCCACAGGAAGTCCAGGCGGCAGTAGTACTCATTCTGGGGAGGGTCACCAGGGGCCATGGGGAGACACAGAGCAGGGGAAGCCCAGCTTCTGCGTGTTCAGCCCCAACTCCATGATGCCTGAAACCACCCCCACCCCACCCCCAGTTTAGACGTAGGGCTTAAGGTGCAAGTATCCTTGGAGAAAGACTATCCTTGAAATTAGATTCAGACTAGGGATACAGAATTGGCAGCAGACTTTTTCTAAAGCATGGGCTTTCCCAGATAGGGGTGTGGGAGAAAGGAGGGACGGGGAGTGTAAGAGAAAGAAAGGAAGCAGGAAGGCTCGCTTAGAAGCTTCCAATGGGATTCAACCCTGGAGATTAGAAAGATCAAGTCACAAATATGGGGGCCACTCGTAGGTGGGCCCTGATGGGGCTGAGCTGGGTGACTTACCTGGCGAGCCAGGACAAGGAGGGTGAAGAAGAAGATGAAGAAGGAGATAGCACCCATGAGTTTGGGCTCCTTCAGCACTCCGGGCCTGAAGGGGCCATGGATCAGGGTTGCCCCTTGCTCTGCCCCTTCCTGGCCTTCTCCCTGCCCCCAGTGCCCATGTAGGCCTCCACTTCCCTCCCACTTTGCCCTGTGGGTGATTCAGGTCAGTGAGGCCAGGACAGCTCTGCTGTGTCCCATCTCACTCCCATCCCAGGGGGCCTGGCACCTCTGTCCAGCAGCTGTGCACACCTGGAGTCCAAGGGGCCCAGATAGAGGCGGACGATGAGGCAGTCGGACAGCCAGGCGTGGGAGTGTAGGAAGAGGGAGCAGGATGCCGCCAGCCACAGCAGGAGCAGCAGCAGCTTCAGCTCGAAGCTCATGTGCAGAAAGAGGGAGCAGGAGAGGAAGCCCAGCGTGCAGCAGTGCATGGAGTACTGTGGGGCCAGGCAGGGGTCAGGAGTGGGCATGTCCCACAGGCAGAGGGGGGACACCTGAGGGCTCCCTTCCTGTCCCTCCCAGGCCCAGGTCCTATCTGGGAGACAGGGGGCGTCATACACACTGATACACACTGGGTGTGACTTATGTCTGTTCTAACCCACAGAATGGAGTGTTCCTCCACTCAGGGGGCTGTGGACTTGGGCTGAGGAAGGGTCTGCAGAAGGAAATTAAGGGCATGTGGGAACACTCACTGGGACACTGATGAGAGGCAGAGACCCAGGGAGCTCCCAGGAGAGGTTGGAAATCATGGAGGACACATTGGGAGCTTGGAAAGGGCAGTCTGATGATGTTGGGAAGAAGAACTGCAGAGGAGATGAGGAGCTGAAGAGGCAGGTAGTTTCTTGGGCACAATGGTGGCTTGTGCTGGGTTTCAGCTGACCCAGAGATGAGTCAGGGCCAGACTCGTCCAAAGGGGTGGATTCTGCTATTTCTGGTAGGGAAGGGAACCTCAGCACTGGGGTCCTCACTGGGGGAGGAGTTATGTGAGGGGCATCAAGAGTACTTCTCTGACTCTGAGCCACTGTGTGAGCTCTTGCCAGCCACTTAGCCTCTCTGGGCCTTAGCTTCCTCTTCTGTAACTTGGCTGATGGGTGATTCCCAGGTGCCCTCCAGGAATAGAATTCTAGGAATGAGTCTAAATCCTGAAAAATCAGTCAAGTTATCTAAGTAATAAATAACTGCCTACACAGAAAAAAGATAAGAAGGACATTCACCAAAGTGTTATTAACAACTATTATGCCCAGATGGTAGATTGCTGGTGACTGTAATTTTTTTCTTTCTATTTGTACAACATTTCCAGCATCCCCTGGGCTTAGTCCAGCTGCCTGCCCAAATCCAGGGGTTGCCTTTTAGTCCCTGGCAGGTCCAACATGCCCTGATGGGGGTGGATAGGGCCCCCTCTGTCCTCACCAGGCTGGTAGTGGCCATGGCAAAGACAAGGAGGATGGTGGCGGTGCTCAAGGCTATTCTCAGTCCTGGTCGTGTGGCCACCAAGCCAGACAGTGCAGGCAGCCAATGCAGCATCTTGGGGCCTTTCAGGGCACACCTCTGTGGAGGGAGCATGTGCGTCTTAGCCATGGGGCTGGGGCACCCTCTTCAGGACAGGTTGTGACCAGGGCTCTGGCATGCCACTTCCACCCCTCAGCCCACCTCACCATCAGGTCCTCTGAGAAGCAGACAAAAAGGAGGAGGAGGAAGAGGAGGAAGGTGATGCTATACGTGATGGCCAGAGCTGGGGGCCTAAAGGGAGACAAAATTGAGGCCTTGAAGTGCCAGAACAGGCTCCCTGTGTGCTATGAAGGTGCTAGTGAGTTGGGTGGGAGATGGGGGAAGTGGTTCCGGGGAATCTGGGTTGGCTGGCGGTGGGGTCCTGGCTGATAAAACACATTGCATTCTAATGATCTGGGTTGGTTGGCTTAAGGGTCTAGAGCAGTGTTGAGGTGGAACAGGGACCCATATGGTGGGGAGTGGGGGCTCACAAGAATGACCAAGGCTACAGCAGACTGATCTCTGGGTCTTTAGGCCAAAGCTCTTTAACCTGGCTGAGTTTTTTGTTTTTTGTTTTTCTTTTTTTTGAGACGGAGTCTCGCTCTGTTGCCCAGGCTGGAGTGCAGTGGTGTCATCTTGGCTCACTGCAAACTCTGCCTCCAGGGTTTGAGCGATTCTCCTACTGTCAGCCTCCCGCGAAGCTGGGATTACAGGCGTCTGCTGTCTCACCCAGCAAATTTTTGTACTTTTAGTAGAGACGGGGTTTCACCATGTTGGCCAGGCTGGTCTTGACTCCTGACCTTAGGTGATCCACCTGCCTTGGCCTCCCAGAGTGCTGGGATTACAGGCGTGAGACATTGCACCCGGCCACGTGGCTGAGTTAACAAGTCCTCGTCCCTGCTAGCAGTGGACTAGGAATGAGGGCCTACTTTCTAAGCTCACACATTTGCTACCAGATTTGGGTTTCTCAATGGAAACAAACCCGCCTTCATGGAGATGTTGTTAGCACCAAAAGAGACACTCGTGGGAAAATGCTAGGGCTGTGTAGAAAGTCCACAGGATGTACAAGATAAAGTAAGGACTGCGCTTATAATTTTCTCCAGAAAACCCGTTTCCTCTGTGGGTAAGTGCCTGAAGCTAAGGGGAAGGGGTGAACGAAGAGAGTGTGGCCAGGGGTCATGAGGGCCAGGTGATCCGCTTATGACAGCCAGGGCCTTCTTCACCTGGGGCTCTCTCACCTGTTTGTCACTAGCATCTGGATGATGAAGTTGGAGAGAAAAACCAGGAAGGTGCAGGCTTCATAGTATTTGAAGGCGGGGATTGCAGAGAGTCGGTACTGAAAGTGAGGGGGCCGGAGGTAGAGACAGGGTCCAGTGCTGCCCATCACCTTGAAGGCATCACTCCCGGGCAAGGGATGGGCTCCTCAGCCTCACTGCCAAGCCTCCAGTTCAGTTCCATGTAGACCCTACCAGTTCTCCAAGGAGCTACCCTCCTTCCTCCCTCTACCATCCAGTAGCTCAGTCTACAGAGTGACTTTCCTTTAGAGAGAGGCACAAGCTCTTCACCCCTAGGATCACAAACTGAGCAGACCTGGGGAGGAGACCCAAGGGCTGACCCCTTCCCAGCGCCAAGGAACTAAAGTTGGGAAGTCGTTTGGTGCCATCCACTCCACAGCTCACCTCTTTCTCCATCTCCTTCTCTCTGAAGTACAGTGTCAGTGGGTTGAAGTCCTTCGACTGCTTCCACTGTCTGGTGGGAGGTGGGAGGGTGGGTGAAAGCACCAGAGAGCAGAGGGCAGAGAAGGGCAGGAAGAGGGCAGAGTGAGGGCAA
The DNA here is from genome assembly GCF_001698545.2 of Rhinopithecus bieti. Taxonomy (NCBI): domain Eukaryota; kingdom Metazoa; phylum Chordata; class Mammalia; order Primates; family Cercopithecidae; genus Rhinopithecus; species Rhinopithecus bieti. The sequence continues at coordinate 319,984 of NW_016809758.1, forward strand.
GAGCGGTGGTCAGGTGAGTCTTCCTTCCAGTCCCTCAGGGAGCACCATCCCTTCTCCACCACACGACCTCAGGGCCTGTGGCCCTCCCAGCCCTCTTTGTTCTCCGTACTTCTGTGAGTTGAGCTGCTCAATGACCTGGAAGAACTTGGCATCCCCGGTGTCCAGTTCATCATCTAGTCCACGGGGGTTACGGCTTCTGCACAGTGAGAGCCAAGTACATCACCACAGAGACTCTCAGAGCATCTGGGCAAAGCAGGAGCAGACCCCCAGGGAGGACGTAGGGGGTCATCCAGACAGCCCCACTGGCAAAGACTTTGAGGCCTCCTCACCGATCTAGGCTCCACTGGGGGCTGAAGGAAGCCAGGGTCTTCTCCTGTTGGGAAAGCACAGTGGGAGGTGGGCATGGTGGGTGTTTTTCTTGTAGTGAGGTAGACCATGAGCCACACTGCATGCTCTATACATGTCCTTGACCTTGGGCATTTCACTGGGCTCTTTCCTCTGCCTCTAATGACCTCTCTCTCTCCCAAATCCCACCTGCCCTTGAAGAGGAGGTTTGAACCTCCTTAAAGTTTCCCCCTGACTCTCTAGACTCCCAGAATCTGTGTGTGTGTGTGTGTGTGTGTGTGTGTGTGTGTGTGTGTGACGGAATCTTGCTCTGTCACCAGGTTGGAGTGCAATGGCGCGATCTTGGCTCACCATAATCTCTGCCCCCTAGGTTAAAGCGATTTTCCTGCCTCAGTCTCCTGGGTAGCTGGGATTACAGGCATGTGCCACCACGCCTGGCTGCTTTTTGCATTTTCAGTAGAGATGGGGTTTCACCATGTTGGTCAGGCTGGTCTCAAACTGCTGACCTCAGGTGATCTGCCTGCCTCAGCCTCTCAAAGTGCTGGGATTATAGGCATGAGCCACAACACCTGATTGGATTTCTTTTTTCTTTCTTTCTTTCTTCCTTTCTTTCTTTCTTTCTTTCTTTCTTTCTTTCTTTCTTTCTTTCTTTCTTTCTTTTTTTGAGATGGAGTTTCTCTCTTGTTGCTCAGGCTGGAGTGCAGTGGTGCAATCTCAGCTCACTGCAACCTCCACCTTCCAGGTTCAAGCAGTTCTCTTGCCTCAGCCTCGTGAATAGCTGGGATTACAGGCACGGACCACCACACCTGGCTAATTTTTGTATTTTTAGTAGAGATGGGGTTTCGCCATGTTGGCCAGGCTGGTCTCAAACTACTGACCTCAAGCTATCCCTCTGCCTCGGCCTTCCAAAGTGCTGGGATTACAGGTGTGGCCACTGTGCCTGGCAAGATTTCTGATATTTGACTGATCCCCTGGAACTTCAGGGGCTAAGTGGATTTCTGTGCTAGTGAAGGTCCTGCCTCAGGAGACACTCTTGAACAACAACCTTGCACCTAAGGTCATCTCATAGTCCCTGGGCTTCAGCAATCCCCACATACCACTCCACCCACCTTAGAGGTCTCATCCTCCAACAGTCAGCTGAGCCTCAGCTTCTTCCTTCCTCTTCCTCCTGCCAGCTTAACCCTCTGACCTCTCCCCTACCTCACGTTAACACTTGGAATTAAGTACTTCCTGCAACCACTGCTGCCAGTGTCCTTCTTCCACTTCCCAGTGTTGGGGGGACTGAAGAAGAGAGCATGCAGTTTCAGGAACTGAGTTAAACAGAGACATTTCCTGGTGCTATGGGTGCACAGCCCTACAATCAGAGACAGGAGGAAGTGGGGGTCCAACTGCCTATGTGGTGTCAGGCGAAGGCACTCTCCTGAGTAGAGGCTGGGGAGTTATGGACATGGTGTCTGTAGGGATCTTGGATCTTCTCTGAGGTGAGCTGGAGGGCCCTTTCTCTGGAAGGAGGGGCAAGGAAGGGCCTGAACCAGTGACTGGGGTGACCAGACAGTTCAAGACTTTGGGATATCACAAATCATTAAGTGGCTCACTGGTGGTGGGGGCAGAGAAGGCTGGGAGTGGGGCCTGAGGATACTGGGGGTGGATTTAACTAAGCTCTGGCTCAGGATGAAGGTGCACATACCTGGAGAGGGGTGGAGGTGGACACAGGGCTGTCTACGTGGCTCAGGTGGGCAAAAGGCTTGGCTGCACCCCAGGACTCCAGGTAACGGGTCATCAGCAGTGATGGACGCATCTTGGGGCCCTCAAGCGAGGAGAGCAAGCCTCCTGCAGTGCCCTTCTCATCCTCCTCCTCTGCCTGGGACACATGAGGGCTGAGAGTAAAGATGACAGACACTTTCTCGTTCTTCCTCCACCCCCCACTAGGATCCAGGAACTCAATCTCTGGCACAGAAGAGGTCAGGCCTGTTGACTGTGGGACAGTTTGTGTGGACCAACCCATGGGGTCTGCGCTGGGCTTTTACCCGTGGATCAATGACCAGATAAGTGGGCTCCCCTAGCTCCCGAAGGTAGGGATCCCGATGCTCCATGCCTGCGTCCTCCACAGCATAAGCCCCTGCCAGCAGGGCCAGGGTAGCCCCTGTGATGTGCACTCGCCTGGAAGGAGGGAGGCAGTAGGGGTCAGCAGGGAGGGCCTTCACATCTCCTATTTCCTGCCCCCTCATGCCCGTGGCTCCTAGAACTGACAAACATCTCATGTCTTTTAAAGATCATTCCTGGAGGTCTGACTTCAAGAAAGAGCCTGTGTTACAAGAGGTGCCTCCCAGCTCCCCTCCCCGTACCCTAAGATCTCCCAAGCCCCATATGGGACTCATCTTAAGGTACTCATCTTGTGCTTATCTTAAGGAACTAACGAAAAGATTGGCAGCCTGTGGTAGGCCTGGTTGGCCTTCTGCTGTAGCTGCCTAGGGCCATAGGTCTCACCCTGGTACACCGCCTGCCTCCATGTGGTTAGCCAGTGTAACATCATGGGACCAAACGTCATACTGCCACTTCTGCAGCCCGATGACTCCACAGAGTACACTGCCTGAGTGCACGCCCACACGCATGTTGATGTCCACGCCAGTGGCTGCCCGCAGTTTCCTGAGCAGAGAGAGTGTGGGGCAATCTGAGTCCTGCCCACAGCCCTGCCTATGAGACACCCCTGATTCTCACAAAGAGGACTTCTGTCAGCTGCCTGCTGCCCCCCACATCCACCCTCAGCATTCCTCCTGACCACCGCCTGAGCTGACCTGATGGCCCGGCACATGTCCAGCCCCATGCGCACACAGTTGATGGCATGGTCTGGCAGTGAGAGTGGCAGTCCGGAGACACAGTAGTAACAGTCCCCCAGGATCTTGATCCGCATGCATTCATGCTCCTGGGAGTGTGTATGTGGGTGTGTAGAGGAACCTGGTTAGAGGCCAGAAGGGTAGGAGGGAGTTGGGAAAAGCGGGGAGCGAGTGTGGTATTCCTGAAGAACTTCCAAGGTGGGGTAGTGTCTAGATCAGATCTAGGGACTCCTTTCACCTGATATGGGGCTAACTGTCTTCCATGCAGATCTCTTTCTCAGAAAGGTTTCCGCAAGGGCTGGATGGCTGTGGCTCTTTCCACTTTTGGCATGTGAAGGGGGTACCCAGAGTTGAGTATGTGGTAGTGGTCTCAGGATTGAGAGGTTGGGGGGAACCCAAGAATTGGTTGCTTGGAGGTATCCCTGGAGTCTAAGCAGGTTGCTGGGCTGAGGTTGCATAGGGCAGAAATTTCTCTTGGAAGGGCCTCCTAAGGTTAGAATATCAAAACGTCTCTATAGATTTGGTCATAGTGTCCAGAGACACATATGTTGGGGCTCTGAGCTTGTATGGGGCATTGTACTTGGGACATCTGTGGAGATATTGAGGGATCTCTGCAGGTTTCAGATGTGTGGTGAGCAGCTTCATGACTGGGAATGTTTGAGAGGGTTTCCTCTTTCCATTGGGATATCTGGGGGCCTGCATGCACTGAAGTGGGCCTGGGATCTTATAAGGTGGGAGTTTCCCTTGGAAGGGGCTACCCAGGATGGGAAATTTGAGGGTCCCTGGGTGGGGAGGGAAGCCTTCTCTGACCTTGGCGATCTGGTCAAACTTGCCAAAGAGCTCATTGAGCATGAGCACCAGCTCCTTAGGGGAACACTCGCTGGCCAGCCGCGTGAAGCCCACAATGTCAGCATACAGCACACTGCATAGGGCAGACTGTGTCAGTGGGGCCAGGGTCTTAGCCCACAGGCTCTTCCCCTCCGGCCATTCTTCATCATACCTGACTCCCTGGTGCCTCTTGACATAGAGGCTGTGGAAATTGTTGGTGCTTTCTGGCCGTGACCCCTGTCCTGCCTGCAGCCGTGCCATGATCTCTGCTTTCATCTCTCGGGCCAGGTAGGCAGGAAGGATGGACAAGAGAAGGTGTTCCTAGAAGAGGTCACTATGAGCACCAACTCCTCTGCATCCTAAAGCCGGGAGCCCCTGCCCCCCAAATCACTCAGGAGCCCACACTGCCCACCACACGTGCTCCCCAGGATGCTCCCCCAGGTCCTCCCTCTGCACACAGCAGGGCTCCAGCACCCCGTCCTACATTGATCACCTTTAGGGACTGAACTCCCAGTATCAACACCTGAATGAGAGTTCACTTAATATCATAATGCTCTAAAGTGCTTTTTATAGGCTTTGGTTTGTTTGAGCCTCACAACCTTCTAAGATGGGCAATACCCACGTTTTATACAAAAGAGGAAACAGGTCAAGAAACCTGCCCAGAGTCACTCAACTTGTGGAGGACCCCCGTTATGTAATCTAAGCAACTCCTCTCTGGGAGCGCTGGTCTGGCCTTCCTAGGCCAGGCTGACCTGGTGCTTCTTTTCGGTGTCCAGCCGCCGGCGCGAGTGCAAGGAGCTGAGTGCCTCCCGGAACGTGGCCCGCAGGGCGCGCTCCATCAGCGCCTTGTGGTACACTCCTGCCACGTTCCCGCACAGGAACAGCACCGCATTTGCTGCCAACTGTGGGCGAAGGCCAGCCTCAGAGGACACGGGACCCGGGTGGTTGTCATGTGTAGCTGGAATTGGTCTCAAAGACTGGCTGGGGGAAGACTGGGTTCTACAGTGAGGGACCTAACATACTGTGAGACAAGTGGTGCCACACTGTGGCATCCCTAGGGGCGTTTCCCTTCCCAGAAGCTCCCTGCTCCAGACTCTCCGCTGCTTCACCAACACGACCTCTTAGGTCTGGAACCTTTGCAGGTACATTTCCTCTGTTTGGAATACCACTCCACTGTCGCTACCCACTTCCGTGGCACAAAACTTTTTTTTTTTTTTACATTCTCTGTCAAGGTTTCATTAACCAACATCTGTTGTCCCCGGGCAAACCACGACACGACTCCCTTCCTTGAGACCTGGATCCCTCTTCTGGTAACAGCAGGCATTGCACCACACTGTTGCACCAGCTCTGCGAAAGCAAGGTTGGGTATCCTACTCCCAACGTTGCACCCTGCCTTGGAGTCACAGCTCCGCAACCCCACCAAAGGAGCCTACTAGCACGTGACAGAGCCGTCCTGAGCGCAGCCTGTGCTACTTGCGTGCTCACCTGCGGCAGCAGTGCAGGCCGTGAGTCCGGCTGTGGCCCAAGATACAGCCCCAGGACCAGTAGATGCGAGAGTGAGGAGGCGAGGCCCGCGACGGCGGCGTCCCGCATGCCCAAGGGCAGCATGGCATACACCGTGAAGATGACGAAGAGAAAATAGGACACCTGGGGGCAGGGCGCGGAAAGCCGAAGGCCTGAGTGAGGCTATTCAAGGCCTGGTGAGGGATCGAAGCCCGGGCCGTCCCCGCTGCCCTGCCTGCCGCCCCTCTCACCTGGTCCCAGGCGCTCACCACGCCCCCGGTGAACAGGAAGGCGTGGCCTAGCGCTAGCAGCGCGACCCACACCAAGCCGGACAGAGGACGCGTCCAGCGCTGCAGTCGCTGCTCGCGGGAAGCGAGGCCCAGCAGCAGCGAGAAGCCGCCCAGCGCGCACAGCACAGTGGTCAGGAAGCTCGGGTCTGAAGTCAGCTCCTGTGGGCAAGGGGTGTATGAGGGAAGATTGTGACAGGGAGAAGGAACGCACCTGATAAAGGAAGAGCCGGCAGCCCAGCCCCTCAGCCCAGTACTGAAAGATGTCTCAAGCCTAAATACGAAAAGGAGGCAAGGCATCTCCGCTTGCCATTCACTTTAGGTTGAACCATTTGAAATTGCTTGTGTCCTACTGTTTTTATCTAGACTCAGCAATCTCGTGTGGTTTTTGTTGGTTGGTTGGTTGGTTGGTTTTTTGAGACAGAGTCTTGCTCTGTCGCCCAGGCTGGAGTTCAGTGGCACGATCTCGGCTTACCGCAACCTCTGCCTCCAGGTTCAGGTGATTCTCGTGCCTCAGCCTCCAGAGTAGCTGGGATTACAGGCTCCCGCCACCACGCCCGGCTGATTTTTTTTTTTTTTTTTTGTAGTTTTAGTAGAAGACAGGATCGCGCCAAGTTGCCCAGGCTGGTCTCGAGCTTCTGGGCTCAAGCGATCTCCCGCCTCAGCCTCCCAAAGTGCTGGGATTACGGGCGTGAGCCACCGCGCCCAGCCTCTTGCGGTCCAACCTATTATCTTGCTGAACCTGGGACAGCTACCTAGAAGATCTGGCTCCCATCCCTATTTGTGAATCCATGACTTTTCTGAGCCTCGGTTTTCTTATCTGTCAAACGGGAACCAAAGCTTCATGAAGCAAGTAAAAGATAGACCCTAGCTCACAAGAAGGCACTTCGGAATGAATGTCTCCAAATCTGGCCAATTTGCTCAGGAGATTCCCGGCGGCGCCGGGGCCGGCGGCTGGCAGCTCGGAGGGCGGTGCGAGGCAGCGCTCGAGCAGCAGGGGGCGCCAGGACCCGCGGCGTCCCGCACCTTCCTGGCCGCCAGGGCTGCGATCTCGCCACCTGCCTCAACTCCTTGCAGAAGTTCCACCGCCGCCCCTGCGTTTTGTCCCCACCTCTTTCCGGATTTAGGCGTGGACCAGCAAGGATTGGCCGCGCCCGGTGATTTTCCCACCTTGCCTCCAAGGAGTGAAAAGAAAACCCGGGGCAGGCCATTTCTAGAATTGGATTGAAGACCCCCGTCCTTCCCAAACAAGAACTGAACATGGGTTTACTTCGGGACTCAGTGAGAGCCGGGTGGAGGGTGCCTTCTGGGAGTCTGTGGGCACAACTGCCCCACATCCCCTAAGAGGCAGAGAAAGGCAGGAAATGAATTCCTCAGGGGCCTCCTAGAATTTCCCTTTTGGAAAACTGGAAAATCCGGTGATGGATTTATTGTAGAACCCACAGACCACGGACGTTAATGAAGTCTGTCAGAACCCAGACAGAAACTAGAAGTATCCTGGACTCAGCTTTCTCCCTGCGCAGACCCAGAAGGGTAGAGTGACTTGCCCAGGGTCACTGCAGTTCTTAGCCAGGCTCAATGGTTCTTTCTTTCTCGGCTCCCAGCAACGAAACACATCGAAAAAAATACCCCACAAACCCCAACCCCGAAAATGCTACCCAGGCAGCGACCCTCCCGCAGCGGCGGCCCGGCTTACCCTGCCGCTGGCCCAGGCAACCGCGAGCAGCGCCGCGAGCGCACAGAGCACGATCCCCAGCAGCAGCAGCAGCAGCGGGTACTGCTGGCTCAGGCTGTAGTAGGTCTCGTAGAAGAGGTCTTCGCTGGGGGGTGGCCGGGGGCTGAAGAGGCGGGCCATGATCTCCCCCGCCCAGAGCCCCGAGGCTGGCTAGGGCCGGGCGCCGGATTACCTGCTTCGGCCCGGCGGGCCCCACCTGAGCTTTTCTAACCCGTTCCAAGCCGCTATCTCCCCGCGCCCCCAAACCTCGTGGCAATCCCGTCTCCTTTTTCAGACCCTCCCTGTGGCCTCCCAGCCCGCTCCCAGCTGGCTATGAGGGGATCCCTCAGTCCTTTCCTCCTCCTCCGTCATGCCGGGATTGTGGAGGTGCCCTAGCAAAGCCTCATCGCCAGGAGGGCAGGATTTGGGGTTGGTGCGAGGGAGCCCCGGGTTCCGTTGTCCCCCGAACTCACTGCCCGCGGAGCTGGCGCAGCGGAGTGGGCTAGGCCCAGGGAGGGAGCCGGGGACCTGATGGCGGAGTCACGCTCGCCGCTGCGCTCTGGCTCAGAGTCCGGGGCGACAGGCGCTTCCCTCCAGGCGCCGCGGCCCCCCTCCCACTTCCCCGACAGGACAGCCCGGCCCCTTCCTGTGCCGAAGCCGGACTCCCCTGGTCTCCTCCCGCACTTGGTTTTGTCTCTCCTAACACCATCGCCTTCCCGCCTCAGCCCCTTCAGGGAAGGGCAATGTGGACCCTGGGAGAGATGCGAAGGGGTGGCTGGGGTGGACCGAATAGGGTGTGTCGAAATGAGGGTGAACGTTTGGTAGTGGGGAGACTGAGGGCGGGGGGCTGAAGCCTGGCGAGAATGTAGGGAAGAATGTGGGTCCTGGTGGGGATCTAGGTCAGAGCTGGGGGCATTCATTCTCCTCCTCTCTCCGCCTGGCTGGCAACCACTACTACCAGGTTTGAACTGTTCCGTGGGAGGGGGTGTGCGTGTGTACAGCTTTAGGAGCCATAGCTTTCCACTTCCGAACAGCAGCTGGGAATCAAAAGGGAAACAATGTCTAGGAAGCAACCTGAGTGTGTGGTGGAGGCAGGTACGGGGCTTCATGATCTCTAAGAACCTGAGGGCACTGTGGGGGCCTGGTCTGTGATCTTGCACACCAACTCATCCCTTCCCAGAGCCCTGCAACTGAGTCTTGAGAACCCAGAAGAAAAGGGACCACAGCCTCTATCCCCAGAGTTTAGGGTTAGGGTGGGGTCGCCATCCTAAGCTTTAGAGGAAGCACTGCCCTGAGATTAGAGTGGTCTGTGGAACCAGGCCTCTGAGATTCCTTCCTGTTGTAGCCGGCTGTGCCCTGACCTTGTGTGCCAGGCCGTTGCCCACTCCCAGCCCCCAGCATCCCTGCTTCCTGTCATAGCAGAGTTGTGGTGCCTCCCTATCCCTCACTGGCAGTTTCCACCCCCATCCCAGTCCCTCCCTGCCCCTGGCTGAGCTCAGACTTTGGCTAGCATTCCATCATGTTTATTGACTCCTGGGGGACAAATCACAAAGTCAGTTTCTGGGCAGGCCAGACTGCCCTAGAAGGAGGTCAGGAGCCTCAAGGGGTGGCGCTCTTCCTTAACTCGTAACTCTTGGAGGCAAGCTCTGAAGGTGCTTTATTTTCCACTATGATTATACCAACCCTGTGGCCCGCTCCAGGCTTCAGGTTCTTTAGGACCTTCTTGCGAACCTGTTGGTGGGGGGTGCTGCCAGCCCCTCCCCGTGCCTGAAGGTGCCAGGCCCCCTGTGGGCACGGCAGTTGTCTGTTGCATAATCAAGCAGTTGTGTTCTCCAACTTGCACCCCAGAACAGTTGTGGAAGTTAATGAATGGTCGCCCTTTAAGAGAAATAGTGATGGTGGCAGGAGGGTTTAGCTGTCAGAAAGGCCAAGTTGGGGGTGGGTGGGGAGTTTGAGGTCTCCACCCCCAACTTGGCCTTGAGTGGAGTGGTCGCCCAAATGGCTGTGTCAAGGTGTGTCCTGTGCCGTTCCCTTCAGAGTTCCTCTCCAGAATTGGCTTAGCAGAAGCCCTAGAGAGTGGCAATTGACATTTGAGACCCTGATCTTTTTTGCTGGGAGGTCCTCTGGACTGCTGAAACAATGGAACTTAGGGGGCTCACAGAGCTGGTGCTGTGGAAAGTTAGAAAACTCAGGGACAAACTCAAGCTTTGTTGTGTGACCTCAGAGGGCTCCTTTCACAGGGGGTGTCAGTTTTCCCATTTATGAAATGAGGTGGAGTTAGATCATCTTCTCCCCTCCCCTCCACAAAGTACCCTGAATCTGGATATAGATCTGGAGGAGGAGTCTGGTGGAAGAATTGAACAGGGAAAAGAAAGAGGTGGAGAGTGGGTACCTGTTACTGGACTTGGCTCCGGGGTCCTGGAGGACCAGTTCATGCCATGTCTCTCAGTCCCCTGCAAATAGCACAGAGCATCCAGTTTTGTCCTGGAGCCTGGACCTCCCAGTGCACTCCTCTGTTTTCCCTGGCAAGGGGACAGCATTTATAGGACTCTTAGTGCATCCCCTAATCCTGCCAATGTCTCACCTGATTCCCCTGGGGTCCAGGACTTGGTGTTCCAGTTGATGTGGGGCTGGGCATCTGGTTTCTGAAAGTTGAGGTCTCTGGAGTCTGGGGAGGTTGGGCCATTGAATCCGAAGATGTCCCTGCTGTCCTGGCTTGCAGAACCTGCTCCTCTTGTGCCCTGCTCCTCTTGGTAAGGCTCGGGTATTTTTCAGGAACAGAGCTGGGAGACTCCTCTAGATTCAGTTTGTTTAGCAGCTCAGAAACCATGACATCATTACGAGAGTGTTGGTTTCCTGTGGTTCTCCTAAAGCCATCCATTTCTGTCCCTCCTTGGCCTGACTCTGGGGTAGAAAATCTCGGATTGCTGCTTCTGAGCTCAGACAGGAAATTCTTTACCTGCAGGGATGGGAGGAGTTTGCTGGGTATGACTTGGATGAGCTAGAGTAAACCCAAGGGAGTAGTTTCTTGGAACTCAGGGGTGGGCTGGGGAGGGTGGGGACAAAGGTCAAGGCATAAAAAAGCTGTGGTTAATGGTGAGTCATTGGATGGCCTGGTAGCCATGTTGTGCCATCCCTGACCAGCTCCTGGAGAGGGGTGATGTTGGCACTCACTGTGGAGACAGCAGCATTTATATTGTTCTCCACCATCTGGAAGGCTTCATCAGTTTTTGGTAGGCATTCTAGAGGGACAGCAGAGTGTGTTGCAGGTGAGCAAATCTTCTTTTCCTGAGAAAAGCCCCCTGCTGACAGACCCAAGCTTACCCCAGATCCAGCTAACTGGCCAGCTCACCCTGGAAGGAGGGTCTGTCCGTGGGCTCACTGCTCCAGCAGAGCTGCATTAGCTCCTTCAGTCCTTCTAAGCCGGGAGTCTCAGGCCCGGCTTGGGGCAGCTCAGTCAATGAGGGCCGGGTCTGCCTCTTGCACACTGCTCCATACACCAGTGATGCTTCTGTTGGCACTGGAGTAGGGGAGAAGGGTGAGAAGAGAAGGCATTCAGGGTAAAAGGGAATATCTGCTCCATCATGGAAAGAGGCAGGGAGTGTAATGTGGGGGCACGAGGAGGGAGGAGGGCAATCTTAGTAGGTGAGCAGGAAGGGGAAGCTTTGGGGCTTTCAAGAGAAGGGCACCTGGGGTTAAGGATCCCAGAATCCGCCTAAAGTCTTACACTCAGCTTCTCTTCCAGCAAGCACTGCCCACATTAGGATCCCGAAGCTGCAGGAGACACAAAGCTGAGGACCAGTCCAATCACTGGCAAGACTCCTTTCCTATACATCACCCCCTGGGAAGGCCTAGAGAAGTGTAGGAATCCCGGCTGTGTGTTTGGGCTGGGATCCTTACCTGTAGACATCACTGGCTGTGGAGGCCTTCCGGTTTACATTAACAAACAGTTCCGGGGCCAAGTAGCCCAGGGTGCCCCCTGGCTCCCTGGACGCTGTCCCTGACTGTGAGCCTCCCTGAAATGTGGACAGGCCAAAATCTGCCAGCTGCAAAGGAAGGAAAGAAGTGGGAGGTAGGGAAGACAAGGGGGCCAGGCAGCCACCAGAAACACCCCTACCCCCAGAAGGTTCAGGTTCAGCTTTGTAAAGGGAGTGTGGAGGTCAAAGGAAGAGGTTCCCTTGGATAGTAGATCTAGGTGCCTGTGGTAAGGCTGGGTCAAGGTCTGAGTCTCCAGGGCTGGGTCAGCCATGACTCTTTGGAGGGGCTGATGGGGCAGCTGGTGGACATGACTAGTGTGGGTCGGGGCCTCTCTCACCTGGTATGGCAGGAGCTAAAACTCCTGGCTGGGCTTTGTCCCCTGGCAGCCCTGTGTCCAGAGGGAGAGGCTACCCCTATTCAATAGACAGGGCTCTGGAGGTCTAGTGTCCAGGGGCCCTGGCTGGAGCTGCTCTGGGGTGGGACTTTGTCCTGAGGCTGAGAGGGGTGTAGACCAGCTGACCTTGACGTGCAGCTCTGGGTCCAGCAGGACGTTGGATGGCTTGAGGTCCCGGTGCAGGAGCACCGGGTTCTGGTGGTGCAGGTAAAACATCCCAAGCACCACTTCTTTCAGCAGGCGGCAAAGGAGCGGCCAGGGCCTAGGGCACTGGGGCTGCAGCAGCCGGGACAGGGAGCCATTCTCCATGAATTTAGTCACCAGAGCCGGCTTGGGCACGTGGTCCCAGTTCACTTTCTCGATGACCCCTTCTAGGCGCAGCACGAATTCGTTATCCAGACTTGCCATGGCCTTGACCTCCCTGGATATCTCCTTCCTATACTCCAGGAGAGAGCTGGAGTCGCACCTGGGTCGTGGAAAAAATCCCTCCATTCCCCATTCAGGCCCCAGAGCACAGTGGCTCCACCTTTTTGGCCAGATTGCGGCCGGGGGGCAACCGGGGTCACTCACGAGTTTACGATCTTGACCGCCACATCGTAGCCCCACTTCCTATGTCGCGCCCGGAACACTGTGCCGAACCCGCCTTTGCCGATGAACTCCTGGTTTTCCAGTTCCTCGATGGACACCAAGGAGGCAGAGGCACCACTGGGCCTGAGACAGGGGTGTCGCCCACTAGCCGGCAGTGCCCTACTCCAGCGCTGCTCCCCGCGCCCCTGTGATTCGGCGCTCTTGCTGCAATCCCCGGCCTCCCTCGCCGGCCCCCACCGTCTCCAGACTCAAAGGCGTTCTCTGAGCTAGTCCGTGGGGCGCTCTGGGTGTGAATGTCGGAGGCTGCGATTGACATGCCACTTCCTACTCACCATAACTTGACGCACGACATCAGGCTGGAAGGTGCGAGGGGGCCTCTGGAAATTGCGAGCAGTAGGAGATGGAGTGACTTCTGGGGCTGGGGTCTTTGGCAGAGAGGGGAAGGGATCTGTCTCTGCAGGGATCAGTCTCTAGACCAAGACGGTGACTCCACTTTCCGGTTGCTACCCGTATTCTGAGTTGACTGAACAACTTCCCTTCCGGGCCCCTCTACAGCCCCGCCCCTGGGGTGGGGCAGGGGGCAAACCGAAAGCTAGTGCCTTTCTCCCTGACTAGCGTTTCCTGAGTGCCTGCTGCGTGCAGCGGCCAGGTTAGGTGTGGCTGGGCGTTGAGGATGTTAGGGAATGGGTCCTCACCTTCCAGGAACCCACAATCAATGCACTCCTACAGTCAAAGCCTTCCCTTTTCCCACAGGATTTCCTGCTCCACCACCTGCCAGGCCATGAGTGGAGATGGTGCTTAGAAGGGTTTTATGGTTTTAGGGCTCAGCTCTCTCATAGCTGCCCTAAGATCATAGCCAACGCATATATAAAACTTATCATGCACCAGGTACATAGATTAGCTTATTTAATTCTCACACGGACCATAAGGGGATAGGTACTGCTTTTATTACCCTTCTATAGATGAGGAAGCTGAGACACTGAGAGTTTAAGTACCTTGCCTAAGCCCATATGGAAATAATGGCTCTGAACCATCAAGTTATCCTGTTTTCACATAGGTTTTCACATAGGTTTCACCTGTTTTCACATAGGTTGCAGGACCACTCAGCTGGTCCTGCAGGTGGCTGGGAAAGTTGTGAAGCATCCAACGATGTAGTGAAGGATCCCTATTTGTATTCCTTGGCATCGATAGGGACTTATATGCCCTATGAACAGGAGCTCCTTGAGCTGGCAGACCCCAAACCCACTCCAAGGGCATTGTGGTAAGGCTAGATATACCAGCCCATCCAGAGAGTTGGTGACGTTGTGGTGTACACTGCAGTGGAAACATTTCAGAGCTTTCCTGCCCTCTCCCTTGCATGACAACTCTTGCATGCAAATACCCTAATTAATGTTCCTGACAAGCACATGCTCTGGACACAGGCTTTTGATAACCCAGAAGCATGGAGAGTCTTAAAGATTTAGGGCAGGAAAAGCTGTCCATATTTTACCTTTTGGAGATCTGACCATGACTGGAGGTTATGGGAACCCGATAGGGCCAGCCCTGGGCACTCAGTCCTTCACGGGGATACTCAACCCTGTGGGTTGTGTGTTGGCTCTCACTAAAAGGTGCTCACCTTGGTACTTGCTTTCCATTTTGTTCAGTGGTCCATGGGCTCTTCTGGTTGAGGCAGAAGTGATCAGCAGTTTTTTCTAGAACAACTCCTGGAGAGCCACATCATGGCTTCTGATAGGGTCAGCTCATGCTATTTTGGAGCTATTTAGGGAATTGTTCAACCGTAGTCTCTTTAAAAGCCAATACATGGCAGATACCCAATAAATATTTGTTGAATTGAATGAATAAATGAACAACCAAAAATATTAAGCCTCTCTTAAGGCACTGATCATCCTAGATGGAGCTCCATACTCAGTAGGAGGAAAGAGGAGATTGGGTTCCTATAGGGACTGAGAGCTCTCACCTGCACAGTTCATGAAATCCGTCTGAAGTAGGCTTTAGTATAGAGATATGGTGGTGTCACACAGAATCCAAGAAGGCAAGAAGTGTAGCAGGTCCTCAGAAAAGCCTAGAGTCAGAAGCTGAGAACCATCAAAAGGGGTCGCCACTCCCTTTGTGATTCTTTTTAGAGAGAGTAACCCAGGCTCAGTATCTCCACTTGAAGGGAGCAGGCAAAAAGGAGTTGGAAAGGTGTTATAACTGGGTTTCTTCAGATTGGTACTAGACCCTGAGAATCAGGGATAAACCACTGTGAAGCACAAAGTTGGGTGTGGTCTCAGGGCTTATACAACTTTTTGACTCAAAATAAACAGCCCCTTTAAAAGAAGGAAGAGCAGGGAGAAGAATCTTAGAGTAAGTGCCTAACAGGACCCTCAGCTTCCAGCAAGGGGGTGTGGGGGTGGACCTAGGCAGAGGTTGATTCTTGGAATTTGGAAACTCAGGGTTTGGAATAATCAGATAAAGAAATTAAAGAAGCTATTGTAAAATGTTTAAAGAAATAAAAATAGAGTAGAGAAATAAAAGAGCAAAGGATAAGAGATCATAAACAATGTCCAGATATACTTACAAAAAATAAAACATCAAGAAACAAAAAATGTATGTAACCATTAAAATTGAAATTGTAGATTTTGGTTAAACATAAGATATAGCTGAAGAACGAATTAGTGTACTGAAAGATGAATCTGCAGACATTCTCCAGAATGCAGCAAAGACGAGCAAATAGAAAAGTTAAGAGACAAAGAATGAGTAGGTCTAACATGTTAAATTGGAATCCCATGAGAAGAGAAGCGAAAAATTAAAAATGGGGCAAGGCAATATTTAAGGAGAAAATGACTGACAATTTTCAATAACTGATGAAAAGACAAGGATCCATCTGGGCACAGTGGCTGACACCTGTAATTCCAGTGCTTTGGGAGGCCAAGGTGGGAGGATAACTGGAGGACAGGAGTTCAAGACCAGCTTGAGCAACATAGTGAGACCCCCATCTCTACAACATAAAAATTAAAATAAAAGGTTGCCAGTTCTGGTAATCTTAGTTACTTGGGAGGCTGAGCTGGGAGGATTGCTTGAGCTCAGGAGTGGGAGGTTATGGTAAGTTATGATTGCACCATTGCACTCCGGCCTGGGCAACAGAGCAAGACCCTGTTTCTAAATAAATAAATAAGCAAATATAGAAAGTCAAATATACACAAATATAGGAAGCATAATTTGTGCCAAAAAGGATAAATATAAAGAAATTCACTCTAGTTATACCTCAGTGAAACTGCAGAACAGTGAACACAAATAAACAATATTAAAGGTTAAAAAGAAAGCATAGATCATCTACAAAGCAGCAGTAACTAAACTGGAAATACACTTCTCAACAGCCAAGTAAAAACCAGAAGACGTTGAAATAATTCAAGGTGCTCAAAGACAGGAAAAGTGTTCCTGAAAAAGATAATTTTGGTGTGTATACAATTTCATGTTTACAGACAGGTAAAAAAAAGAAAAAAAGGCATTTTCAAATAAATGAAAACTGAGTTTACCACGAACAGACTCTTTCCTAAAGAAGTTTTTAATGGATGTGCACAAAGAAGATTAAAAAAAAAAAAATTATCCCGGAAGGAACGCGTGAGACGCAGGAAGAAACAGCAATTTCCCAGTAAGGTTAACCATGAAACTAATTAACATCGTATCAGACCCTTAGAAATGAGAGAGGGTGGCTCACTAATTTTTCTTTTCTTTTCTTTTCTTTTTTCTTTTGAGATGGAGTTTCGCTCTTGTTGCCCAGGCTGGAGTGCAACGGCGCAGTCTCGGCTCACCGAAACCTCCGCCTCCCGGGTTCAAGCCAATCTCCTGTCTCAGCCTCCCGAGTAGCTGAGATGACAGGCGCCCGCCATCACACCCAGCTAATTTTTTTGTGTTTTTAGTAGAGACGGGGTTTCACCATATTGGCCAGGCTGGTCTCGAACTCCTGACCTCAGGTGAGCCGCCCACTTTGGCCTCCCAAAATGCTGGGACTAATTTTTTTTTTTTTTTTTTTTTTTGAGACGGAATTTGGCTCTTGTTGCTCAGGCTGGAGTGCAATGGCACGATCTCGGCTCTCTGCAACCTCTGCCTCCCAGGTTTAAGCTATTCTCCTGCATCAGCCTCCCTAGTAGCTAGGATTACAGGCATGTGCCACCACGCTCGGCTAATTTTGTATTTTTAGCAGAGACAGGGTTTCTCCATGTTGGTCAAGCTGGTCTCAAATTCCAGACCTCAGGTGATCCGCCCACCTTGGCCTGCCAAAGCGCTGAGATTACAGGCGTGAGCCACCGCGCCTGGCCGGGACTAATTTTTTAGAAAAGACCTGCTACCAGTAATTCCACTCCTGAGTATATCCTAAAAGAATTGAGGCCGGCCCCAGTGGCTGATGCCTGTAATCCCAGCAGTTTGGAAGTCCGAGGCCCGCGGATGACTTGAGGTCAGGAGTTTGAGACCAGCCTGGCCAACATGTTGAAATCCCATCTCTACTAAAAATACAAAAATTAGCCGGGCATGGTGGCACGTGCGTGTAATCCCCCCTACTCAGGAGGCTGAGGCAGGAGAATCGCTTGAACTCAGGAGTCAGAGGTTACAGTGAGCGAAGATCACACCACTGTACTCCAGCCTGGGGGACAGAGCAAGACTCTGTCTCAAAAAAAAAAAAAAAAAAAAAAATAGGAAATATGGATTCAAATAGATAACTGTACACCAATGTTCATAGCAGCATTATTTGCAACAGCCAAAAGGTGAAAACAACCTAAATGTCCATCAGTAAGTGAATGGATCAGTCCAATACAAACTGTTGTATATACGTACCATACAATATAATTTGGCCTTAAAAATATGATTTGACCTTAATAAAATTCAGACACATGCTGTAATGTGGATGAATCTTGAAGATATTATGGTAAGTAAAATGAGCCAGTCACAAAAGGACACATATCATATGATTTCACTTGTATGAGGTACCTAGAATAGTCAAATTCATAGAGACGAAAGTAGAATGGTGGTTTGTAGGGGTTGAGGGAAGAGAATGGAGAGTTACTATTTAGTGGACACAGAGTTTTAGTTTGGGAAGACGAAAGGTTCTAGAGATGTAGTAATGGTTATACAATGAAGTCAATGTACCTGATGCCACAAAACTGTACTCTTAAATGGTTAAAATAATACATTTTGTGCTATGTGTATTTTACCACAAAAAGGATCTGCTAAAAATTTGATTCTAGTATTAGAAAGGGACATATGAAAATTTATATTAATAAACATTTAG
>NW_016809758.1:342723-355332 GCF_001698545.2 Rhinopithecus bieti
TCACTCCCAAAAGCTTCCTTGTGCTTTCAGTCCATCCCTTCTGCCCTTCTATGCCACTTATTCCCTCTTTCTTGGCAACCACCAGTTTGCCTGTTGTTACTTTAGATTGATTTGCATTTTCTATTTTATATAAATGGAATCAGATAGCATGTGTTCTTTTTTGTTTTGACTTCTTTCACTCTACATGATTATTTTGAGATTCATTCGTGTTATTGTGTGTATCAATAGTTCATTCCTTTTTATTGCTGAGTAGTGTTCCATTGTACAGATACGTCACAATTTCTTCATCCATTTACTTGTTCATGATCAAAGTATTTTGGCAACAAATAAGGCTTCTATGAATATTCATGTAAAAGTCTATGACATAGGCTTTCAATCTTGGTAAATATCTTGGAGTGGAATGGTTTAATCATTTGGTAAGCATTTGTATTAGTCTGTTCTCATGCTGCTAATAGAGACATACCTAAGACTGAGCAATTCGTAAAGGAAAGAGGTTTAATTGACTCACAGTTCCACATGGCTGGGGAGGCCTCACAATCATGGTGGAAGAGCAAGAGATGTCTTACATGGCGGCAGTCAAGAGAGAGCTTGTGCAGGGAAACATCCCTTTTTAAAACCATCAGATCTCACTACCATGAGAACAGCATGAGAAAGACCTGCCCCCATGATTCAATTACCTCCCACCGGGTTTCTCCCATGACATGTGAGAATTGTGGGAGCTATAATTCAAGATGAGATTTGGTTGGGGACACACCCAATCCATATTAGCATATATTTAACTTTTACATAATTTACCAAATAGGCCACTGTGCAGTGGCTCACACCTTTAATCCCAGCATTTTGGGAGGCCAAGGTGGGTGGATCACTTGAGGTCAGGAGGTCAAGACTAGCTTGGCCAGCATGTTGAAACCTGGTATCTACTGAAAACACAAAAATTAGCCAGGTGTGGTGGTGTATGCCTTTAATTCGAGCTACTTGGGAGGCTGAGGCAGGAGAATCGCTTGAACCCGGGAGGTGGAAGCTAAAGTGAGCTGAGATCACACCACTACACTCCAGCCTGGAAGACAGAGTGAGACTCACCCAAAAAAAAGAATTTGTGAAATAGTTTTTCAGAGTGGTTGTAGTATTTTATATTCTCACTAGAAATGAATGAGAACTCCGGTTCTTTCATATCTTTGCCAACATTTGTTATGTTCAAGTCCTGTTACTATTAGCTATTTGGATAGGTAGCTCATTGTGGTTTTAATTTGCATTTCCCCACTGACCAATAATATGAGCATGTTTTCATGTGCCTACTTGCCATCCATATATATATATATATTTTTAATTGAGACAGGATCTCACTCTGTTGCCCAGGCTAGAGTGCAGTGGCGTGATCTCAGCTCACTGCAACCTCCACCGTCCAGGTTCAAGTGATTCTCGTGCCTCAGCCTCCTTAGTAGCTGGGACTACAGGCATATGCCACCACGCCTGGCTGATTTTTTTGTACTTTTAGTAGAGGCGGAGTTTTGCCATGTTCGCACAGGCTGGTCTCAAACTCCTGACCTCAGGTGATCTGCCCACCTCGGTCTCCCAGGGCTGGGATTACAAGCGTGAGCCACTGCGCCCTACCACCATCCATATGTCTCCTTAGGTGAAGTGTCTGTTCAAATTTTTGGCTCATATTTTAATGGATTGTTTGTTTTATTATTACTGAGTTTTGAAAGTTCTTTATACATTCTGGATACAAGTTCTTTTTTAGATGTATAATTTAAAAATACTTTCTCCCTCCCTATGGCTTTTCTTTTCATTTTCTTAACAGTGTCTTTCAAAGAGCAAAGTTTTACTTTTGACAAAATCCAACTTGTCAAGTTTTTCTTTTATAGACGATGCTTTTGGTGTAGTCTATAAAAAACTTTTGCTTCATCCAAGGTTACAGTGATTTTCTCTTATGCTTCTTTCTAAGTTTTAGAGTTTGGGTTTCATATTTCTACCTGTTATGATTAAAAAAATAGATCTATTCATTTTTAAATGTTCAGATATTCCTGCTTATGGTGTGTGTGTGTGTGTGTGTGTGTGTATACTTCTTGGATTTTCTTTAGTTTTTAAGAAAGTTCATTTTGAAAGTGTAAGATTGACTCACCTTTGATAAGGGAACTACCAACAGGGAATTTGTGTAACTTAGACCAGGTTTTGGATGGAAGAAGGTGCCCTCCACAAACAGCTTTGGTGTGGAGGTAAAGAGGTGCCCCAAATGAGCAGTAAGGGTACATAAATGATCACAGTTCTCATTTGAATACATGCCTTCTCAAGTTCTTCTCTGCCAGGAACTGTGGCTTAAAAGGTTTTGCTTTGTTTTAATATCAGTAGTTATGGAATGGTCTTGAGCTATGTTGCAACATGATCAGATCTGTGACTTCGGAGGCTCAAGCCAGTGGCTACATGGGGCATGAATTGAGATGGGGAGAACTGGAGGCAGGAAAAACTGCAGGCTATAGTTAGAGCAATTCAAGTGAGAGGTGATGAGGACCTGAACCGAGTTAATGCCTGCAGGGATGGAGAGGAAGAAACTCAGCCTAGAAATAACTCTGAGGTATTAGTAGAAGAACCTGGGGATGAGAAGGAAGGAATATTCAAAGTTTCTATGCTGGGAAGTTGAGAGAATAGTAATGCCATGACACTGAGGTATGGAACATAGAAGAGATAAATTATGTGGGAATGGGCTATATTTGGATGTGGACATATTTGTGTGAGAGCCACGTGCTGCAGCCTCAAGGGATCCCTAGCAGGCAGGAGAAGACAGGAGACCAGAGCAGGGAAGTGGTGAGAGTTATGCTGAAATGAACGACACCAACCGAGAGAGTCTATGGAGGAAGAAGGGAAGAAGGCAGAGGACAGAAAACACTACATCTCTAAAGTCAGACCAGCAGAGGAGAAACCAGAGAGAGAAACTGAGGTCAGAGAGGCTGGAGCAGAACCAGGATAGCCAAGGGAGGAGATACTCATCAGACTCAGCTGCTACTGAGAAGGCGTCTAAGTTTGGGTTTCCCAAAAAGAAGAGCCTGAGCTTGGATTTAACAGAGGTAGTGTTTTGGGGAGGGAATCCTAAGAAGCAGCAGCGAGGGAACAGAGTGTGAACTAGGGAAGGCAAGAAAGCCAATATGAGGATGTTTTATTGAGATTGTTATTGTAGGCAATGGAGGCTCCTTTCCAGTAGAGACTCCAAATTTAAAGAATGCCTCCCAGAATTGTCCATATGAAGGATGGGAGGCTGGAACATTCATCTGCCAGTGTCTGCACTCATTGGTTGAGGATTTCATCTGGAGGCACTAACTCTCTTGCACTTCTTGGCTGTGTTTGCATTGGAGCTGGAAAGGAGAGGGGTGGTGAGCAAGCTCCCATTGTATGGGAGAAGGACCTTGTGATGGTTACATTTTATGGGTCTGCTTGGAGGGTGCTTTTGGATGAGATTTAACATCTTAAAAAGTGAACTTTAGGCCGGGCGCGGTGGCTCATGTCTGTAATCCCAGAACTTTGGGAGGCTGAGGCAGGCAGACCACAAGGTCAGGAGTTCAAGACCAGCCTGGCCAACATGGTGAAACCCCATCTCTACTAAAAATACAAAAATTAGCTGGGCGTGGTGGCTGGCACCTGCAATCCCAGCTACTCGGGAGGCTGAGGCAGGAGAACTGCTTCAACCCGGGAGGTGGAGGTTGCAGCGAACTGAGATGGTGCCACTGGGCGACAGAGCAAGACTCTGTCTCAGAAAAGAAAAAAAAAAAAAAGTGAACTTTAGGCCATGTGCTGTGGCTCATGACTGTAATTCCAGCACTTTGGGAGGCTGAGGCAGGAAGACTGCTTGAGCCCAGAAGTTCGAGACTAGCCTGGGTCACATAGGGAGACTCTGATTCTGCAAAAATAAATATAAACAAATAAAAAAAGAAGAGGTTTAGTAGTGAAGGGAGAGAAAGAGATGGATGTTAGGTGAAGTATAAAGAGCGATCAAGGGAATTATCCATGCTGTCTACAATACCTGCCTGTTAGTCACTTAGTGGTGATATTGGTTATCAGATCAACTGTCCAGGTATGTCAGTGCTTGTGTTCAAGTAATCTTTATTTTACCTAATAATGGTCCCAAAGCAAAGAATAGTGATGCTAGCAATTTGGATATGCCAATAAGAAACCATAGGCCGGGCGCGGTGGCTCAAGCCTGTAATCCCAGCACTTTGGGAGGCCGAGACGGGCGGATCACGAGGTCAGGAGATCGAGACCATCCTTGCTAACACAGTGAAACCCCCATCTCTACTAAAAATACAAAAACTAGCCGGGCGAGGTGGCAGGCGCCTGTAGTCCCAGCTACTCCGGAGGCTGAGGCAGGAGAATGGCGTAAACCCGGGAGGCGGAGCTTGCAGTGAGCTGAGATCCGGCCACTGCACTCCAGTCCGGGTGACAGAGCGAGACTCCGTCTCAAAAAAAAAAAAAAAAAAAAGAAAAGAAAAAGAAACCATAAAGTGCTGCTTTAAGTGAAAACGTGTTAGCTGGGTGTGGTGGCATACACCTGGGGTCCCAGCTGCTTGGGAGGCTGAGGTGGGAGGATCACTTGAACCCAGGAGATCAAAGCTACAAGGAGCTGTGATCCCACCACTGCCCTCCAGTCTGGGTGGCAGAGTGAGACCCTGTCTAATAAAAGAAAAGAAAATGTAACTTTGGCGTTCTTTGGCTGGGGTTTGGTGCTATCTGTGGTTTCGAGTCTCCACTGGGGGTGGAGCATATCCCTGCAGATAAGAGGGAATAGAGAGATCTCTTTTGCCAGCTGGCATAGTGTTAAGCACTGTCAGTAGTGGGTGTTGGAGGAACATGGGAGGAGGAAGAAGTCCATCTTCCTGGTTTTGGTTTGCTCCTTTGCCTTACTCCGGCAGCATGTGCAACTTCTTCAGTGTACACTCAGGCAGTGCAAAGTGGTCAGCAGTGCCTAGCAGCCAAAAGCTTCCCCTGGCACCTTTCTGGGTGGCTTCTCAGCCTGTTGCAACTGCTAAGGCACCTCCCCATGAATAACTTGCTTTGGCATCTGCTTGGCCAACTTCACAGCTATTTCAGTCCTAGGAGTAGTGGGGTTTTCTTATATTTGCTGGTCCTGTGTCCTTTAGAATTCTCATTTCTTCTTACTAGCTAATCCCTTAGTATGCCAATACCCTGTTAGAGTTAATGCTTCTTTATTTTATTTTTGCAAATAAAAATACGGGACACTCCATGAATTTGCATGTTATCCTTGTGCAGGGGCCATGCTAATCTTCTCTGTATCATTTTAGTACATGTGTTGCCAAAGTGAGCACAATACTTATTTATATTAAATGATCCCGTTTCAAATGACTGTGGTTTCTGTTTCCTGATTAAACCCTGATCAGTACAGCTTTAGTCCTAGAATATAGTTCTTCAGGGACCCTAATAACATTCTGTGTTGTTTAACAGGCCCTTCCTCCTTAACAGGCTCTAAATTCCTTTGTTTCCTCAGAACTGTAGACTACTGAAAGTTCTTCTCAGCCTCCTATCTCTTAGGCACTATCTCCTACTGAGTCTGGCTGCCTCTCACAAGTCAGTAAATATCCTCCATGGGACAGACCATGAAGAATGTTGGCCTCACCTCAACATGCTTCCCTTTCATCTGGGACCTTGGCCCTTCAGAGCCTCCTGCCTTGATGAATTTCCAGTGTCTTCAAACATATTTTAAAAAATTTGTACCCAGCTATGCAAAGGCATACAGAGTGCTATAATGGATTTCAGAGACTCAGATGTGGGAAGGGTGGGAGGGGGACGAGGAATAAAAAGCTACATATTGGGTACATTGTACACTATTTAGGTGACAGGTGCACTAAAATCTCAGACTTCACAATTATACAATTCATTCATGTAACCAAAAACCACTTGTACCCCCAAAGCTGCTGAAATAAAACTTTTAAATAATTGTACCCAGCTTTTGTAGGTGCTCTCAGAGGGTTGATCTGATGCAAATTAGTTGATCATGGTGAAGTCGGATAGAGATAATTACAGATGGATAAAATGTTTGTGGAGCAGCAGCAAGGGTGCAGCTGAAGGTAGAAAGCAGTGATTTATTATGGAATCAATCATCATGATTGTGAAACTTTCTCCAGACCAGGAGGCAGAGAAATGCATGCTTGGCTTACCTCGGTTTGGGAAGTGATGGAAAGTTAAGGGCTGAGGAAATCTTGATTGCTTGTGAAAACACTTTTGAAATGGCTCACATGGATCCCAGGTTGGACAGGCAGAGCACTAAAGCTGGAATAGGGGGTTGTTAGTCTAGGAGAACAACAAAGTAATGGAAATCAGAATTGGTGAGGAGAGAGCAGGGCACAGAAACTCAAGGTCTGGGACAAAAAGGGGAATTTCAAGGCTGGGCATGGTGGCTCACGCCTGTAATCTCAGGACTTTGGGAGGCCGATGTGGGTGGATCATGAGGTCAGAAGTTCACGACTAGCCTGGCCAAGATGGTGAAACCCCATCTCTACTAAAAATACCAAAATTAGCCGGGTGTGGTGGCACATGCCTGTAATCCCAGCACTCGGGAGGCTGAGGTAGAGAATTGCTTGAACCCAGGAGGCAGAGGTTGCAGTGAGCCAAGATCATACCACTGCACCCCAGCCTTGGTGACAAAGCGAGACTCTATCTCAAAAAAAAAAAAAAAAAAAAAGCGTGTAATTTCAGAGTTTGGTAGTAGGGAATGGAGCATTCCTAAACCCTGGTAAGTGGACAGTGTGTTGCATATTTAAATTATTGATGTAAGGGTCATTAGATTGAGGAACATAACCTGGAGTATTGGAATAGCCTTAGTCCCCAGGTGGCTGGTAGGGATGAGGAAGAGAGGCACCCTGAGCCAGGTGCCAAAGTCCACCAGAGAATTCCTTTAGGTTGTCAGGTGGCCATGATTCAGATAGTAACAGGGTGGCATGAATGAATGAAATGAATGGCACAGCCTTCAGAGGAGTTTCTAAGTGAAAATGATCAAGAGTGATTCTGAAAGCTGCTATGAGGCCATGGAGAGGAAAACTCCACTTTCTTCTCTGATATGTGGAAGGACGGCCTGTCTGTGCAAAGGTTATGAGAGAATGTCCAGGTCTCAGGTAAGGTGAGAGGGAGAAAGTTTTGAGTGAAAGGTTTGAAGAAACAAGAAGTTACACCAATAGAATAGGGACCCACAATTTTTTTTTTTTTTTTTTTTTTTTTTTTTTTTTTTTTGAGACGGAGCTCCGCTGTGGCCCAGGCCTGGAGGCAGTGCCGGATCTCAGCTCACTGCAACTCCGCCTCCCCGGGTTTATGCCATTCTCCTCCTCAGCCCTCCCGAGGTAGCTGGGATAACAGCGGCCGCCACCTCGCCCGGCCTAGTTTTTTGTATTTTTTAGTAGTAGACGGGGTTTCACTGTGTTAGGCCAGGATGGTCTCGACTCCTGACCTCGTGATCGCGCCCGTCTGCGGCCCTCCCAAAGTGCTGGGATTACAGCTTGAGCCACCGCGCCCCGGCCAGGGACCCACAATTAGAAGGGGCAAGGTAAGAGGTTGAGATTGTTCCTGGGGAGAAGTAGGGATGGAGCAGAGAAGACAACAGGCTGCACTGATGGCAAATCATGCGGGAGAAGGAAGCATGTTAATATGAGCTATAAAGGAGGAATAGACCCCCTCCCTCCCTCCCTCCGTAGCTTCCTTGCTTCCTCCTTCCCTCCTCCCTCATTCAGCAAATATTTACTAACCACATGCAAAGTGCAAGGCACTCTGTTATGCAATAGGGAAAGACACAGATGAATCAGAAATGGATTCTGCCCTTAGTTTACATTCTGAGGGGTGACATGATTTTGTTTTAAAGACATAACCTCTTTTGCTTGTTTAGTTTGTAAGCTTCCTTTATATCTATTAATTCACATGATGTGAATCTCTGTGGGAATCTACCTTTCTTTAAGGAAGCCACACTAATTAACTCTTTATAATGGGGAGAAAATAGGAGAAAGAACAAAAGTTATGATTATTTCTATTTGAAACAAGAAGAGGAGGCCGGGTGTGGTGGCTCATGCCTATAATCCCAGCACTTTGGGAGGCTGAGGTGGGTGGATTACCTGAGGTCAGGAGTTCGAGACCAGCCTGGCCAACATGGGGAAGCCCTGTCTCTGCTAAAGCGTACAAAAAAATTAGCCCAGCATGGTGGCACACACCTGTAATCCCAGCTACTCAGGAGGCTGAGGTGGGAGGATCTCTCTCTCTCTTTTTTCTTTTCTTTTCTTTCTTTCTTTCTCTTTTTTTTGAGATAGAGTCTCACTCTGTCACCCAGGCTGCAGTGCAATGGCGCGATCTCAGCTCACTGCAACCTCCGCCTCCTGGGTTGAAGCAATTCTCCTGCCTCAGCCTCCCAATTCTCTAATCCTCAGAGATTACAGGCATGCACCACCATATCCAGCTAATTTTTGTATTTTTAGTAGAGACGGGGTTTCACCATGTTGGCCAGGCTGGTCTCGAACTCCTGACCTTAGGTAATTCACCCACCTCAGCCTCCCAAAGTGCTGGGATTGCAGGCTTTCCAGATGGCCAGGTAGGAGGATTTCTTGAGCCCAGGAGGTGGAGGTTGCAGTGAGCCAAGATTATGCCACTGTACTCCAGCCAGGGCAACAGAGTGAGATTCTGTCTCAATAAATAAATAAATAAGCAGGAAGAGGAAATGTAAGGGAAGGAGGTAATGCTTTATTCATTGGACATTCAAACAGAAAATAGAACGAAAGACACCACCCTCATGCCAGCCATTGGACAGGTTGGTAACTGGTAGTTTGCTTCTGTTTTGTTATCTTATACCTTGTCTTTGACCAGCCTCTTAGCTGACTGTTGTGTTTTGTTGTTGCTGTACTTAGCGGGGTGGCCCATCTTCATTCTGGAGTGTTTTGAGCACTTGATAGTCCTTCCTATGTAGGCTTGTAGCAATCTTCTGCTAACCCTCAGCAGTGGGCATTGTGGGAAGCACTCAGGGGAGTGCCTGGAGTTTCAGGTTTACCCTTTTGGGCTCTACTGCTTAGTAGTAACCTTTTTTCCCATGATGGTTGGGGTCGATCACAGTAGACCTAAACAATACTATGACATATTTTTGTTTTTGTTGTTTTGCCAGTTACTTAATTATTTAATCAAATTTATTTATTTATTTTTAATTTTATTTATTTATTTTGAGACGGGGTCTTGCTGTTGCCCAGGCTGGAGGGTGGTGGCATTACCATGGCTCACTGCAGCCTCAGCCTCCTGGCTGAGGCAATCCTTCTGCCTGAGCCTCCCAAGTAGCTGGGACTACAGGCATGTGCCACCACGTCTGGCTAATTTAAAAAGAAAATATTTTGTAGAGACAGGGTCTCACTACGTTGCCCAGGCTGGTCTTGAAATCCTGGGCTCAAATGATCCTCCCACTTCAGCCTCACAAAGTGCTAGGATTACAGGCATGCACCAGCATACCTGGCCTGCCGGTTCCTTTAATGGCACAAGGCTTAAAATGGGCAGTGGTAGGGGAATCACTCTTGAGTCCCCTGTGGAAGCAGTTATTCCTTGAATTGTAAAATCTCTAGAGAGTCATAGGGATTAGAAGCAAAACTGTGGAGATTGGGTGAGTGAGAGCATTTGTAGAGATGAGACCACCTCTTGTGTATTCCTTTCCTGTTGCTGCTGTAACAAATAACCACAAACTTAGTGGCTTAAAACAACACAAATATATTATCTTACAGTTCTCTAGGACAGAAGTTCAACACTGGCCTCACTGGGCCTCACAGGCATTGACAGGGCTGTGTTCCTTCTGGAGGCTTTAGCCAAGAACCTGTTTCCTTGTCTTTCCAGCTCTTAGAAGCTACCCATATTCCTTCGCTCATGGCCTCTTCCTAGATTTTCAAAGCCAGCAACTCTGCATCTCTCTGTGACTTTTTTTTCCCACAGACACAGCTCCCCCTGACTCTCTGTTGCCTCCCATTCACTATCTTTTTTTTTTTTTTTTTTTTTTTTTGGAGATGGAGTCTCCAGGCTGTAGCGCAGTGGCACGATCTCTGCTCACTGCAGCTTCTGCCTTCCAGGTTCAAGCGATTCTCTTGCCTCAGACTCCCAAGTAGCTGGGACTATAGGCACGCATCACTACACCTGATTAATTTTTGTATTTTGGGTAGAGATGGGGTTTCACTATGTTTGCCAGGCTGGTCTTGATCTCGTGACCTCAAATGATTCACCTGCCTCGGCCTCCCAAAGGGCTGGGATTATAGGTGTGAGCCACCGTCCCCCGTCTATCTTTTTTTTTTTTTTTTTTAAAGAGATGAGGTCGTGCTATGTCGACTAGGCTGGTCTTGAACTCCTGGTCCCAAACAATCCTCCTGCCCTGACCTCCTGAGTAGTTGGGATTACAGACATGAGCACTCAGTTTCCCCTTGTACTTTTTAGGACACTTGTGATTATATTAGGCCCATCCAGATAGCTCAAGATAATCCCCCATCTCAAGGCCCTTAACTTAATCACATCTACCAAAGTTCCTTTTGCCATGTAAGACGACATATTTATAGGTTTTTGGGAAATAAAACATGAATATCTAATAATTGGGGGTTGGGGGTGGGCCATTATTTTGTCTGCCAAATCTTATTTCTTAGAACCACGTATTCTGGTATTGGTTAAACAATCATATATATTAGTCACTAGATGAAAGTGCAATGCACATTTAACCTTGGTATAGTATCTCCCTGATGGTAAATTAAATGATTACTCAATTTTGCCACTCTATAGGTAGGACTGTATGCACCAAATATCAGAGGATATATGGAGCATTTGGAATTGGATATGGGGAAAAGATTGAGCTTTTGCCCAATGAGACTCCTTCCACATTCCATCAAGGAAAGCTAGATGAGATCCCGAAGGACCAGGTAGCAGTTCCTATAGAACACTTTAAAGATGATGAGGAATGTGGGATTCTAGGGTTGAATTTTTGTTTCCAACGGCATTGGATAGCTAAAGGTGAGAGAATAAAAATGTTAAACAAAGAATATCCACCTCAAAGCCCAGAAGAAAATAAAGCACCATTGCCTGGCATCCTTCTCTCTGCAGATATCAGCTAAAAACTGAATTCAGAAATTGATCTTGTACTCAATTTCAGCACTTTGGGATGCTGAGGCAGGAGGAACACTTGAGGTCAGGAGTTTGAGACCAGCCTGGCCAACATGGTGAAACCCCATCTCTATTACAAATATAAAATTCAGCCGGGCATGGTGGCAGGTGCCTATAGCCCCAGCTACTCAGGAGGCTGAGGCAGGAGGATTGCTTGAACCCAGGAGGCAGAGGCTGCAGTGAGCCGAGATTGTACCACTGCATCCAGCCTGGGTGACACAGCCAGACTCTGTCTCAAAAAAAAAAAAAAAAAAAAAAAAAAAAATTATTGATCTTGCAAGTTGCTGAATTGCAGCGAAGTTTACAACCTCACCAGTTTTTTGCAGTGAAGGTAAGAATAATGATCCAGCACCAGGCGCGGGGCTCACGCCTGTAATCCCAGCGCTTTGGGAGGCCGAGGCGGGTGGATCACAAGGTCAGGAGTTCAAGACCAGCTTGGCCGAGAGGTGAAACCCCGTCTTTCCTAAAAATACAAAAAATTAGCTGGGCATGGTGGCGGGCACCTGTAATCCCAGCTACTTGGGAAGCTGAGGCAGAGAATTGCTTGAACCCGGGAGGCAGAGGTTACAGTGAGCCGAGATCGTGCCCCTGCACTCCAGCCTGGGCAACAGAGTGAGACAATAAACATAGTCCCCGTTGAAACAATTTTCACTGTTTTCTTCTTGCAGAGGAGAGAGCAAAATCTGCTTTGCTTTTATAGCTCAATTTCTTAGGCTCATCCTCTGACTAGGATGAACTAGAAGGTAGGAAGCAAAAACATCAAAATAAACAGGAATGATGCCCAGAAGGAGCCGTGGGAATTTTCTAAGGCAAAGTCTGGAGACTTCTATATGACCATGAACATGAATGTACGAGGTCATGAATCTAATTGGATCATGGATTTTATCCAAAAAGACAGAACATAATTTTAGAGTGGACCAAATTAATTGCACTATATTTTTGTATACAGTGCAATGTATATTTCAAGTGCTTGGCCCACAGCAAAGCTCAACATCTGCCCTTTTAAAAGTCTCAATGGGGCCGGGTGTGGTGGCTCACACTTGTAATCCCAGCACTTTAGGAGGCCGAGGAGGGCGGATCACTTGAGGTCAGGAGTTCGAGACCAGCCTGGCCAAAATGGCGAAACCTCAACTCTACTAAAAATAAAATAATTAGCTGGGCATGGTAGCACGCACCTGTAATCCCAACTACTTGGGAGACTGAGGCAGGAAAATCGTTTGAACCTGCGAGACAGAGGTTGCGGTGAGCCAAGATCGCACCAATGCACTCCAGCCTGGGCCACAGAATGAGACTCCATCTCCAAAATAAATAAATAAATAAAAATAAATAAATAAATAATAAAAATAAAAAAACTCAATGGTCTTGCCTTTTGCCTGATGATCCAGGAGAAGCATAGTTATTGCTGACACTAAGATATAAGAGAGGCCGGGCGCGGTGGCTCAAGCCTGTAATCCCAGCACTTTG
>NW_016809758.1:355720-362811 GCF_001698545.2 Rhinopithecus bieti
GACTCCGTCTCAAAAAAAAAAAAAAGACCTAAGAGAAAAAGTGTCCCTTATCACAGAGTGAGCACTCTGAGTAGTTGCCGTAGATAACGATAAACAACATCTTTAAAATAGAATAACAGCGAATCTCACAGAGCTGTTTCTTTTTAACTTTGAAAAGAACTTGTTTTGTTCTGTGTAATGCATAATGAGGGTAATTACTTAGTAGGTCAAGAATATCCTGTAGTACACGTAACAAGCCTGCACATGTATTTCCTAAATCTAAAATAAACATTAAAATTATTAAAAAAAAAAAAAAAGAAGAAGAAAAAAGAATATCCTATAGTAGAAGAAAGAGACAAAAGAGAAAACATTGGTAACTGGAATCTATGGGTAATCCCCAAACCCCATTTACCTAGTTTGCAGAGGCTGCTAGTTGAGTCCAACAACCTTTCTCCCCATCTTCCTTAGTAATAGAACCTGTCATTTTTTAGCCAGACATATGTCCACTTGGAATAAATACATTTTCTGGCCTCTATTGCAGCTATATGTGGCCATGTGACTAACTTCTGGCCAACTGATAGTAAATATGGTGTGTGGGGGAAGAGAGTTTGCATTTTTCTGCTTTTCTCTTCTTGTTCATTTAAACATGGAGGTGACGGCTGCACCGTAAGTGGTCCTCTCCCATGCAGTGGGATGGTAAGGATGGTGCAGCAGTAAGACAGGAGGAGCCTGGGGGCCTGTTGGTTGTGGAGCCACCATCCCAGGCCTTGAGTGCTGAGCTACAGAGCCTTTACATGAATGAGAAAAAAACTACCTCATTTAAGCCACTGAAATTTCAGGTTTTTATCTCATTACCTAGCCAAGTCTATTCTAATGGACGCATCTAGTTATTTAAACACCATCTCTTATCAACTTTTCAATCATCTAATCATGATCTTTATCAATCTTTGTATCCCAGAGCCTAGCATGGCACATAATAGATGTTCAATAAATGTAAGAGACTGAATATACAAATGGAAAATGGCCATGTATAAAAACAGAATCCTGACCCACAATCTGCCACAATTAGTCCAAGAAACTAACCCATTATCTATCTTGACCAGCCCAGGAAGCCAGCTGACTTAAAGTCATGCCTGTAATCCCGGCCCTTTGGGAGGCCGAGGTGGCCAGATCACCTGAAGTCAGGAGTTCGAGACCAGCCTGGCCAACATGGTGAAACCCTGACTCTACTAAAAATACAAAAAATTAGCTGGGAGTGGTGGCATGCACCTGTAGTCCCAGCTACTCAGGAGGCTGAAACAGGAGAATTGCTTGAACCCAGGAGGCAGAGGTTGCAGTAAGCCAAGATTGTGCCACTGCAATTCAGCCTGGGTGACAAAGCGAGACTCTGTCTCAAAAAAAAAAAAAAAAAAAAAAAAAAAAAAAAAAGTCAGACTTGTGAAAAATCAGATCACTATCTCTAGCAACCAGCCCAGGAATCCAAACAATAAACCTTGCAAAAAATCTGCTCCAAACAGCCAGGACTTGATTAATAACTGACAGCTATGCATCCCTAACCCATCATATATGATGCATCACTTCTAATATTTTTTTCTTTACTCCATTTTGCGGATGAAATGATGCCCCACTTCTAGTTAGGCCACCCATGGCTACCCCATGCCACAGCCTCCAGTCAGGGCATACCTGAAGCCTTCCCTTTGCCCACTATAAAGCTTTCCCGCTCCTCTGCCTGCTTTTGAGTCTCTGCCAAAATGCAAGTGATGGTGGCTGACTCACTTGTGATAGAGAGCTCTGAATAAATAGTATTTGCCTGTTTTCATTGGTTAGCTTTCATTTATTTCCACAAGTATTTGCTAATTAGATCAATCAAAAAGTAAAGATGTAGGTAGAGAAATAAGACAAAGTACCTCTCATTAGAGAATTTACACTCTAGTTGGGTACTCAGACATTAAATAAGTACACAGTTATTTATTTGTTTGTTTGTTTGTTTTGAGACAGAGGCTCACTCTGTTACCCAGGCTGGAGTGCAATGGCACGACCTCAGCTCACTGTAACCTCTGCCTCCTGGGCTCAAGTGATCACCTGCCTCAACTTCCCAAGTAGCTGGGACTACATGTGTGCACCACCACACCTGGCTAATTTTTATATTTTTTGTAGAGATGGAGTTTTGCCACATTGCCCAGGCTGGTCTCAAACTCCTGAGCTCAGGTGATCTGCCTGCCTCAGCCTCCCAAAGTTCTGGGATTACAGTGTGAGCCACCGTGCTCAGCCTATGCAGTTATCTTATCATAACTGGGATGTGTGTTATGAAGATCTGAGATGGTAGTTGAGATACAGAGATGAGTAAAAGGTAGTCAGGCAAAGGGGGCTGGGTAGAAAGAGAGATCTGGGAAGGAAAAACAGCATCTGCTAAGTACTGGAAGCAGGAAGAACTTGGTACCTACCAGGAACTGAAAAAGCCCAGTACCATGCAAAGGCTGTGCATCAGGTCCTGTTGACTAGTTCCCTAGAACCACTCTGGTTCTCATTCGTCCTGAAGCCCGACTGATTCTCCTTTTCTTTGGTTCTGTGAGGTCTGCCTTCATAATATTCTTCTTTTGCTTAAGTTACAAGAAGTCAGTGTTGCTTCCAAGCAAACATCTCCTATTGATAGAATTGCTGTGTTACATCTCTTGACTTATTTTTGTTAAACTCTTTTATTATCATAAAACTTTTCATGTGTTTATGTCTTATCTCCCAATTAGATAGTATGTATCTTAATGGAGCCACTAAATTTTGGGGGTGATTTGTTATACAGCACTTGTTCACACTTGAGTTCCAGGATCTATGTGATGAGATCTAGGTTTTTGAGCCTGAGTTTGTTACCACAGTGGGATGAGGCTTCAGGGTCTCGTAGGGTGGGGATGAGTATGGGAGGAATGTGAACTGTTCTGACCAGAGGGCAGACTGTGATAGATTGTGTTTCCCAAAGATGGTCACAAGTGTATACCCCATTATCCATGCTCTTCGTACAGTATATCTGATACTGCCTCCACCTAGAGGTGGGAGTGTATGTTCTCACCCCTCCATTCTGGCCAGGGGCTGTTGTCTGACCAATGGAGTCCAGCTATGTGACTTTCAAGGCTAGGTCATAAAAAGGAGGTAGATTCTGCTTGGAGCTCTCTCTCTTTTTCTTGATACTTGCCATGTTGTAAGGAAGCCCAAGCCTCATGGAGCAGTCACATTTACATGGTACAGCCAGTTGCCCTAGCCAAAGTCTCAGTCAACAGCATCAACTGCTAGACATGGTGATACTAGCTCTCAGCCTTCAAGTTCTCCACCAGACATTGCTGAGCAGATAGAAGCCTTGCTCATTGCACCATCTGTATTTTTTACTCAGAGAAACCATGAGAGACAATGATCATTGTGGTTTAAAGCTATAAAGTTTTGGAAGTGATATGTTATGAAGTAATAAATAATACATTATGTGATAACTTGGAATGTTTGTGATTAAAATTTTTCAACTGAGACACTTGAAAGCTATTAGCTTCAATCCTGGAGAAAAAAAGACACATTGCAATTTCTGGAATTTATTGTGAAATGGGGCTTTTATGAATCTCATCAATCCTATCCTTAGGTTTAAGATTGTTTTCCCCTAAGGCCAGGCACAGTGGCTCACACATGTAATTCCAGCACTTTGGGAGGCTGAAGCCAGAGGATTGCTTGAGGCCAGGAGTTCAAGACAGCCGGGACAGTACAGGGAGACTGACTCAACAAAAATTAAGACACACCTATAGTCCTAGTTTCTCAAAAGGCTGAGGCAGGAGGATCACTTGAGCCCAGGAGTTCAAGGTTACAGTGAGCTATAATTGTGTCGCTGCACTCCAACCTGGGCCACAGAACAAGATGTTGTCTCAAAATATATATATATATATTTTTTTTTCTAGAAATTTATATATCTGTTACTTCATGGGAAAAAATTTTCAAAATTAAAATTAGCTTTCAGCCATAAAAAGGAATAAAGTACTGATACATAAAACAATATGGATGAACCCTGGAAACATTATGCTAAGTGAAAGAAGCCAGACACGAAAGGCCACGTATTGTATAATTCCACTTACATGAAATGTCGAGAACAGGCAAATCCATAGAGACAGAAAGTAGATTCGTGATGTTTAGGGGCTGGAGGAAAGGGAGAATGCAGAGTGACCACTAACTAATAGGTGTAAGATTTCCTTTTGGGATGATGAAAATGTCTTAGAATTAGATATGGTGATGATTGCACAACTTGGTGAATATACTAAAACCCACTGAATTGTACACTTAAGAGTCAATTTTATGGTATGTGAAAGGTATCTTGGTAAAAATTAAAATTGCTAAGTTTTCTTTGATCAACTAGGAGTGAGAGAGATCCACTAATCTGTCTATACGGTCTACTGAAGATATATACATGAAGACCTTTTTTTGTGACAGTCTTGCTCTGTCTCCCAGGTGGGAGTGCAGTGGTTCAATCTCAGTTAACTGCAACCTCCACCTCCCAGGCTCAAGCAATTCTTGGGTCTCAACCTCCTTAGTAGCTGAAATTTCAGGCACGTGCCACCAAGACTAGCTAATTTTTTGCATTTTTAGTAGAGACAAGGTTTCACCATGTTGGCCAGGCTGGTCTTGAACTCCTGGCCTCAAGTTGATCTGCGCTTGGCCTCCCAAAGTGCTAAAGATAAATTTTGATAAGGTCATTGACAACTTTGTAAAAGTTAAGACTCAAAACAGAATTTGTAATATTATTTTTCATCCCTGTGATCAACCAATATAAGATATGTCTTTCCTTTTTTAAAAGCAAAAAGTAGGCTGGGCTCAGTGGCTCACACCTGTAATCCCAGCACTTCGGGAGGCTGAGATGAGTGGATCACTTGAAGTCAGGAGTTTGAAACCAGACTGGACAACATGCTGAAACCCTGTCTCTACTAAAAATACAAAAATTAGCTGGGCGTGGGATTACAGATGCCTTAAACCCAGCTACTTGGGAGGCTGAGGCAGGAGAATCACTTGAACCTGGGAGGCAGAGGTTGCAGTGAGCCAAGATCATGCCACTGCACTCTAGCCTGGGCAACAAAGCCAAACTCCATCTCAAAAAAAAATCCCCAAAAGTATGTTAATATAACTGAAATTATTAACCCATTGCTTTTCCCCTTCTTTACTGTGTGCATATGTGTATATACACACAGTAAAGAAATTTTGTGTGTGTATATATATATACTGTGTATACATACATACTGTATATACACACTGTGTATATACTGTGTATACATATATACTATATGACTGTATATATATACACACTGTATATATACTTTATATACATGTATATCTGTGTATACATATATACAGATGTACAGATATATATGTATACATATACATATATATGTAGTATATCTGTGTATGTGCTATATAGCATAGTATGTAGCATATCTGTGTCTATGACCTCAGGCCATCCACATGCCTCAGCCTCCCAAAGTGCTGGGATTACAGGAGTGAGCCACTGTGCCTGGCCTTTTAAAATTATTTTTAGTAGAGACAAGGCTGGCCTCTTCTCTTCTATTACATTCTCTATGGCTCCACAGACGGTCTCAGTAGGATAATATTCCAGCTGCTCAGAGTGGTGACCTGTTCTGTAGCACACCCTTGGATTGGCTTTTCTTCTTTCCAGTTTCACTTTTTCCATTCTTCTCTTTCTGTTCCTTGTGATTGCTTTTCACTATAAACTACCTGCATCCAGTTCTTGTCTCAGGCTTTACTTACTGGAGGAGCCAAGCCTAAGACAGATTCATGTGTAAAATGTGATGGAATGAATTAGCAAACTTGACAAGGACCTGGCAGGCCTGGGTTCCAAATCAACTCTGTTACCTGATTTGTAAAAGTCACTTTATCTACTGAAGAGGTGGGCATTTTCATCATCATTTTCAGGTGGTATTATGGGAGAGGATCTTCAAACCGTTTGATAACTGGAAAAGCAAGAAAAATGTTTGTCACGCGCATAAAAAGAGCGTGTGTGTGTGTGTATATGTTAATAAAGGCATAGAAAATGGTGGACCATCACGGTTTACTACATATTTTTGTATAGCTTGAATTGTTTGCAAGAAGAGTGCATATTAGTTAGCTTTATTTAGACCTCCGGGGAAAAAGAGAAGACTGCATCTTGTGTAATTAAAAAAAGAAATAAATAACGTCCACCTCCAAGGAAGTTGAATGATGCTTGTTAAAGTGCAGAGCAGAAGCCACCAACCAAGGTAAGAAAGCCAAGCTGTGGTCCTGTATGTGCGCTAGGAGGCAGCGGAGCTAAGAGCCAGGCCAGGCGGCGCAAGAAACCGCGAACCAAGGAAGGGCGGCTGGGTCTTTGTAGTCGCCAGGGGGCAGAAGTGCAGGGCAACCTAAATCTGCAACTACCCGCTGTTGCCCAGGCTCCAACGCCAGGCCGAACATTTCAGAAGTCATAAGTTCCATCTCTCTGCCGCAGCCGAGACAGATTGGAGGGTTTTCAGAGTCAAGGGGATGCCCCCCCGCCCCCCGCCTCAGAGAAGCTTGGCACACTGAGCAATCTCAACCACTCTCCCCTCTGCTCCTCCCTTCCCTATCCCCCAACACCCATGGAGGGGAAATTGAGTCACTGGGAGGAGAGGCCAGAGTCATCAGGGGAACCAGGGCCGACGCCAGCCCTCAGGGCCTTCCAGATGCTAGGAGGAGGAGGGTTCTCCAGGAAAACAAAGGGGGGTGAGAGGGGAAGGCGGTTGGCTGGGCAGAAGCTGAGCCAGACACATGGAGAAACGCTGCCCAGGATCAAAGGAAATATGACATTTGAAAAGAATGTGCGCGTCTGCATGTGCTGTGCGGGCGGGGAGGGGGCCCGGGGAGGGGCAGAGTCTGGGGGAACAGGGGATGGGCCTCGGGGTCTCTATCCCTGCCTTTCTCGCCTCCGCTTCCCACCTCCCTTGTCCTCTTAGGTACAGGCTGGTTGATGGGTCGAGGTGTTCCTTGTCCTCCCTCCCCGTGTGTTTCTCCCTCCTTTATTTCCGAGATGAAGCTGGAAGGGAAATGTAACCTGAGGAGACCAACCAAAGGAAAAAAAAAAAAAAAAA
>NW_016809758.1:364075-454850 GCF_001698545.2 Rhinopithecus bieti
TTTTTTTTTTTGGGGGGGGGGGGACTGAAGGGGGGAAAGGGGGGGGGGGGGGGGGGGAGGACGAGGGGCGCGTGGTTTTCCCATCTCATCCCTGGAGGAGGGGCTGGAGCATCCCCGGCAGCCAATCAGGGACAGGCTGGGGGGGCCGCTTTGAAGAAGTTTGGGGGAAAAAAGTTTGGAAAAGTTTCTATAATAACGAGGGGGCTTCTGGAGGGAGGTGGCAGCGACGAAGGGGGCTTCTCAGAGAAAGGGAGGGAGGGAGCCACCCGGGTGAAGATACAGCAGCCTCCTGAGCTCCCCCCCTCCCACCCAGGCCGGGACCTGGGGGCTCCTGCCGGATCCATGGGGGCGGCCAGCTGCGAGGATGAGGAGCTGGAATTTAAGCTGGTGTTCGGGGAGGAAAAGGAGGCCCCCCCGCTGGGCGCGGGGGGATTGGGGGAAGGTTAGTGCGGGGTTGGGAAGGGGTCTTGGGGTCAGTGAGAGGAGGGCCGGGGATCCTGAGTCTGGGGAATTTAAGGCAGGGAGCCTAGGGTGGGGGGTGAGGGAGTCAGAGGTCGAAGGGAGTCTGAGGAGCTTGTTGGCCTGCGGAAGTGAGGCTGGGGGCCCGGGCACCACTTTCTCCTTTTAGGTCGTGACTGGGGTGGGGTGGGGTGCTGTTGGCTGTGCGCCGCCTCCCGGCTGGGCCGCCTGTCACTGAACTGGGGGGCGGGCGGGAACGGCGGCCCCAAGAGCACCAGGCGCCGCCAGGGAAAGGGGAGGTTCGGCGCTGGAGCTGGCGGCTGGCAGCCTGAGCCCTGGCCCGGCCGACTGGACGCCCGGGGCTGGGGGCACCGTCAGGCCTCGCCGGGGCGCCCCTCCCCCTCCCCCGTCTGGCCGCAATGAGAGGCAGATGGCGGGGACCGAGCCGGGGGCGGCGGCTGCCGCTCGCACGAATCCGCGCTGCCCGCTGCCCCCCTTCCCCCGGCTGGGCCCGGCACGCATCACCCCCTCGGCTGCACCTCCGCCCCCAGATGGCGGGGAGAGAAGGAGGAGCCACCTCCCCTCGTCACCACAGCCCTGACGCCCCCCTCCCCTCTGGCCACGGTTGCGATGGCAACTGGGGCTCCTGCCAGCGCCGTTTAGGGGTTTGGGAACCGCTGCTA
The DNA here is from genome assembly GCF_001698545.2 of Rhinopithecus bieti. Taxonomy (NCBI): domain Eukaryota; kingdom Metazoa; phylum Chordata; class Mammalia; order Primates; family Cercopithecidae; genus Rhinopithecus; species Rhinopithecus bieti. Next base: position 365,218 of record NW_016809758.1, read on the forward strand.
ATTGGGTTCATGTGTGAGTCGCCCCCAGTCCAGCCCAGTGCCTCAAGAAACACGCCTCCAGGCCCAGCCCCAGCTCCAGCCCCTCTGGACCCACCTCTCTCACCTTAAGACCCACCAGATCGAGTACCCTCGTTCCCAGGATCCAGGGGCCAGTGGGCAAAGGCCTGGCATGCCTGCTTCAATCTCCTCCATCTTCCCAGGTCCAACTCTGCTTTTGTCTTGTGGCTCAGAAGGTCTCCTTGCTGAGCATAGAAGGACTTGGGGCCTGGGGCCTGGCCACTTAAGGAACCTAGCCATCTCACCTGCTTCTCTCTTTTCCCCTCTCCCTCTGCTCCTCTTTCCATTTTGACAGAACTGGACTCAGAGGATGCCCCGCCATGCTGCCGTCTGGCCTTGGGAGAGCCCCCTCCCTATGGCGCTGCACCTATCGGTATTCCCCGACCTCCACCCCCTCGGCCTGGCATGCATTCACCACCGCCGCGCCCAGCCCCCTCACCTGGTACCTGGGAGAGCCAGCCCGCCCGGTCGGTGAGGCTGGGAGGACCAGGAGGGGGTACTGGGGTGCTGGGGGTGGCCGTGTTCTCGAGTGTCCCAGCATCCGCATCACCTCCATCTCTCCCACGCCGGAGCCGCCGGCGGCGCTGGAGGACAACCCTGATACCTGGGGGGACGGCTCTCCTAGAGATTACCCCCCACCAGAAGGCTTTGGAGGCTACCGAGAGGCAGGGGGCCAGGGTGGGGGGGCCTTCTTCAGCCCAAGCCCTGGCAGCAGCAGCCTGTCCTCCTGGAGCTTCTTCTCCGATGCCTCTGACGAGGCAGCCCTGTATGCAGCCTGCGACGAGGTGGAGTCTGAGCTAAATGAGGCGGCCTCTCGCTTTGGCCTGGGCTCCCCGCTGCCCTCGCCCAGGGCCTCCCCTCGGCCATGGACCCCCGAAGATCCCTGGAGCCTGTATGGTCCAAGCCCCGGAGGCCGAGGGCCAGAGGATAACTGGCTACTCCTCAGTGCTCCTGGGCCCACCCCAGCCTCCCCCAGGCCTGCCTCTCCATGTGGCAAGCGGCGCTATTCCAGCTCGGGAACCCCATCTTCAGCCTCCCCAGCTCTGTCCCGCCGTGGCAGCCTGGGGGAAGAGGGGTCTGAGCCACCTCCTCCACCCCCATTGCCTCTGGCCCGGGATCCTGGCTCCCCTGGTCCCTTTGACTATGTGGGGGCCCCACCAGCTGAGAGCATCCCTCAGAAGACCCGGCGGACTTCCAGCGAGCAGGCGGTGGCTCTGCCTCGGTCTGAGGAGCCTGCCCCATGCAATGGGAAGCTGCCCTTGGGAGCAGAGGAGTCTGTGGCTCCTCCAGGAGGTCCCCGGAAGGAGGTGGCTGGCATGGACTACCTGGCAGTGCCCTCCCCACTCGCTTGGTCCAAGGCCCGGATTGGGGGACACAGCCCTATATTCAGGTGAGGGTTGCGCCTGGCACCACCGCTGTCTCCAGCCATTCCACTTGGGGAGCAGGAGGGTCAAGGGATGGATTTGAAGACATTAGTTTTATGCCTTCTGAATTTCAAAAGAGAATCTGCAACCACCTTAGCAGCTGCCAACTACCTGGTTTTAAAGAGAATTAGAAAAAAAGTGCACCTCTGGATGATTTACAAAAGGGCAACAGTTCCCTGTGGGCCAATTAGAAAAAGCCCATCAACCCTCCCACCCCCAGCTATTGTAGGAGGATCAACTAGGTTAAGGAGGTGTTCCTATAGCCTATAGAGTGCTCCCAAGACCAAGCTCTGCACTGGCATGTGGCTGAGTGTGGAACTTGGGCTGGATTTCAGCCTTCCACTCTGGCCCTTTCAATAGGTGCCAGACCTAAGCAGATTTTCACTCTGTTGCAGGAAATTCCCCTTCTCCATTCCTCAATTTCTAGAGCCTGACCTAGCGGCTTAAAAGTAGAGCTGCTAACTTGAATAAAATAGCAGATATTTGCAAGTCAAATAATTCATATTAAAACTTGCAGTTCTCTTCCTTCCACTCTCAGAGAATCTTGCCCATTTCAATAATCCTAAATCTTGAGCTGGTTCTGTCCAGAAACGTTTCTAGTGGAAAGAAATGTTAACACTGGTACCCCTGGGTTTCCCACAGGGCAAAGTTTCTCAACCTTAGCACTATTAATTCAGCATTACTATTTTGAGCAGGGTAATTCTTTGTTGTGTGGGGGTGTACTGGACATTGTAGGATGGTTTAGCAGCATCCCTGGCCTCTACTCATTAGATACTAGTAGCACCCACTCCCCTAGTTGGGAAAACCAAAAATGTCTTCAGACATTGCCAAATATCTGGGCAATTACTTGGGGGGCAATTACCAGTTGAGATCCAATGTCCTAGGGTATCAGGGAGCACAATACAGGATAAGTTGTCCCATCTGAAACCCTTAGCTCCCTGGAACTCCACCTATCAAGCCCCAACTAGTGGAAAGGGAGCTGGCTTGGAAGCAGAATGTACTCAGTCCTAGTTCTGTCAGTAGATGCTGGCTTCAGTTTCTTTTTTTTTTTTTTTTTTCTTTGAGACAGTGTCTTGCTCTGTCACCAAGACTGGAGTGCAGTGGTGTGATCTCAGCCTCGACCTCCTGGGCTCAAGCAATCCTCCTGCCTCAGCAGGAGTAGCTGGGACTACAGGAGCACCAACGCGCCCGGCTACTTTTTGCATTTTTTGTAGAGACGGGGTTTCACCATGTTGCCCAGGCTGGTCTCAAACTCCTGGGCTCAAGCCATATTCACAACGCCCCCACCCCTGCCTTGACCTCTCAAAGTGCTGGGATTATAGGTGTGAGCCAACGTGCCTCAATTTTTTAATTTGTAAAACAAAGGGTTCATATCTGAGGCCTTTTCTGGTCTGAAGCAGCAATTCTTTGTTCCTTCCATCCAGGTCTAGGGATTGAGATGGGCTTGAGAATTCTCGGTATCCAAGTGAAGCCTTCCCACCCCAACCCCTGGGCTCAGAGCTGGGAAGAAGGGAGTTTTAGGCCTGTTGTCACCTTTCACACTTCAAGAGGCTCTGTCCCCTACTTCCCCTTGCTTCTGGACTTTTGGATTTCTTCATTTCTTTGTACTTTTTATAGTTTTAAAAAAATTCTCTTTTCCCTTCTTTTCGCAAGTGTTGATGTACTTCTTTATTTCGTCTGTGCTTTCTTTTCTCTCAGACCCATACGCCCTCCTCCCTCACAGATCCAGTGCGGGCCTGACTGGGGTCTGAGGCTGCACATGATCAATGCTCTTCTCTCCCACCCAGGACCTCTGCCCTACCCCCACTGGACTGGCCTCTGCCCAGCCAATATGAGCAGCTGGAGCTGAGGATCGAGGTACAGCCAAGAGCCCACCACCGGGCCCACTATGAGACAGAAGGCAGCCGTGGAGCTGTCAAAGCTGCCCCTGGCGGTCACCCCGTAGTCAAGGTAAAGGACAGAGAGCAGGCCTGATATCCTTTCTCCTCTCCCAGATGGGTTCCAGCTATGCAGACACATGGCACTGCCCTTTCCCACACTCCTTCTCAGCTCTGACCCTGCAGGCAGCCTGGGGGAGGGGCTGGAGTTGGGGGAGGAGGGGTGCAAGGACCCGGATATACTTTCTACTCCTCTGTTCTTCCACCCCCACTCAGCTCATCCCATGGGACATCAGCCTCATGTCTACTCTGGAAAATGGTGGCCTGCCAGATATGGGGGAGGGTTTAGGCTGAGGCCAAAAGTCACTGGGAGTTAAGTTTTCTCTATATTGAGTTGGGCCAGTCTCTTTGGAGGCTCTTCTGCCTTTGCCCAGCCCACTTTGGGCTTTATTCCAAGAAAAACACTGTGAACTCCAGGCCATGTTTTCTCCACAACGGGTGCCCAGTTCCCCAAGGAATTCCCTTGCAGGATATCCTTTATCTTTCACCATTCTCATCCCATTGTGGACTGAAAATCTAGGGATGAATAAAGGGTGAGGTGGTAGGGATTTCAGTGAAGTGGCCCCTCTCTCCCTCTGCCAGCTCCTAGGCTACAGTGAGAAGCCACTGACCCTACAGATGTTCATCGGCACTGCAGATGAAAGGAACCTGCGGCCTCATGCCTTCTATCAGGTGCACCGTATCACAGGCAAGATGGTGGCCACAGCCAGCTATGAAGCCGTAGTCAGTGGCACCAAGGTGTTGGAGATGACTCTGCTGCCTGAGAACAACATGGCGGCCAAGTAAGTCCCATGCAATTTCCCCTCAGTCTGCAGGCTTTATACTAGCTTTCTCCATTGGGCCTATGCTAGCCCACTTCTTCCTTTTCCCAGAAGAGGTAGAGCTTATTCCTAGGAGCTGGCTTCAGGCCTACCCACCATCTGGAAGAGGACTTTTGGGGATGCGGGGGTACCCCAGAGAGGCCATCTCTGGGTTAGAAAATAACCTCCTAGGCACTCATTGAAAGTCATTCAGGGCTTTGGATGGTGGGCGGGAACTTCCCTCTTTAGGGATGTATCACCATTCTGGCTTCAGCTAGGAGGGCTTGCCATCCATCCTTTGCCTCCAGCATTGACTGTGCGGGAATCCTGAAGCTTCGGAATTCAGACATTGAGCTTCGGAAGGGTGAGACGGACATCGGGCGCAAAAATACACGTGTGCGACTGGTGTTCCGGGTACACGTGCCCCAGGGCGGCGGGAAGGTCGTCTCGGTACAGGCAGCGTCGGTGCCCATCGAGTGCTGTGAGCAAAGAGGCCCTGGGCCATCTCTCTGTCTCTTGCAACTGTTGTCTGTGTGTGTGTGTCTGTCTGCCCATTCCCTCTGCAGCGTCCTGTGCCCTGTCTGTCCTGGGTAGCCCTATAGAGGACTCAGGCTTTATTTCTATGCTAGTTTGCCCCTGCAACAGACTCTGTCTTTGGGGTGGCCCAGAGTGACCCTGGACCCTATCTGTTCCTCGGGTGCCCTGTGCCCTTGTTTGGGAAACTCCCTGGTCTACCCTGTTTAACCCTCTCTCTGCTCTGGGAGTGGCCCCTTACATGGTGTGTGTGACTCCATGGATATTACTGGTTTATTTGTGTGTCTACTGCTGAGGAGGGCTCCCTCAGAACCCTGTGGCAGTTTTTCCAAAGTGGGTGGGGGTAGAGGAGGCCACCTCTCCATGCCCAGCCCAGACAGTCCTCTTCCTTGCACTGCTCTGCAGCCCAGCGCTCAGCTCAGGAGCTGCCCCAGGTGGAGGCCTACAGCCCTAGTGCCTGCTCTGTGAGAGGAGGTGAGGAACTAGTACTGACTGGCTCGAACTTCCTGCCGGACTCCAAGGTGGTGTTCATTGAGAGGGGTCCTGGTGAGTACCTGCTGGGGAGGGGAGGGCAGGCAGGGAGAGCTTGGGAGTGGCAGGTGAAATATCTCTGGCATTGTCACTAAACTAGCCAGTGGAGCCTCAGTTTTTTTATTTGTAAAATGGGACAGACAGACTACCCTTTCTATTATACTGTCTGCTTTCCATGTGGGATGCATATGACAACAATCTAAAATATTGAGCATGCTGAACAAATGGAAGCGATGCACATTCTGTCTATTAAAGAGGAGTCTGCTTTGAGATAATTTACCCCATGTAGATAGGCTCCCCGCTGGGCCCCTCTTGAGTTATGGGCAGTGATTAACAGAGCCTGTTAGGTGCCCCGAGATGGAGCTGCAGGAGTGGAGGAAGGGAAGACTGAGGGTTCAAGTTGCCGGCACCAACCTGAGGCCTTTGCCCTCTCCAAACACTGCTCACCAAGAGCCTCAGTCCCTACATCCTATTTTTTTTTTTTTTGTAGCAGGGTCTCACTTTGTCACCCAGGGGAGTGCAGTGATGCAATCACAGCTCACTGCAGCCTCAACCTCCTGGGCTCAAGCAATCCTCCAAAAATATTTTGTGTAGAGATAGGGTCTCCCCATGTTGCCCAGGCTCAAACTCCTGGACTCAAGTGATCTTTCCACCTTGGCCTCCCAAGGTGGGAGTGGTGGGTGGTGTGATTTATAGGCATGAGCCACTGCATCTGGCCCCTATATCCAAATTTAGCATCCTAGGACCATGTCAGAGCTTCTCTAGAGATTCTGGGTCATGATACTTGAAGGTCTCATTGCCTTCTGTCAAGCTAGGACCCTTGCCTACCTTTGGTCTTTCTTCTCGGCATTATCATGGGAAAGAATGTTTGGAGTTGGGTGGGAGGGCTCAAGAGTTGCTTCTGTTACTGACTCCCTCTAGTTTCTGGGCTGGTCCTGCCATTTCCCTTGGTCTCAGTTTGCTTCCCTGTACCTTGAGGACAGTTTAAAACCCTACCTCTTCTACTCATATTAAGTTAATATGCAGTGAGCTCCTCTGTGTGTCAGATCTTCTAGGGCCTTCTGAATTTGGCCTTGGCTCTAACAGGAGGGGAAATGGCAGAGAACTAGGGCAGGGGGCAGGGGCGCTGGAGTTGGGCTGTAGCTCTCTGTTCCCTCTGGACAGATGGGAAGCTGCAATGGGAGGAGGAGGCCACAGTGAACCGACTGCAGAGCAACGAGGTACCAGTGTCACTAGGATACCTCCCGGGGGGGCGGGGTGGGAGAAGGCAGGGGATTCTCAGCTGGGTCCTCTTGTTCATGGGAGTGGACTTTTCTGGAGGAGGTAGACTGGCCATTCTGTAAGCAGGTGCATCTCTAGGGAATGAACTTTGCATCTTAGGAAATGGAGAAAGCTAGGAGGTGGAGTCTGGGTCCCTGGAAAGGCTGGGCTAAGCCCAGATGCCTGAAGGCTCCCTGCCTCATTTTTACTCTTCCCTAGGTGACGCTGACCTTGACTGTCCCTGAGTACAGCAACAAGAGGGTGTCCCGGCCAGTTCAGGTCTACTTTTACGTCTCCAATGGGCGGAGGAAACGCAGTCCTACCCAAAGTTTCAAGTTTCTGCCTGGTGCGCTCTGGGACAGCCCATGGTGGGGGTATAGGGATATGGCGAGCTGGAGCAGGGGCAGAGGGAAGCAGTGTCCATCATGAGGGGCCAAGGGGTGAATGGAACCTGGGAGGAGCAGGCACCTGGAAGGTGTACAGTGTGGAGACTACCAGACCTCTCACCAGCATGTCCTCCCACTTCTTGTCTTCCCAGTGATCTGCAAAGAGGAGCCCCTACCGGACTCATCTCTGCGGGGCTTCCCTTCAGCATCGGCACCCCCCTTTGGCACTGACATGGACTTCTCACCACCCAGGCCCCCCTACCCCTCCTATCCCCATGAAGACCCTGCTTACGAAACTCCTTACCTATCAGAAGGCTTCGGCTATGGCATGCCCCCTCTGTACCCCCAGACGGGGCCCCCACCATCCTACAGACCGGGCCTGCGGATGTTCCCTGAGACTAGGGGTACCACAGGTTGTGCCCAACCACCTCCAGTCTCCTTCCTTCCCCGCCCCTTCCCTAGTGACCCCTATGGAGGGCGGGGCTCCTCTTTTCCCCTGGGGCTGCCATTCTCTCCTCCAGCCCCCTTTCGGCCTCCTCTTCCTGCATCCCCACCGCTTGAAGGCCCCTTCCCTTCCCAGAGTGATGTGCATCCCCTACCTGCTGAGGGATACAATAAGGTAGGGCCAGGCTATGGCCCTGGGGAGGGGGCTCCGGAGCAGGAGAAATCCAGGGGTGGCTACAGCAGCGGCTTCCGAGACAGTGTCCCTATCCAGGGTATCACGCTGGAGGAAGGTGGGTGTGGGACTGGGGGCTGTGAGTATGAGTGTGTGCAAGAGATTGCTGTGCATGTTTGCTGAGGGCTGGAGCTGGGCTTTTCAGAGATTGGGCATCCCTGGTCTCTCAGGGCCAGTTGGAGGTTCCCAGGTGGCATGTTCTTGATACCTGTGGCTGCCTGAATCCAATTAACTGAATTCTGAAGGGTGCATGGGGTAACTGTCTCAGCCTTTCTTCTGCCTCTGCCTCTGTCCTCTGCTCCAAATCATAAAATCTTAGAGCTAGAAGTACTTTCAAGATCATTCTATCCAGCTCACTCAATTTGCAAGTTCAGGCACTGAGTTCCAGAGAGGGGTGGTAGCTTGCTGAGGTCCCAAACACACTTGCATTGCCTCAGCTTTCCCCTAAACATGGTGTCTGTGGTCGGGGTTGGTGAGGAGGAGCTTTCCTGTTTTGCCTCTCCTTCCTCCCATTGGCTATACCCATCTCTGGCCCTACTGATACCGATTCCCCTGACATTTCAGGCTAAGCCAGCAGGAAAGGGCTAGGACAGGCGCCTGGGAGCCCACATGGAGGGAGTTGGGCAAGATTTGATTCGAAGCAGGTGTCAAGACACGTTGGGGAAACTGAGGCCCAGTGGAAGAGAAGCCAGTAGAGGAGGAATCTAGAGGCCTCCTAGATTAAGGCCTGCCTGGAATGGATTGGGGGTGGGTCTTTGGAAAAGGAGGGGACCCACCTCTAGCCCAGTCTCTCAACTGCCCCTCCTTTACAGTGAGTGAGATCATTGGCCGAGACCTGAGTGGCTTCCCTGCACCTCCTGGAGATGAGCCTCCTGCTTGAACCACCTGAACTGTCATCACACGGCAACCCCAGCCCCAGCCTCAGCCCTACCCCCTTTCCCTCCTTCCTGGAGTGGTGGCTACAGAAGCTTGGGGCCAATCCTGGCTCCTCTTTCCCCAGCTTCTGTTTGTCTCACTGTCTTCCCTCCCCTCCCCCAGCTGAGGTGTGGCCCCCAGGCCTGGTGCTGCCTTGGAGGGCTGGGGGAAGTAGCTGTGGAGGAGGGAGGAGGGTGAGACTGAGGCTAGGTGCCAGAATGGACTGGAGTGAAGGCATGGCTAGAGTGTGGGCAGGCTGTTGTGCTGGGAAGCTGGGGACACGTTGATGGTAATAAACTGCTCAATGACCAGTGTTTCAGGCTCCAGAGCTCTTTGGAGAGACGGGTTGGGGCAGCTTACTCCAGCCCTGGCCCAAGGAGGCCCAGAAGTTGGAAAGAGATGGAATGTGGCTGGGAACATTGCATCCCAAAGAGCTCAGTGGAGGAGGCTGGGGAAGGCATGAGGGGGCTAGGAGGCTCCTTGACTGGGGCCAGGATTGGGGGCCAGGGCTTGAGTAGGCCTCTCCACTCTCCTCTTTAGGGGTCCAGATTCCTTAGGAACTTTGGGATGGGGCCCAGGAGGCTACATTTTTCAAGCTCCTTAGTCTTGCCACCACACAGATGATTCTGATCCATAGCCAAGAAGAGGACACACTGATATAGTTGATCTCTCTCATTTACAAAGGAGGATTCTAAGATTCAGAGAGGGAATCTTAGATAATGAGGTCACGTAGATAATCAGCAGCATGTTGAACTGCACTCCTGCACTCCTGGGCTCCTGTCCCCTGCCCTCATTCAGACACGCTAGCACAAGCTCTCCCTCTGGATCCTCCACTCCTGGGGATTATGAAGACATTCTGGAAAGATTTGTGCTTCAGAGGTAGACTGCAGAAAGTAAACAGTCTACCCAGCAGCTCTGAATGTCACCTGCCCTGGGAATCACAGCACTGTATGAGTTCCTGGCCTATCCTGCAAATATACCCATGCTGGCCTTCTAAATAGCTGGTACATCCATCACCACTGATGGGCCTGGGCTGGAAACCTGGTTTGTCCCCTGTCTTGATGGCCTACGAGAGGCCAAGTCCCATTGGGCTGGGGAAAGTCACTTTGTCTGTCTTGTTCACCTGGAACCTGACACACAGTAGGTACTGAGTACAAATACCTTGAGTTGGCTAGGCTTGGCTGCAGGGGGACATGCCTAAAAGACATTCAGGGTGTTTGCACTTGGGAAACTTGCCTCACCTTCAGGCTGGTGGGGCCTGTCTATGCCCAATGAGTCCAGGCAGTCCTAGCAAGTACTCAGGAGAGCAGGGGTGGGTGTGACAGAGGCTGGCTGTGGATTGGGGACAACAGAACCAGAGTAACTCCTCACCTGTTGCTGCTTTGCAATGAATTTCCTTTACCTTCATGGAACACAAGCTGCTGTGAACAAAATTGACATCAAGTGATTAGCTCCTGGGCCTTGGTTGCTTTTCAAAGATCCCCTTCAGCCCCTTGCCAGAGTCATTGTCCCATAATCACCATGTCAGAAGGAACCCTAGGGCATTCGTGTCCTATTTAGCAATCTTCAGCACCACCTCTAAGATCTCTGACAGAGGGTGGGTCAGCCTCTGTGTAAACAAAAAGCTGTTAGGACTTGTTGCCTCTCAAGGTGGACTGTTCTGTTTTCTGCCAGGACGCTGCCATTCATGCATTGTCAAGATATTTATTAAACAGCTGCAAAGTGCCAGCCAGTGGGTCCTGGAGGAATCTGTAGCCTCATGGGGCAAAAGTAAATAAACAGCTCATAACAATTCAAACTAAATATTTTTTGCAGAGAGTACCTTAGACCTTGAGGAGTCAGTGAACAATGTGTGTGTGTGTGTGTGTGTGTGTGTGTGTGTGTGTGTCAGAGAGAGAGACAGAGAGAGAGATAGGGTCTTGCTCTAGTGTCCAGGCTGGAGTGCAGTGGCAGGATCACAGCTCATTGCAGCCTCAAATTGCTGGGCTCAAGTTATCCTCTGGCATTAGCCTCCCAAAGTGCTGGGATTATAGGCATGAACCACTGTGCCTGCCTTCAGTGAACAACTTTTTTCTTTCCCTGCTTGCTCCTTCATCCACCACCCTCCTCCCGGGTAGTAGACTCCCTACCAAGGCACACAACCCCATGTCACTCCGTCCCACAGTGAACAATTTAAATATGAGATGTAGAGGGAACAGAGGAGAGGCATTCCGTCCAGCTGTAGGGGTTACAGGGAACTTCAGGGGGTGACTTCTAAACTGGGACCTGAAGAATGACTAGTAATTAACCAAGCTAAGAATAGGGGAAGGGCAGGCCAGGCAGAGGGACCAGAAGAGGCAAAGTCCTGGAGGGGAGCGGCAAGTAAGAAAGACAGACAGATCTTCAGGGCCTGGTATACCTGGAGAACTCCGAAAGGTTCTCCTTCGAGGGTGGGAAGGCAGGTGAAGTTCTGGAAGTCAGGGGCTATAAGAAGGGATTGCAGAGGGAAGCCAGGCTGAATTCTGAGGGACCTTATAGCCTGCCAGGGTATTTAGAGTTTTCTAAGGATGATGGGCATTCTCCCACTAGACTGTAGGCCTTCAGCTGTGAGTGATGTAATAGATTTGCCATAAAGTCCTTCCTCACCTTGAGCTCACGTCTGCTTCCTTGTGACCGCTCTGTAAGGGGCTCTTTATGCCCTCTGGGCCCACACTCTTCAGGCCTAACCCCTCTTCTCTTTGGAATCCTGATGTGGGTAGGCCTCCTGGCGCCTTTACGTGTAGTCGCTCTGAGACTGGGGTCATTGTCTCCTCCCAGGCTCTCTATAGACATGTAGCTTCCTGGGGCTGTAGTTAGGAGAGAGAAGAACGAGGCTGGGTCTCCAGATGGTGTCAGAAAAGACCTTCTTGGCCCAGGTCTGAGGATTACTTGTGTTTGAACCACTAAGGAGGTTTTGTTTTGTTTTGTTTTAATACAGATTCCTAAGCAACCCTTAACCTACTTGGGAAGGAGGGCTGGACCCAGGTATCTGCGTATTAAAGAATACCTTCGGTGATTCTTCAGCACAGGAAATTTCAAGTACTAGAGTCACCTGCCAGTTGTCATTCCTTCCCATTCCAGATTCCAAAATAGCCCACTGCCCTGCTGTCTAAATCTTGTCTAGGCTGCCCTGGGTAGAGAGTCACCTGGTGACGAGGAGGAGACAGGCACACACAGTCCTCACATTGCAGTTCATCCTTCCCCTCACCTGGCTCTGTCCTGCTAGTTAGAGAATGTGAGGACAGTCTCAGGCACAGCCTGCAGTCCTGGTACAGGAGCATCTGCCCCTCAGAACTTACTGAGTCTCCTTCTTTGGCTGGAACTCTGGGCCTCCACGATGCTTGGGGAGCGGCGTGTTGCGTAGCTTTCCGTTGGGGTTTGGGATCTGCTTGGATTGAGTTCTGTGATGCCTTGGAACCCACTACTGGACTTTCTAAATTGTCATGGAGAGGAACTCCTGGAAATTCCAGATGCAGAAAGTGCACAGGGGTTTGGCTGCTTTTATGGGAGCCTGTTTTAATGGCCTCAGTGTCTTGATTGTTCAGGTAGCCAATTCCCCACAAAGTGCTGCAGGGCCCCTGCTCTGTGCCGAGCTCTGTGCTAGGCACCAGGGACGTGCATCTCACTGCAGCCTTGACCTGAAGGAGCAGACAATCTCATCACTAATGAGAGAGACCTTCCTGCCTAGAGATTGAGGTGAACAGAGCAATGAGTAATGGTGGGGAAGTCCCTGCGGCTTTGGGATGTCAGAGAAAGGGCACTGAGTCTGTCCTCTCTCGCTGCTTGTGTATCTCTTGTAGTAACAGTAGACAATTACGTTTTGAGATAACCCATGAGTCCATCCCTTATGGTGGGAACATTACATTCTCTGAAAGGAACAGATGTTCCCAATGTCCATTCTACTGGAATAAAGAGTGTCTGAGTCAGGAAATGGGGATTTGTTACTGAGGCCTTGGGTAGAGTTAGAGGAAGCATCTCTCTGTACTTCTCTGTCCTGGACCTGAACCCTGAGGGCATTAGTTAGGCCAGGCTGTTCCCAAGTAGCCCCCACCTTGGTGAGGCAGAATCCTGGCAGGGCTGGGAGCCAAGGGCCAAGGGGCAAGGAGGCAGCTCCATTGCTGGGTGGCACTCCACTTTTATGCTCCTCTGAGCAATTCCTTTCAGTTCTTCCTGGATGTCTTACTTTCCTAGGGCTGCTGAACCAAAGCATCACAAACTGGGTGGCATAAAACAACAGAAATTTATTGTCTCACAGTTCAGGAGGCCAGCAGACTGAAATTGAGCTGTTGGCAGGGTTGGTTTCTTGTGCAGGCCCTGAGGGAGGATCTGTTCCATGCCTGTCTCTTAGTTCCTGATGGTTGCTGGCAGGCTTTGATGTTCCTCGGCTTGTCGAAGCATCACTCCAATCTTGGCCTCTGTTGTAACATGGCTGTTCCCTATGGCTCCTCTGTGTCTCTGTGTCCAAATAAACCTCCTTTCTCTTATAAAAGACACTAATCATTGGATTTAGGGCCCACCCTAATCTACTCTGAGCTCATCTTAACTTGAATACATCTGGAAAGACCATGTTTCCAAATAATGTCACATTTACAGGTACTGGAAGTTAGGACTTGAACATATCTCTTTTGGGGATATGTTTGGGAATTCTGGGGACCCAATTCAATTCCCTACACTGGGTTTCCTGCAAAGTTTTGTCAGTCATTATGATCTCAGTTTTGCTATGGAAGGTTAAGTAAAAGTGCCCGTGTTTGGGTCCATCCAAGTGGTGAAGGGGAGAATATTGTCTTGTGATTCCAGCTTGGTGGATGCAGCCATAATTCATGGGATTCCCAGGGGAAAGGTGACTTTTGAAGGAGGAAAAAGTAGGAATTTCCGGCCCAAAGCCTCAAGAGATTCTTCCTGTCCTGCTGCCCTTAGACAATCTTGGTGTTATTTTATTTGGGATGCTGGCCGATTGTAGGTTTACTTACAACTACATTTCCAAACTGGAAAGAGTTAATAAGATGAAAAAGAAGCAAGTAATTACATGAGGATGGGATTCTCCATGAGTATTGTATATTAAAAGCTCTGAGGAGTCCTCTGAGAAATCCCTTCAGCTATTTAATCCAGTGTTTCCCAAACTTACTTAATCATGTTGCTCTTTTCTGTAGGACAGTACTGTCCTACTCCCATGTAATTCATTAATTACTCCCATGTAACACATTACCCCAAAAATGTAGTGGCTTAAAACAACAATGAAAAGCTATTTCTCAAAGTTTCTGGGTATCAGAAACTTGGAAGTAGCTTGGCTGAGCAGTTTTGGCTTGGTGTCTTTCATGAGACTACAGTCATTGGAAGTGTCGCTAGAACTGGAGGATCCATATTTTAGGTGGCTCAGTCACAGGGCTGGCAAGTGGGTGTTGGCTGCTGGTGGGAGGCCTCAGTTCTTTACCTTCTGGGCTCTCCACAGGGCTGCTTGTGTGTCCTCATGACATGGCAGTTGGGGCTTACCCCACCGTGAGCTACCCAAGAAGCCAAGGTGGAAACTTCATAACCTTCCCTTGGAAGGAACTGTCACCTCCACCATACCCTATTAATCACACAGACCAGCCCTAATTCAGTGTGGGGACACCAGAAGGTGAAGGTCATATGGGGCCATCTTGGAGGCCGAGTTGCTACATTAATTAATTCACTCAACAAATATTAACTAGTACCTACGAGTGCCAGACACTGTTCTAGACACCGAGGATACAACAATGAACACAATAGACACACACTTGTCTCCATGGAGCTCACATTCTAGTGATACTTCATTCAGTGCTTGAGACAATTTGGGAAGTGCTGCTTCACAGGTATTTGGAAGAGTAAGTGAGAATTGCAAATACAGAATGATAAATGTGGCCAGGTGCGGTGGCTCACGCCTGTAATCCCATCACTTTTGGAGGCCAAGATGGGCAGATTGTTTGAGCCCAGGAGTTTGAGACCAGTCTGGGCAACATGGCAAAACCCTGTCCCTACAAAAAATACAAAACTTTGCCAGGTGTGGTAGTGCACGTCTGTAGTCCCAGCTACTTGGGAGGCTGAGGTAGGGGGATCACTTGAGCCTGGGAGGTAGAGGTTGTAGTGAGCCAAGATGGTGAAACTGCACTCTAGCCTGGGTGACAGAGTGAGGCCCTGTTTCAAAAAAAAAAAAAAAAAAAAAAAAGATAAATGCTAAAACAGGAGAGAAACTCACAATATCAAGGGAATGAGGTGTCCTGACATAGGCTTGGAGAGTGGTCAGAGATGGTTTCCTGAAAGAGGTAGATGCGTGAAGTTAGCCAATTAAAGGAGGAGTGGGAAGAGGAAAAGTGTTGCAAGCAGATGGAACAGCATGTACAATGCCCCAAAGCTTGATACAGTTGGAGAACGAAAGCAGCAGGAGCATATTATGTGTGTATATGTGTTATGTGTGTGCTCATGCATGTGTGTGCCTGCCCATGCACGCGGGGTGGGGAGAAGAGGTGAAAGATAAGGCTAGATGGGGTAATTGACTGTGGGAGGGGAGGCACAGAGATGCCAGTGATGGCATCCATGTTTCTGGTGTGAATCACAGCAATAGAGTATAGATGGGGAGAGAAAGGAGTGGAGAAAAGGAGTAAGAGAGGTTTGGGTTGGTTATAAAAGGAAGAACTCAGTTTTGTTCACATTGAGTACAAGCCACCTTTGGGGTTGTCAAGAACCTGTTACAGGTCAGCAATTCCACAACTGCTTTCTATGCATACCAGTGTTGAACAAATAAGTAAATAAATTGTCGCTAGTGGGAAGCAGGTTTCCCACTGTCACCGAAAGAAGAGGGGTGTTAGGATGGTGGTGGTGCTGGATTTGAGCTGGAGATATCAGTATGAATTCATGTGCATTTTAATACATATATGTACACTTAATAGTATAGAATATCTTTAATAGATCCATATAGGTATCTTTATCTAAGATCTTTATATAGATTTATAATCCATAGATGTCTATATGTGTATGTATGTACACACAGATAGAGAAATATAGATATTGTACATATATATACACACACATATATATATGTTAATATATATACATATATTTGTTAGTTTTGTCTGCAAAGAGGGCCTAAAAGAAGTGATACCCCATTAGCAACAAGAATACTCAGCATCCAGACCTTGGTTTCTAAATAACATTCTCCAATAAATGAACCAGGGTTCCTTGGAAAAATGGTTAATTCTTGAGCTGGGACAGGGAACACATAAGATGATCCTGGAACAACATGTAGTGCCAGAAAATAAAGAAGTGCTAAAAAAAAAAAAAAAAGGGCGGTAAGGGGCATATCAAAAGGACACAGGAGCCAACTTGAAAGAGCTCCCAATGGCCAAATCTGGAACAGTTTGAGCAATGGTAATAGATAATAATATTGGATTATAACTCCAAGAGTAAAATAAACCTTTATGAATCCATAGTGATGTAAATAAAGTATTGAATAAATAACTGAATGAGAGAGAAGGGATAAATCTTACTTGCAAAAGAATTCTAATTATAAATGTATAAGGAATAAGGAAAATACAAAATCACGATTAGATCATCACAATAATAATTGCTACAGGCAAGATCCATTGATGAATACTAAAGGCAGAAGATAAAACTTTAAGGAAAAACAGGACATTTGCAAAACCTTCAAGTATCTGCCCCCAAATACACGAATACCTGAGTGGTTTTCACACACTATCACAAATTCTTTGATTTCCCTTTCTCCAGGAGGTGCAGCTGATTTCCTGTTGTCTTGAATGTGCTCTGGACTCGGGGACCTGCTTCTTACAGACTATGGAGAGAGAAAAAGAGTAACCTTGCAGTAGAGAAACCTCACAAACACCACCTGAACCGAATGGTCAAGATGAAGATCACCAGCAATAAATCATGTTGACATCATGTGCCCCCATATACCGCAACGAGAAGGGCACATCACCTTTGTGCTACGCCTGCCAAAATCGACAACCTTAGTCTATTCATGAGAAAACACCAGACAATCCCAGATTGGGGGACATTCTACAAAATACTTAACCATGAGTCTTAAAAAGTGTTGAAATTTAAATTAAAGAAATGTTTTTTTCTTAAATAGGGTCTTACTCTGTTGCCCAGGCTGGAGTGCAGTGGCATGATCATTGCTCACTGCAGCCTTGGCCTCCCAGGCTCTAGCAATCCTTCCACCTCAGCCTCCAAGTAGCTGGGACTACAGGTGTGCACCACCACGCCTGGATTATTTTTGTATTTTTTGTAGAGACAGTGTTTTGCCATGTTGCCTAGGCTGGTCTCAAACCCCTAAACTCAAGTGATTCACCCACCTCACCTTCAAAGTGCTGGGATTACAGGTGTGAGCTACTATGGCCCACCCACTTTACATGTTTTAATTCTACATTTGCTGCATTCCTAAACCAAGGCTCAGAGCAATTGATTAAAAATAGCAGCAGCAGCAGCAGCAGAAGAAGAAGAAAACACGTTAAGGAGGCCGGGCATTGGGGCTCACGCCTGTAATCTCAGCACTTTGGGAGGCCGAGGTGGGTGGATCACTTGAGGTCAGGAGTTTGAGACCAGCCTGACCAACATGGTGAAACCCCATCTCCACTAAAATACAAAAATTAGCTGGGCATGGTGGCAGGCACCTGTAATCCCAGCTACTCGGGAGGCTGAGGCAGGAGAATCACTTGAACCCGGGAGGCGGAGGTTGCAGTGAACTGAGATCATGCCACTGCACTCCAGCCTGGATGACAAAGAGAGACTCCACCTCAAAAAAACAAAAACAAAACAACAAAGAAAGAAAACACGTTAAGGAGTATTATCTGCTCCAGGAGGCTTGACAAGCCCTTTACATACATACAGCTCATCTTATTTAATCATCTCCCAACAATCCTGAAAAGTCTGTCCCGTTATTATTACCATCTCACAGGTCAGGAAACTGAGGCACGGAGGGCGTAAGTAATGTCTGGAGTTTCACAGCTTGCCAGAGATAGAACTAGGATTTGAAGGTCTATTTCCTAACTCCAGGTCCGGCGATCTTTTCCACAACACTGCAGCCAATTCCTTATCACATGGGTGAAATCAGATGAAAAGTAAACATCCAGAGCGGTCTTCAAATGAGGCAGCCAGACAGGCCAGAGATCGAACTTCAGACTTTTAACCAAAGGTTCTGGGATTCATGCTCCCAGTTGGACACTGTTTACTTCTTAAGTAGTAAAATGAATGGGGTTGGATTGATCCAAACAGTGTCTAAGATCCCTTCCAATTCTAACACTTAGGAGTTTATGTTCAAAAGAACAGCCTGCAGAGGAGCCTGCAGAAGGGGACCCCTCCCACTCAGGGTGGCCTGATAGAATATAGGACATGCATGTCCCACCCCCAGCCCTCTCTGCAAAAGTTAGAGTCAGGGAGAGGAATATGGGCTGAGTATTCGTAGAATGAGGCTGGTTTTTAGCCCCACGCACTCCCTTTCCCTATTGCATTCTTTTTTTTTTTTTGAAAGATGCTGCTCAGCCTTCGAGTGAAGTCTTCTTCATCCATGATGGCAAAGGGCAGAGGAAGACAGATGCCCAAGGGCTCCATCAGGCTTGGTACTTTGTCAACCCCCAGTCCCTAGCATGAAAGATTTTTCCAAGACAGAGTAGGTAAATTTCAATTTTTTTTTTTTTTTTTTTTTTTTTGACACAGAGTCTCACTCTGTTGCCCAAGCTGGAGTGCAGTGGCACAATCTCAGCTCACTGCAACCTCTGCCTCCCGGGTTCAAGTGATTCTCCTGCCTCAGCCTCCCTAGTAGCTGGGACTACAGGTGCATGCCACCATGCCTGGCTAATTTTTTTTGGTATTTTTAGTAGAGACGGGGTTTCACCATGTTGGCCAGGCTGGTCTTGAACTCCTGACCTCAGGTGATCAGCCCACCTTGGCCTCCTAAAGTTCTGGGATTACAGGCATGAACTGCTGTGCCCAGCCTCAATTTTATCTTGTGTTGTGTTTGTATTATTTTCTCCATTCTCAAAATTCAGACACTTGCTAACTTAGCACCCATTGGCTACTGCTCATAGTCCTGCCTGGTTTGGGGTTTCCCAATTTGGGGTGGATCTGGCTCCACTTCATTTTCTGCCTCCATCAAGACTCCCTATTGTTTCTTTGAGGTTGTATTAGGTCAAGGCAAACAATTCTCTTGTTCTCCCAAGATGTAGCAAAATGTCACAATTCTTTTTGGCTCCATTGTTCATTAGCCACTCCATTTTGTTATTCTATCTGCACTACTTCATCACTGAACACGCTTCTTTTTAATAAGGATTTGTGATGGTTAATTTTATGTGTCAATTTGACTGGGCTAAGTGATGCCCAGATAACTGGTAAAATATTATTTCTGGGTATGTCTGTGAGAGTGTTTCTGGAAGCGATTAGCATTTGAATTGGTAGACTAAATGAAGATCTTCCCTCATCAATGTGGGTCCACATCACCCAATACCTTGAGGACTTGAATAGAACAAAAAAGTAGAGGAAGGGCAAATTCTCTCTATTTGAGCCCAGTCATCCATCTTCTTTTACCCTCGAACATCAGAGCTGCAGGTTCTTGAGGGAAGGGCACACGTAGATTAGTGTTTTCTGCACAATCAGTTCACTCACTTCTGCTTGTCTGACCCATGAATGTGTCCGTATCTTTTGAGGTTCATTTGATTCAGATGCTACAGACACCGCCCTTCCCCAGGCTACTGAAATGACTTTCAAACTTGGACTGAATTACACTACTGACTTCCCTTGTTCTCTAGCTTGCAGTCAGCAGATTGTGGGTCTTCCTGACCTCCATAATCACATAAGCCAATTCCCATAATCAATTTCTCTCTCTCTCTCTCTCTCTCTCTCTCTCTCTCTCTCTCTCTCTCTCTGTTTCTCCTATTGGTTCTGTCTCTTTGGAGAACCCTAACACAGGATTATAGAAACTGTAGGAGAAAATGTTAGTGCCTATTGGGATTGGAAAGGCGCATATGATAAAGCCCTATCCTCAAGGCTGTTGCAGCTGTGATAGGAGATTGTCTTATAGCTCCATTTATTTGTTCACAACGGATTTACTATGTGTTAATTATCAGGCAATGGTAGGCACTCAGGATACCAAGATCAACAAGATATGATTCCTGTCCTCAAGCAGTTCACACCTAAGAGATCACTAACTGGTGACTGGAGTTGTTTGGTTGGAAAGATGCATTAATCATTTCTGTCTGTTATCTGTGGCTCATTTCTGTCTGTTATCTATGGCTGTGTAACAAATCACCCCAACTTAGTGGCTTAAAACCACAATGATTTACTTTTCCTCACAATTCTATGGCTTAACCTGATGATTCTCCTCCTGGTCTCACCTGGGCACACTCATGTGGTTGCATTCAGTTGGCAGTTTAGCTAGTTGGTCCTAGACAGCCTCATTCCCAAGTGTGAAGCCTCAGCTGGGGCGGCTGGAATGGCTGAGAAGAGTTTGCTTCTGTCTGCCCATGTGACTTCTTTCTGCCAGTATCTCAATTTCCTTCCTTCCGGCTATCCTGGGCCTCTCTACAGAAGAGCAGAGCATTCCAAGAGGGTCAAAGCCAAAGTTTCAAGACTTTTTGAGGTCTCAACTCAGTGTTACAAATGCTACGCCCGCTGCATCTTATTGGCCAACACAAGTCACAAGGCCCGGCTAGAATTGGGAGGAGGAGGAACAGAATTAATCTCTGATGGGGGAGCAGCAATGTCACATTGTAAAGGGTGGGCAGATAGAGATGGGAGGAATTTGTGGTCATATGTTGCACTCTACTACAGCTGCTACAGCAAAACAAAATTAGATTTCACATAAACATCAAGTTTACAATGTTTTTTCCTTAACAGTGGGGAGATTTGGCAATAAGCCACTGGAGCTGAGTAACTGCTGTGCCATTTAGACTGGACATTCTATCTCTATTCCATCGTAGTCTCTACCACTTCTTTTTTAAAGAGTTGGGTTCTTGTTCTGTTGTCCAGGCTGGAGTGCACTGGCATGATCATGACTCACCAAAGTCTCAACCGCCTAGGCTCAAATGATCCTCCAGCCTCAGCCTTCAAAGTATCTGGGATTACAGGCACACACCACTTCAGCTATTTTTTTTTTTTTTTTTTTGGTAGAGGTGAGTTTTGCTTTGTTTTCCAGGCTGGTCTTGAATTCATGACCTCAAGTAATATCCTCCTGCCTTGGCCTCCCCACTACTGCTTTATTTATTTATTTTTTAAAGATGGAATCTTGCTCTGTTGCCCAGGCTGGAGTGTAGTGGTGCGATCTCAGCTCACTGCAACCTCCACCTCCCGGGTTCAAGTGATTCTCCTGCCTCAGCCTCCTGAGTAGCTGGGACTACAGGCATGAACCACCACACTCAGCTAATTTTGGTATTTTTAGTACAGACAGAGTTTCACCTTGTTGGCCAGGATGGTCTCAGTCTCTTGACCTCGTGATCTGCCTGGCTTGGCCTCCCAAAGTGCTGGGATTACAAGCGTGAGCCACCGTGCCCGGCCCCCTCTACCACTTTTTAAAGGTGAGGAAATTGGGATTTCCAGGGCTAGGATGTAGTAGTCTTTGGGCTACTGATATCAGAGCCTATGTTTTTAACCACTATATTCAACTGCCATCACCAAATGGGCTCTATGGATAATTACACGGGAAACCACTGGTGGGGAGTTACTGAAAAAGTTTGAGTAAGCTCATGTCACAGAGCAAGTGATGCTCTTCAATTAACTAGGGCTCTGGATACAGAGCTGAATAGGGGTGAGGGAGGCGAATGGTCTGGTGGCTGCTAGATCAGTTTGAAAGTCATTTCAGTAGCCTGGGCCAGGGAGGTGTCTGTAGCATCTGAACCAAATGAAACTCAGAAGATAAGGACACATTCTTGGGTCAGACAAGGAGAAATGAGTGAACTGGTTGTGTAGAGAATACTAATCCAAGTGTGCCACTTCCCTCTGAGAAACTCTGTAGGCTCCCTCCTGCCTATACCTGCCAGTCTCAGTGGTAACACATTGTTATGTTAAAAAAAAAAAAAAAAAAAGAGGCCCATAATGTAAGCTGTGACTTTGGTTGTTAATGTTGTGTCAACGTTGGTTCATCTATTCTAACAAAAGTATCACATTGGTGTAGGATGTTGATAGTGGGGGAGGCTGTGCACATGTGGGCACTAGAGGCATATGGGAAGTCTCCTTTACACTCAGCTTTCCTGTAAACTTAAAACCACTTTAGAGGCTGGGCGCGGTGGCTCAAGCCTGTAATCCCAGCACTTTGGGAGGCCGAGACGGGCGGATCACAAGGTCAGGAGATCGAGACCATCCTGGCTAACACAGTGAAACCCCGTCTCTAAAAAAAAATGCAAAAAGCTAGCCGGGCGAGGTGGCGGGCGCCTGCAGTCCCAGCTACTTGGGAGGCTGAGGCAGGAGAATGGCGTAAACCCGGGAGGCGGAGCTTGCAGTGAGCTGAGATCCGGCCACTGCACTCCAGCCTGGGCGACAGAGCGAGACTCCGTCTCAACAACAACAACAACAAAAAAAACCACTTTAGAAATAAATTCTATATACACGAAAAATGGAGGAGGAGGATGATTTCTGAGGTAAGTTTAGGAAATTCAGGTAAGTAAAGCTGATTTTTTAAAAAACTGCAGGACTTACAGCATTGCTTTTACTTCATTACAATATAATCACAAAACATAATTATGCAACTGCTTTTTTCAACTTTAGACATAGGCTCTGTGACAGCAGGGCACATACTCATTGATGTATCGCCAGCACCTAGAATGGCTTGGCACATGGTGGACACTTCTTAGTACAAGGAAGAAGGGAGAAACAATCAACTCACAGGACTTAATGATTGACTGGCTGAGAGAAGTGGGGGGCGGTTAGCTTCAGAGTGGCTTTGGTTAGTCATACCCTTGCTAGAGACCCCGCAGAACTCCCACTCCCTGTCCTTCTCTGCTTGACTACTAATGGCCTGAGACCCCTCAGCCTCCACGGGACCAGCTTTTGCCCTCATCCTGCCATCAGTGGCTCCTAGGCATGTGCCCTTCATCCACTGTGCTCACTGACCCGCCTTCAGACTTCCAGCCTCCTGCAGATACTCCCCCAAAATGTCCCTTACACAGCTTGGAAGCCCAGCCCAACACTCTTCAAGCTCTGAAACCTTGTTGCTCCTGTTTTTCTCTTCATGAATCACCTAAAGCACAGCAGTGCCTCATCGTAGTAAATATGGGTAAGTGTGGGAACCACCAGGGTCCTCTGGTGTCCTTGGGCAGCCAAGGAGTAGATCCTCCTGAACCTGCCCCAAGGCTTGTTTTAAGAAGGGCTGGAAATATGCCAGCACTGAGGCAAGGCAGAAATCACCGTATCTGGTGTGATGTCAGGGGCAGACTCTCTTTGCCAGCTCAAGCCAAGATAAACAGTAATTCTAAAGTCCCGGGGATAATGTTTGTTTCAGAAGCAAGTCCCAGAGAGAGGTGGGACCAGCCTCTTCATGTAAAGTTAGAACATTTCTGATAACAGAAGAAGAATTTCCCCTGTAAGTATTGATATAGTTGTGTAACAACAGGTGTACCTTCTTTCTGTTAATATTAAAAAATTATAATGATAGTATCTGCTTATTTTAAAAATTCTGGAAAAAATAAAGGACTCTGAAGCAGGAGGTGGAAGCCTCCTCTTGTACTCCCTACTCACTCTCATCTTAAAGGCATGCCATATATCTTGTTTTGCAGCCTGTGCCCTTGTGCTCCTCACCACCCCCCTCCTTTAGGAATTGCTCTATCCTCTACTTCATGATTTTTATTGGCCACATAATTTACCATGGTATGGGTGAACCACAATGCTGGAGAACAATCTAAGTGTGCACAGCCTTTAATGCAATTATTCTGCTTCTAGGAATCTGTCCTACAGAAACACCTGACACTAGCATGAAACACTGTATGTACATAAATGTTCATGATAGGATTGTTTGCCAGTAGTGAAACACTAGAGACAATCTGTCCATTTTAATATAATTGAAGAGAGATGAGAAGCCAGTCACTAAGGTATATATGAGAAACTGACTTCCAGGACTCTGTAGGGGAGACAAAAGGCCACTATAAAGTACTGAACATGAGTTTTCTACCAACAAAAGTTTCCCTTTTGAGGGGGCAAACAGGGTAGTATCAGGTTACCTGTCCTCTAACCTGGACTCCAGTGATCTAAAACAATCGGAAGGACACTCCTGACAGTGGTAGTAGCTGTTGTTGTTCTCCTTCTCCTCCTCCTTTTCTCTCTCTCTCTCTTTGTTTTATAGAGATGAGGTCTTGCTATGTTGCCCAGGTCCCACCTTGGCCTCCCAAAGTGCTCGATTATGTGCATGAGTCACTGTGTCAGGTCTTTTTTTTTTTTTTTTAAAGACAAAGGTTAACATGGTATTCTCCATTTTGCTTTTTAATTTTTCATATAAAAAATAGAAAAATCGGCTGGGCACAGTGGCTCACACCTGTAATCCCAGCACTTTGGGAGGCTGAGGTGGGTGGATCACCTGAGGTCAGGAGTTTGAGACCAACCTGGCCAACATGGTGAAACCCCGTCTCTACTAAAAATGCAAAAATTAGCCAGGCATGGTGGCAGGTGCCTGTAATCCCAGCTACTCGAGAGGCTGAGGCCCTGAGGAGAATCACTTGAACCCAGGAGGTGGAGGTTGCAGTGAGCCGAGATTGTGCCATCGCACTCCAGCCTGGGGGACAAGAGCAAGACTTCGTCTCAAAAAAAAAAAAAAAAAAAAAAAAAACATTAAAAAAAAAAAAAAAAAAAAACTGATAAGTACCAAAATACCCTAAATTCCAGAAAATAACACGGTATTTAAAAAAAAATTAATAAACTTCCCGACATGCAGTTTTTGTGACCTCTACCTTTGTGTGGCTATCCCAGGTGAGGTGGCACAGTGGACAACAGGAATATATCTGAGAGGCTTTTCAGCACAGGATGGCAAACAATAAGTATGCATGGAAGTTACTGCAAACCATGTGAACACATCCCACTGAACCCACAGTGAATGTGTCTCTAACCTACCTTCCCTACAGCTAGGTCCCAGAAAAGCCTGTGGCTGCTCCAGTGTCACTTGACGCAAGGTGATATGTGACAGAGCGGAAGTTGGAAGAGAAAGACACTGTCATCTTGAACAACTGTGATTAAAATATCTTTTGCAAATTCTACAAAAGCACAGGACCATGTGAACACACTGCTGGGTCCCCTCCCAGGGTCTTGGCAGGGGCCTCTGCAAGTGACCTGAAACTTTAGCCTCCTTAGCAGACACTGTGCCTGGGGATGTGGGTGCTGTGGCATGAATAGGGGCAGCTAGCAGCAGAGAGTTTCCTCCAGCTCTCCCTCCTCACACTTGGCTTCAAGTTTACCTTTACATGTCTTAGAGATAGTCCCATATTAGGACAAATAGAGGTGCCTAATTCTACCCTGCTCCCCCACTTCTTTTGAGTGATAGTATTCCATTGTATGAACATCCACATTTAGATAATTTCCAACCTGCCATAGTGAATAATGCTGCAAAGAATATCCTTGCTCAAATGGATATTTAGCATTTGTGAGAATATATCTGTAAAATACATCTCAGAAGTGTGATTGCTGGGTCACAGAGTATGTCTAGTTAAAGTTTTGATAGATATTGTCAGTTGCTGTCCTTGGAGGTTGTGAGAACATGCCAGCAGGGTGTGAGAGTGGGCAAGATTGTGTGTTAGCAAACATTGCTGATTCTTGCAGCATTTTTTTTTTTTTTTACCTCTGTAGGTTAAAAAAATAGTACTTTGCTGTAGTTTTAATCCGCATTTCTCTTATCAAAAGTGAAGTGGCACATGCTTTTATATTTTAAGAACCATATACAGTTTCCTTTTTGTGGACTCTTTTTATACTTTGTCCATTTTTCTATGGGTTAATCTTCTTCTTCTTTATTTGTAAGAGTTGTTTAAATACTTAGGAAATTAGCTCTTCATCTGTGGTATAATTGGCAAATATATTCTCCTAGCTTTTATGTATCTGTTGACTCTGTTTATGGTGCTTATGTTTCCATGGGAAATCATTCTATATTTATGTAACTAAAAGTATTAAACAGTTTTAAAATGACTTCTGATATGGGTATCATTCTTAGAAAGGCCTGCCAATCCCAACTGTAATAATATAAAAATTATTCCATAGTTTATTGTAGTACTTTTATGATTTCATTTTTAGTATTTAAGTGTTTGATCTTTCAGAAATTTGTTTTCTGTGTGGTGTTAGCTATGAATATTTTATTTTATCTCAGAAGGCTACCCTATTGTCCCAATATCATTTATTGAAAAATAGATGTTATCTCCACTGATTAAAAAACTATCTTGATTAGAGGAGAATACCTCCTGGCAAAAAACAAACAAAAACGATCTTGGTCATATACTAAATTTCAGTATATAGTTGGTCTTATTTTCTAGATTTTTAGTCTGTTCCATTGAACAGTTTATTTATGCACCAATTGTTCACAGTACCTTTAACATATGTTTTGATTTTGGGGCCTCTAGCCTCTAGAACTGGGCAAGAATAAATTTCTCTTATTTTATGCCACTCAGTTTGTGGTAACTTATGACAGCAGCCTAGGAAACTGCTATAGTGACAGAGCTGGGATTTTAACCCAAGTCTTTGACTCTGAGTCCTGTGTTCTGAATGGGAGCACAGGATTATTCATTTCTGTTCCTAAGAGAGTGTTTATGAGGGGAAGAGTAGGGGAAATTAGTATAACTTAGTTTCCTTAATCCTCCCCAGCCTGTAGGCATTAAGAGATGGAGTGTACTGAATATTCTATGTGTACTCTTCACTCTTCTCCATCCTGCTCTGTGTTCAGGAGGTTGACCTCAAGGGACAGCTTAGCCTTCCAAGGCCTTGCCATTTGGCTTCTGGTTGGGTTTGTCCACTGCTGGGCATTTGCAAGCCGCAGGAAGGTGGCTCCCTCCATGCTGGGTGGCAGCCTGCTGGTGGCTGCGATCGTTACCCAGGCCGATAGCTTCTGTCTTGTGGCCTATGGCTCCAGCTCTTGCCCAGTGGTTGGTTGCAGTAACCACTTCTGCCTTTTCCCTTTCAGGCCTACTGGTGGTAACAGCTTCCTGCTGATACCTAGCCCTCAAGAACTGCACCCGTCTCTTACTGGTTTTCCTTAACCCCACTCAAATCCCCATGAAAGAGCCATTCTTTAAATTTCCCTCAGTCCTCTCATTTGCAAGTACCGTGTTTCCTACTGAGATCCTGACCACTCTGGGGACCATATTGCGTGACACACAGAGAGTAACTCTGGTTTCCTTGACTCTAGCCCTCAGTGCTTATTTGGAGCCACCTTAAGTCCTGACCATTCCAAATGCCTCTGGGAGGGCAATTCTGCTTTGTGGCTCTGAAGGAATGCAAGTTGCTAAGGGACAATGGCAAAGTCAGGGAGAAGCCTGTCTCCTCTCTGGGCTACTCCTACACAAAGGTCCCAAGCAGGGCTGCCTGGGTTCCAGGGCTCCCTGCCCCATCTCCAGGACTTGGATAGGTGTGGATCTGGGCCAGGTATTTGAGTGACAGAACTGCCTCTCTCTCTGGAGCTATGGAGGGATAAGGATCTATTACTCTGTCAGGCTCACAGGGCAGGCCCTTCCTTTAAGCAAGATGAGCTTTCTTCTTGGAGGTTTTTCACTCCTCATGCAAACAGACTCGTGACAGGGTGTGCTCCCCTGTTGCCAGACATGCCTAGACATATCGAATTCTACTTACACTTAAGCTGGGATCCTTTTATATAAGGTTAGGAGAGTAAATGAGGGCCAGGTTGCAGAAGGCCTCCAACACATCAAACCAGTTTTAACCTAATATTGTAGGCAAGGAATCACTGAATGTATTTGAGATAAGGAGAGCCTTGGATCAAGAACTGCTAAGAGCTTAGCTTGGTTGCCATCTCGGTGCCCATATTCTTGCTCTCCCTCTAGTTGAAACATCCCCTCAGCAGAGAGGCCTCATGGAGGCATTCTCCATCACGGTACATTGCCTTATTTCCTGGAGAGTAGTTCTCTTTCTCTGAAATCACACTCTTTCCTTCTTCTTTTTCCATATTCCATGGGGGGCAAGGAGATCTCCATCTTACTCAATGCCATACTCTTAGGGCATGGCTTATAGTAGATACTCAGTGAATACGTGTTAAATTTGTTGAATGAGTGAATGAATTTGGTCCTATGAGTGAATTTAGATGAGGAAGCCCAGAGAGTTCAAGGGAGTTAGTGACCTGCCTGGGTCCACATTAACTCATTAACTCATCCAGAACTGAGCAAAGCTGGGATTAAAACCAGGCTACCTAACCAAATTTTTCTTTCTTTTTTTTTTTTTTTTTTTTTGAGACGGAGTCTCGCTCTGTCGCCCAGGCTGGAGTGCAGTGGCCGGATCTCAGCTCACTGCAAGCTCCGCCTCCC
Source organism: Rhinopithecus bieti (assembly GCF_001698545.2). Taxonomy (NCBI): domain Eukaryota; kingdom Metazoa; phylum Chordata; class Mammalia; order Primates; family Cercopithecidae; genus Rhinopithecus; species Rhinopithecus bieti. Next base: position 393,207 of record NW_016809758.1, read on the forward strand.
GGGTTTACGCCATTCTCCTGCCTCAGCCTCCCGAGTAGCTGGGACTACAGGCGCCCGCCACCTCGCCCGGCTAGTTTTTTGTATTTTTTTTTTTAGTAGAGACGGGGTTTCACCGTGTTAGCCAGGATGGTCTCCATCTCCTGACCTCGTGATCCGCCTGTCTCGGCCTCCCAAAGACCTAACCAAATTTCTACCTCCAGGAGAGGGAGGAGCTGGGGGATGGGTTAGTAGGAAGGGTGAGGAGAGGATTTCTATGAAGGTGTGGTGACACATTGGCTAGAACTGAGGTTGGGGAGAAGAGATAAGCTCTTGAAAGGGGGAACTAACATATATTGGGTATCTACTCTGTGCCAGCTCTCCTGTGTGGTCTGATTTCTACCCTCTGCTGTATGTATTATCATCATCCCAGTTTTCATGAGTTAAAGAAATAGGGATGCAAGAGTTTAAATAAATTGTCTGCTTTTGTCCATTTATACATAACTTGACTCTTAAGCTTGACCTCTTCTGACCCTCAACATGGCCTCTTTAAACATAGAATTAAACCCAGGAGTTCTCCATGAAGATGGCCACCATGCTTGGGGTTCACGATCAGATAGAGGAGGGCAACAAGAGTTAAGTATTCATTCAGGGAAAGTGCATGGAAGAGGGGTATGTAACTCTCACCTTGCTTTGTAACAGAAACTGAAGCACAATAAGGCAGGAGCCTCTTTTGATAAAAGGAGAGCAGTCAGAGGTGGAAAGAGGGCCAGAGATGGAGATTCACCCCAAAGGCCTTCTGCTTCAAGGTACTGTAGAGGGGCAGGACAGGGGGACCAGGCAGGACGGAGCAGAAGGCTTTGGAGCCAGAAGTAACACAGATGACTTTTTCCTTTTCTGGATTCCGATCTAGGGAGGAGAATCAGGGATGAAGCGGGGTGTGGTGGGCTGAGTCCAGTCCAGACCAGGAGTAGCATGAGCCCCTCCCTGCCCCAAGTTGAGCCCCTTCCTTGCAGTGGGGTGCTCCTGCTCCCTTGCCTGCACACAAACATATGATGACCCTGCAGCCCAGATGTTCCAGGGCAGGCCTAATTTAAAGTCTGATGCCTTTTGACCCCATAGGTATACTTGTGTCTATCAGACTGTGGCTCTTCGTTTTAATCTGGAAAATAAGGTCACTGAGGCTGAAACATAGGCCCTGCCCTCCATAGGGCCAGGTTCTGTTCAGGCCTAGGGCTGTATAAGGTGTTCTTTGTGCTGGGGATGTGACCAGAGCCTGGGTGTTGAAGGTGGCCCCCTAGCCCAGCGCTACTCCCAGAACACTCATGCCAATTGGCTGGCTGGTCAGGTGTTGCAGGAGACCTCGGAGGTTACATTACTGCCTAGACCCTCTATCTCCTTCCCCTCACAGCATAACTCAAACGTGCTAAAAAGGGCTTTCATAAACAACTGAAGTCTGAAAACTCTGGCAGCTTTCCCGCCCCTCCAGCCCTGGGGGGCTTCAGGAGGGTCTGGGCTGCCCGCCAGCTCCAGGCTGTCCCTAGACTTCAGTGGGGGGTGGGGAGTCAGTGCTGTTACCCTTTCCTTCCTGCTTGGTCTCCAGCCCAGAGTTTCCTTAGGCCCCGGCCTCCCTGGGCTCCCCACCCTACTCTACCTTAACCCTTTCCTCCCAGGGAAGGAGTGGCCGAGGTCCCCGTTCTCTTGGGACGCCTGGGAGAGGCGGTTGGGGGTTCGGGGGAGAAGGTGAGGGTAAAAGGGAGAGATCCCTGTTCCAGATCTCAAAAAAGGGTCCCGGAAACCAATCTTCCCCTCCTTCCTCTTCCCCCGTCCTTCCACTAGCAAGAGGGGAACGTGGAAGGAAACTAACTTTGACCCCTGGATTCTGGCTGTGGGCCCAAAACTTGGGTGGAAGGCAGAGGCCTCCGGGACCCTCCCCGCCCCCTCCTCCCCGCCCCGGCTACCCCTCCCTCTTCTCCGCTCCCCTTTAAGCTATCTAGCAGACGGAGACAGAGTTGATCCAGGAGGGGCTGGCGGAGTGCTGGAGGGGAAGGCTGGGGCGGAGGGAAGGGCGGCAGGAGCCCGACCGGTCCCACCCCTCCTACAACCCCGGGCAGGAAGAGCTCGTCGCGCGAGCGGCGGTCGAAGGGGACCAAGCTCCAGAGGGCGGGCGCCCGAGCCGTGCCGGGTGGGTCCGGCAGCCTGGAGGAAGGAGGCCGTGCGGGGGGCGCGCCGCGGGAGGAGGGGGCGTGGCTTAGGCGCCTGGGACTGGGGGCTGGGGCGCCTGCCGCGCCGAGACCCGGGTGACACTATCGTCTCGTTAGTTCCAGGAGCAGGCGGGGCAGCCATGCTCCTGTCTGGGGGCGATCCTCCGGCGCAGGAATGGTTCATGGTGCAGACAAAATCGAAGTCTCGGGTGCAGCGGCAGCGGCTGCAAGTGCAGCGCATCTTTAGGGTCAAGCTGAACGCCTTCCAGAGCCGCCCGGACACCCCCTACTTCTGGCTACAGCTCGAGGGGCCCCGAGAGAACATGGGCAAAGCCAAGGTAAACAGCTTCTCCCCACCCCCACCCATCTCTTCCACCCAGATCACTCTCTCCCCTTCCCCTGGGGAAGTGGTGGTCCTCAGAGGCACCACCCACCCTGCACCCGCCTGGATTTGGCAGTGTGGCGGGCAGGTACTGGGCCTTCCTCCTGCCTCGCCAGATCAGCTTGCGCTCCTTCCATACCCTCTCTTTCCCTCTGGTTCCTTCCTTTCCTGCCCCACCCCTTCCCTACGTGTCACCTCTGTCCCTCAAGTGCACTGAGAGCACCTCCTCGGTGTGTGTCCCCCCATGAGACTTCCCTGGCTAGGGCCCCAGCATCCGCAGCCCCACTTTTCCATCTGGGCAGCAACTCAAGGCGCTGTATTTCTGTGGCCTCTGCAACACACCTCTTTGTTCTCCACCAGGACTGAAAGGCCCAGGTCCTTCTGTCTCCTCTTAAGTCTCATTAAATCCTGGGCGGCCCCTTGGAGCCTCTGAGTACTAGGACTGGAGGGGCCTTTAGAGATCCTTCTAGAGTGATACTGGCATTTTACAGATGAGGTACTGGTGGCCAGAGAGGGTAAGGGGTCTGACTGAGTGCTCAGAGTCAGGTAGGTGAGGTGGTGGGGGTTGGACCAGAAGCCAGGGCTCTGGGCTCCTTACCCCACACTCTTGATGCCACTTAGCCTCTTGCAGGGGTCCTGAGTGAGGTGCAGCCCTCTTCCCAGATTCCCAGCCCTTGGAGATGGGTGGAAATCTGGGAGGAGGGCTGTGGGCTTTCAGATGAAAGGGCTTGCTATGTGGGGCTGGATCTTGGACAGGCCAGATCACAGTGCGCTTCTCTTGCAATCTCCCTGGCTTCTCACAAGCTTTTCCTCCCCTTGGGCCTGTTAGATTCCCCTGTGCCCCAAGGTTTACCTCTTCCCTTAGATTCCTTTATCTTACTTTGTAGAAATGCGACAGTCTCCCTCTGCCCCAGACCACCACCACCTTCCCCTTCAACACACACACCTACTGCAGCTGGGTCTATACCTATATCTTAATTGGTCAAGGCCTTGGGTAGAGAGGCCCAGAACTTGGCTAGCCAGGCTGGTAGGCATGCAGGCTGGGAAGTTCCTCCCTCAACCCCTCTGTGCAGCTGCTGGGTCAGCAGTTTTTCCAATTTTGACAGAGGTGCTAGGAGAGGGAAGTTCAGGGTGGGTGTCTTCCCAGAGAACAGATGTGCAGGAGGCCTTGAGAGGAAGATGTTTCAGAAGCCTGTGTAGGGTACGCTAACAAGAGGAGCGTTTTGGGTTCTTTGGGTTCTTAATCTCTTTGTTACTTTGAAAGGCAGCAGCTCACCCTCTTAGGGGACCCGCACTTTCTTTTTCTCTTTCTTTTCCTTCCTTCCTTCCTTCCTTCCTTCCTTCCTTCCTTCCTTCCCTCTCTCCCTCCCTCTTTTCTTCCTTCCTTTCTTCCTTCCTTCTTTCCTTCCTTCTTTCTCTCTCTCTCTCTTTCTTTTCTCTTTCTTTCTTTCTTTCTTTCTTTCTTTCTTTCTTTCTTTCTTTCTTTCTTTCTTTTTTCCTTCCTTCCTTCCTTTCCTTTCCTTTCCTTTCCTTTCCTTTCCTTTCCTTTCCTTAACTTTCCTTTCCTTTCCTTTCTTTCCTTTCTTTCCTTTCTTTCTTCTTTTTCACTCTGTTGCCCAGGCTGGAGTGCAATGGTGTGGTTTTGGCTCACTGCAACCTCTACCTCCACCTCTCATGTTCAAGTGATTCTCCTGCCTCAGCCTCCCGAGTAGCTGGGATTACAGGCACCTGCCACCATCCCCAGCTAATTTTTGTATTTTAGTAGAGATGAGATTTCACCATGTTGGCCAGGCTGGTCTTGAACTCTTGACCTCAGGTGATCCACCCGTCTTGGCCTCCCAAAGTGCTGGGATTACAGGCATGAAACACTGTTCTAGGCCAGGACTCACACTTTCGGAGGTGCCCCACAACCCCCTCCTTGCTCAAATCCTGGATTGGCTTCTCCAGGCCTACCTGCTCCGTCTCCCTCTGCTGCTTCAGGGTTCTTCAGGCCACAGATCTCACACCTCAGGCTCCCACTCTAGGCCCTGCTAATGGAGTCAGTGGCTCCCTTGATTCCTAGCCCTGTTCCTCCACTTCCTTTTGTCTTCCCTTTGGGAAAGGCATTGTTGAAAAGTGGGAACCCAGCATGTGGGGATTCTGGGTAGCTCCCTGACGTATTGTACACAATGAGCAGAAAGGAAACTTTGTCGGCAATTTGGAGGAGGACGAAGGGAAGGTGGGGGGGATAAAGTTTTGTCTCAGGGGTTAGGGGATCTGGGTTTGATATGCTGTCACCAAGTTACAACCAACATAGGAAGGGTATGGTGAGGAGAGTATGAGACTGGGGTTTGCTACCTGTTAGCTGGGTGACCAGATCAAATAATTTATCCTCTCTTGAGCCATTTCCCTTATCTGTGGAACAGACTATAATACCTGATTCATGAAGAGGTTGTGACAGTCTGCGGAAATCATGCATGTTACAGTACTTTCATAAAATGTGGAGAGCTATAGAGTATAGATGTTAGCTACTATTGTTTTTAACTAGCTGCATGACTTGGAGCAAGTCCTTTTCCCTCTCTGAGTCTTGATCTCCCTGTTTGTAAAGTGGAAGTCTTGGATTAAATGCTATCTAAGGTCCAGCGATCTGACACATGAACATTTCCCAAGTGTAAGGATCTCTTGTGGTTCTCATAGGGAGGTAGTATGGCTGGCCCCAATCTCAGCTGTAGGGTCTCAGAATTATGCACTTTGTTAATGGCCTACTGAACATAGGCCAACAGGCAGAGAGGACTCTGGGAGATCACAGGTTGCAGGATGCTGGGAGGGCTGACGGTGAGGGTGGCTTGCTGGGGTCTAAGGGGAGGAGGGATCGAGGATACAGGCTCATCTGGAGAAGGGCCTGAGTGTGTTTCTATGTGGTTGGTTTCTCAGGAAAATCTCTGTAAAACTTGAGTGCTTTAAATTGTTTTGTTTGGTGGGATTAAAAAACATTGAAGACATTACTGTGAAACACATTCCCAGGCAGCAAAACAAACACTGGGGAGTACTCTGTGAGGTGAAATCAGTGAGTGGGGAGGCGGGTTTTAGTAATGATCAGAAGAGGCCCAGGACAAACCCTGCTCCGCCCTTCTGCCCTTTGGCAATGAGGTGAGGATGGGGTGGGCGGCAGAGAAGAGAGGTGACCACCGCAGGAGGTGATGGGGAGGGAGCCTAAAGGCAGTGGTAGTGGGCAAGAGTACCTTCTGGAGACTGGGTTCTGGAGCTCTGGGACAGGGTGTGGCCTGCTGACATTTGGCTTGGCTGTCAGATGGAAGTTGAACTATCTTTGCTGCACACTAACTGTGAGAAGTACCCTGAGAGGTGGTTGTGGTCAGTGCCTGCAGTTGGCTCCTATGGACCCACTGTTAAAATTTCGGGAATTGTGCAAGCGAGTGGAGGAGTATTTACAGCCATGGTGGGAATATTTATGCCATAAAAATTGGCAAATGTGACAAATCAAGGTTACCCCCCACCCCCAGCTGATTGTTAAACATTTACCAGGACACCTACTTGTGTTTGGGCACTGAATGCTTCTTTTTCTTTAAACTTAAATTTTCTTTTATCAAAGTAATACACATTTGGAAAGTCCAATTATTACCAAAAGGCTTAGAAGAGCACACAGTGGTTTCCTGCCCTGGCCCTCCCAATTCCTCCTTCAACAACCATCCCCATTAACAGTATTTGCTCTGGCATTTATGCATCTCCACATTTCTAAAAGAATATGTAGGCACTGTTGTCTTTTAATTAATCAATTTTTGGTGTTATCTTTTTTTGGTCCCATTATTGTATGTGAGGATTTAGCTCCCTTTCCCTGCCAATCCCTTTTCTCAAGATAGTTCTGTTTCAATTATCTGCTAAATCTACATTTAGCATTGCCTCATTATGCCTGTGCACATAGCGTTCACATTGAAGCACTGAAGTGTACTATGATTTTGTTTTCCTTCTTACTTTTTGGTTTCACTGAGGTCATTGAGGTTAAGTACTCCTTGTTTTTCAATTTGCCTTTCTTTGTACCTATTGTTAATTCTTACCACTTCCAGTAGCCTCTCAGTACAGTTTTCTACAAGGTCAGTCTATCAGTTCAAGGTGTTCTTTTGGTTCTAAATGTTTTCTTGGCGCCATCTCTCCTGTCTGGTCAGTTGCTTTCCAGGCTGACACAGCTGTCGTTCTTGGCATCCTTTGCCTTTTTTCTTTGCTAAATACTCATGTCCTGGACCTTGAAACTTTTTCTTTCTTGGGTTGATGGAACACATCCATCTGTAGCCTCAAGTTAAAAAGATGGTGCAGCAGCAAAGTGTACGCAGATGCCAGCTTTCAACATACCTGCTTTCAACATGCCTGTTTCTTGATTGATACCCTCCAATCTGAACTAGTTGTCCTGTGTAGTGACCATTGTCACCCTAAAACAGTGCCTGGCATGTAGTGAAGAATGATTTATCAAATGGATGAATAAATTCTGAGATTTCTCTTCACTGTCATCCTGGAGATGGTCTTTGCTTCTTTCCTATTTGGTTTGCTGGAAAACTGCTCTCCAGTGGCTTCCTGGGAAAGGTTTTACAGAAGGAAAAATGCTGAGGTTGCATGTCTACGTTGCATAGCCAAAGGATACTTGATTGATAGCTTGGCTGATATCGAATTATAAAAGGAAAATTATTTTCCTTCAGAAATGTGAGGGTTGTGCTCCATTTGGAGGAGCCTGAAGCTATTCTGGTCCCTGGTCATTTGCGTGAGAAGTTTTTTTCTCTCTGGAAGTTGTCAGTTTTCCCCGGTGTTCTGCAGTCTCCCAGTGAGGCCCCTTTGTGTGGGTCTGTTTTCCTCCATTGTCAGGCACTCTTGTTGTACTTAGGGGGCCTTCTATCTGGACACTCATGTTCCTCAGATCCGGGAAATGTGGGGGAAATATTTAGTGGATGATTTCCTCTCCTGTGCTGTCTCTGTCTTCTCTTTCTGGAAGTCCTCTACTTTTCTTATGTTTTCTCCTCTTTATCAACTTCTTGTTCTGCTTTCTGAAGATTTCCTTATTTTTATCTTTGAAGCCTTTTCTTGGGTCTTTCATTTCTGCCATCAAATTTTTAACATCTAGAAGTCACTTATATTCTGTCTGTTAAAAAACAGTATCCTATGCTTTTAAATAAAATTTGAAACTTATGTATTCTATTCTTGTTTAGCGTGTACCATATTCTCTGTTATCTCTCTGAGGAGAGAAATGGCAGTAAGCTTTTTGAAGTTTTCTTCTCCCCACCTAGTTTCTCTTCTTTCAGGTTGCTTTTTTTTTTTTTCTCCTGTATGGTTTGGTCCCTGTGTTTCACCTTAGAAGTTTTTCTCATAAGCCTGATAATCCTTGCATGATAAAGAGTGAAGGACAAAAAGCTGATTGGGAGTGGAGGCTGTGGGCAAGACTTGTTGATTTTGAACTTGATTGTACAGAGATTTGCAGGTGCTGTCGGTTAGGGACCCCTGTTTTGTGATCTTTAAGTCTTTGCTCTTGGGCTGGCCAGGTTTTCCAGAATGTATGCCTCTCTTCTCTGGCCTGGAGGGTCAGGGTCTGGCTGCCAAGTGAATCTCTGAGTGGGCAGAATGAGTGTCTCTGCATTTAGCTTGCATTGTATACATCAATCTTTGGCCGTCTTCAGTCCCTCCATGTTTTTTGTGTGATACTCACACCTTTGATTATGCTGATCAACCTCTACTCCTAAGACCTTGTTTTGCACTCCCTGGAGAACAGCCCTCCAGTGAGCGGGAAGGTACTTGCCAAGCCTATGTGTGTGTGTGTGTGTGTGTGTGAATGTCAGTGTGTGTGAATGTGTGTGTGTGTGTGTGTGTGTGTTGGGAGTGGTTGGGCTCCCAGGTCTAACTGCTCCTCAAAGAACCTGGTTTTTCATGTTCCCCTTCACTTCCAATTCCAGAGTTTCTTGTTGTTTTTTCTGAGTCTTTTGAGTATCCTGCAGTGTAAATTGGGGTGGTTCTGGAAAGTAGACAGTGAATGATAACTGACTTATGAGAAAGGAGAACCCTAAGTTAGGTGTTAAGTAATAAAGCACCTTGACAAGTATAGAATAGTATTAAAATAGGTCATATAAATGCTTTTATTTAACTTACAAGTTGACTAACGACCTGCCGGTATTGGACAATATATTCTTACAAATACAGTGCACTTTTTCTGTGCCCTTTTCTATTCATCCGTATCATCTTTCTACCTAGTTGTTAGTTGTTCCTGCCTCTTCTTCTCTACTTTTTCTCCTCTTGGAGGAAGACGGTCTGGGTTGGCTTTAGGCAGGAAAGCTGTTCAGGTATTTTCAGGCTGTAAATGCCTGTTGTTTCCTTATCTTCTCTCCCTCTACAGTATAGACGGCATCATGGTGAAGACCCCCGACTGTGGAGCTAGAGTGCCTGAGTATCCCAGCCTACTAACTGTGTGATCTTGGACATATGGCCTTCCTTGCTCATCTAAAATGGGGATAATAGTGTTTCCTTAAAGGGCAGAAAGAGGAATAAATAAGATAATGTGTGCAAAGTGCCTGACACATAATAAGCTCTCAGTAAATATTAGTTCAGATTTATTATTTTAAAAATTATCACAGTTTCTATATATTTCTTAATTTTAAAATATCGGGCCCGGCACAGTGGCTCACACTTGTAATCCCAGCACTTTAGGAGGCCGAGGAGGGTGGATCACATGAGGCCAGGAGTTCGAGACCAGCCTGACCAACATGGCGAAACCCCATCTCTACTAAAAATACAAAAATTAGCAGGGTGTGGTGGTGCACGTCTGTAGTCCCAGCTACTCGGGAGGCTGAGGCAGGAGAATTGCTTGAACCTGGGAGGCAGAGGCTGCAGTGAGCCAAGATCGTGCCACTGTACTCCAGCCTGGGTGACAGAGTGAGACTCTGTCTCAAAAAATAAAATAAAATAAAATAAAATAAAATAAAATAAAATAAAATAAAATGAAATATTGAACAGTTGATGGAACCATAACTATTCTAAGCTCTCTGCAGAAAGAGAAAGAAGCCTCCTATAATCTTCTTCCCCAGCACATCTCTCCATGTTTCATGTTGTTTTCAGGTCATTGAAATGGGGGTGCATGGGGTGGGGAATATTTGTTAAGGTCTGAGACAGCCCACACCTGCTCAGATTTAACCTTGCTAGGCAGTGGGACCAGATGAGGTTGGGATAGGAGGGGTTGGCTTGGTATGTCCATCAGGTTTTGAGCTGGTTTTGGACTGACTGAAAAGGGATTAGACATGTATTTCAGGCTCTGAGGAAGACGTTGCAGGTCTGTGGCCTTGGCCAGGTGGAAGAGGGACACGTAGACCCGGGCAGGGAAGGATGGCCCGGGAACTGAGGAGAGGCACCTGGGTGGTCTTCAGGATGGCTGTTGGAGATCCAAAATGGAGTATGGGACTGTCAGGGGAAAGCAGGAAGAGGGATGAGAGGGATGACTGTCAAAGAAAGGAGATGTGGAGGGGCATGGGGGCATATGAAGTCCACATGGGGTGGCTGATCGGAGAGAGAGCTCATGGGACCACACTGATGGAACTCAGCCAGAGTGGAGGAACCCCAACCTCGCCCACCCAGCCACTGCTAAAGATGGCGAGTGTGTGCCCTGTGAGCTCTCTGAACTCTAGGACTTGGTCTGCCCAGAAAGCCAGAGGTCTTCCTTCTGGTTAGCTATTGCGTGTATGTGCGGGTGCAGGGGTTCCCCTGGACACTGGCCCAGTGGCTTATCTCCTCCTCTGTCCCCTCTGGGCAACACAGTTACTATGATTAGGGGTACAGGTTGTGCTAGAGGCATTCTGGAGGGGGATGAAGCTCGAGTCTCACATGATTACCCTGTAGTCACTGTGGTCAGCCAGAGGAGGTAGAAAAAACTCTGGTATCAGAGCCTCTAGCTATGTGCCCTTGGATAAGCTGCATAGTTCTTCTTAGCCTGCAAAATGGGAACAGGCTGTGCCAGGTGTCATCCTCAGTACTTTCTGCATATTAATTCACTGAAGCTTCACAGTGGCCCAGTGAGGCAGGAACTATTACTGTTCCCATTTTACAGATGAGGAACCGCAGGCATGGGGGCAGGCGTGTTGTGTGATTAATAACTGGCCCCACATTGCATCAGTTCCTAGCTTATGGAGGGTGCTCAGAAGTGTGCAGCCACTTTCCCCCCAGCTGTCACACTATTCAGGAATGCCAGACTGGGACTAGACCTCAGGAGCATCCAGTTCAATCTTCCTTTTTCTCGGTGAAGAGACTGAGATGCTGAGAAGGTGATAAATGCCCCACAATTAACCTAATCAGTTGAAGTTGAGTTGGAGCTGCAACCTGGGTTCTTTCCCTCCTCCCTCTCAGGCTTCCCTGTTCTGTTGGTGTTCCCTGGAAAGAAATGGGTGTGTGAGGGTGCAGGACCAGGGAAAGAGTGGCTGGCCATGGTGGAGTCATTTGGCTCATGATGGATGGGGCGTGGTAGTGGTGGGGCCACATGGTTAGTGAGGGACTGGCCTTTTGGGTGGCGAGGGCAGATCCCAGAACAGACCCCTAACGGGCTGACTTCATTGTGTTCTCCCCACTGTGCCCAGGAATACCTGAAGGGCCTGTGCAACCCGGAGCTGTGGAAGGAGGTTCGCTACCCACCGATCCTGCACTGTGCCTTCCTTGGGGCCCAAGGCCTCTTCCTGGACTGCCTCTGCTGGAGCACCCTGGCCTACCTGGTGCCTGGCCCCCCTGGCTCTCTGATGGTAGGCGGGCTGACTGAGTCTTTCATCATGACACAGAACTGGCTGGAGGAGCTGGTGGGGCGACTGCGCTGGGGCCCTGCCCCTCTGCTGACACCCCGGGGGATCTGGGAGGCTGAGGTGACCCGGGCCTTTGGGGCCCTGGTTTGGATTCGTGGTGACCAGCATGCAGGGGACCTACTGCAGCTGCCTCCAGCAGTCCAGGAGCTACTGCTGAGCCTGGTGCGGGATGCTGCAGGCAAGGAAGACATCATCGAGTGGCTCAGCCGCTTCGGCATATCTGACTCCCACTCTGATCCGGAGGTTCTAATCTGCCCTCCCCAGCAGCAGAAGGCAGCCCCAGCCCTGGTGTCTGTGGGAGAGAGTCCTGGACCCTTTGTGGACATGGGGACCCTCCAGAACAGGGTCCCAGAAAATTCAAAGAGATTATCTAGCCTGGGAGCCACTGGGTCCCTGATCCCAGCCCAGAGTACATCGCAGGAGGCAGCAAACCAGCTGGTACGGTAAGTTCTGGAGAATGAGCCTGACTTCTCTGATCCTACCCCTGCTCCCCTACCCCAAGGAAATAGTAGTAGTTTGGGACCAAACTGGCCTTCCACCTTTTCAATGAACTTGGGCTTCCTCCAGGGTCGGTTCCAACAGCCAAGGTGGTATGGACAGTGCTCAAGAGGAAGGGCCAGTGCAAGCCACCAGCAGCCAGGACTCCACGAACCACACACAAGCCTTGTTGAAGCAAAAGCAGGTCCAGAGGATAGAAGATAAACTCCTCTTCCAACCTCCAGTATCAGCCCTGGGTGTGTGCCCATCCTGGAAGGCCTGGACCCCGGGGCCAGCCTTTGGGCCATTGTGGCCGGGGGCTATTGCTGCAACCTTCTGGAGGATCAATGAGCTGCATTCTCTCCATCTGGCCTGGCTCCTGTCCCAGGCATGCTTCAATTTCCCCTTCTGGCAGAGGCCTCTGGGCCCCATTCAGTTGAAGCTGCCAGGGCAGAATCCTTTGCCCTTAAATCTGGAGTGGAAGCAGAAGGAGCTGGCTCCTCTGCCCAGTGCAGAAAGCCCAGCTGGTAGACCAGATGGGGGGCTGGGAGGAGAAGCAGCCCTGCAGAATTGCCCAAGGCCAGAGATTCCCCCAAAAGTTACGAGTTTATTGGTGGTCCCTGGGAGTTCAGATGTAAAAGACAAAGTCAGCTCGGATCTTCCACAGATAGGGCCACCCTTGACCTCTACATCCCAAGTACAGGCTGGAGGTGAGTCGGGAGATCAAGGGAATATACAGTTGGATTGTAAGGGACTGGAAGAGGGACCCGCTCCAGTGCTGCCAACAGGGCAAGGGAAGCCCATGGCTCAAGGGGGACTGACAGATCAGTCAGTACCTGGAGCTCAAACAGTGCCTGAAACTCTCAAAGTGCCCATGGCTGCAGCAGTGCCCAAAGCTGAAAATCCCCCCAGAACTCAAGTGCCACCTGCAGCTCCCAAAGTGCCTACATCCCAAATGATGCCGGCAGTGCACACAGAGTCTGCAGCTCCCAAAGTGCCTTCGGCTCCTACGAAGCCAGCAGCTCAATTGATGGCCACAGCTCAAAAAACAGTTGTGAATCAACCAGTGTTGGCAGCTCAAGTGGAACCCACAACTCCAAAAACTCCCCAGGCTCAGAAGATGCCTGTAGCGAAAACATCACCTGCAGGTCCCAAAACACCCAAAGCTCAAGCCGGGCCTGCAGCTACAGTTTCCAAAGCACCTGCAGCTTCCAAAGCACCTGCAGCTCCCAAAGTACCTGTGACCCCCAAAGTTTCCAGAGCTCCCAAAACGCCTGCAGCTCAGAAGGTGCCCATGGATGCAGGGCCAACCTTGGATGTAGCCAAACTTCTGAGTGAGGTCCAACCTACATCAAGGGCTAGTGCCTCCTTACCGAAGGGCCAGGGGCAGGCTGGAAGGCAGGGTCCCCAGCCCAGCGGCACCTTGGCCCTCAGCAGTAAGCACCAGTTTCAGATGGAGGGGCTCCTGGGGGCTTGGGAGGGGGCCCCAAGGCAGCCGCCTCGCCACCTGCAAGCGAACAACACAGTGACCAGCTTCCAGAGGTACCACGAGGCCCTGAATACACCCTTCGAGCTGAACCTGTCAGGGGAACCTGGAAACCAAGGGTTGCGGCGAGTGGTCATTGATGGCAGCAGCGTGGCCATGGTGTGAGTAGTCACGGGCATGGGGTGGGCTGGGGATGCTGTGGAGCTGGGGCAGGACATCCCGGGGGGACAGAATGTGGGCATCCCCTCCCATCTTTCTGATGGGTGACATGGGGAAGAAATGGGAGGGAAGTGGTCCATGTTGAATGGCTCCTGCATACCAGGCAGTGTGCGTGGAATCCTCACCGCAGCCCTCAAGGGCAGGTTTCTGGTTTCCCTCTCTGATAGATGCTGAAACAGGCTCAGAGGTGGGAAATCCTGCCCAAGGTCCCTGAGCCAGCAAGGGGTCCAGCTGGCCTTTTGGCTCAAATGTGTCCACTGCCAAGGTCTATGCCCTTCCTGGGCCAGCTTTTAAACTTTTAGCCCAAACTTCAAGGCCCAGCATAGACCTCTGGTGTGAAGCTTTTCCTGACCTTGCTGGCCCTTAGCGATTGCCCTTCCTGCACAGCACTTACTGCTGTAGAGGTGTTAGCATAAACACGTGCATGCCACTTAATTTGCCACATGATAGAGTAGTTATCTGTGCAGAGCACACTCCCAGCACACAGTCGGTGGCCAGGGAATTTTCGTTTGCTTTAAGCTCTCAACTGAGCTCTCTGAGTGGAGGGGCTGCCTTCTTCCTCTTGCCCTCAATGTCCCTACACACATGCTTGCACACAAGTACATGCACACAAGTATATGCACACACACACATGTACACACACACATGTGTGCACACACACATAGAGTTTCTGGCAGTGCCCCGCACCCAGTAGGTGCTCAGAGAATGTCTGAGTATGGAGGGAAGGGGAGAGGGCATCATTAGTGTCCTTGGTGCTGGCATTGCCTGCTTGCTGCCCCAGGGCTGGCTCTGAGGGAGGAGTGGTGAGGCAGGGTGTTTCCTTGTCCCACGACCCCACAGGCACGGCCTCCAGCACTTCTTCTCCTGCCGAGGCATTGCCATGGCAGTGCAGTTTTTTTGGAACCGGGGACACCGAGAGGTCACTGTGTTTGTACCCACCTGGCAGCTGAAGAAGAACCGGAGGGTGAGAGGTGAGGTGTCCCCTGCCTGCCCAACTTCCGCAGTGTCACTAGGCTTTCTTCTCTCTGCCTTGCTGCCCCCACCCTCCACCACTCCAGAGTGACTATTTCCACTTAGCCCTCCCTTGACCATTTCTGTCTTCTGCCTTTTGTCCCCAGAAAGCCACTTTCTGACGAAGCTACACTCGCTCAAGATGCTTTCAATCACGCCCTCCCAGCTGGAGAACGGCAAGAAAATCACCACCTACGATTACAGGTGTGCCGGTCCCCAGGCCTGCCCTCCTGGGCTCAGGGAGTTGGGCCTGGCTGGTGTGTCAGGTGGAGTCCCGCCTGTCTCCTCTGGGGAAGTGGAGGCAAATATGTTGGGGGTGCAGGTCGTGCAGAGGGTGGGGTGGAGCACGGGCCCCTGTTGGCAGAGGGATGGTCACAGTGAGGAAAGGGCTGGAGGTTGGTTCTCTCCAAGCCCGGAGTTGTTCCTGACTTTGGGACTCTGGAGTCCATCTGCCTTAGCTAACAGCCATTCTTCCCCCATGACCTGTGAACATCAGAGATTCCCCAGGGTTTTGGGTGCCCGTTTCGGTTGAGGCTTATGTCTCCAGACTGCTTTAGTCTTTTCCTCCCTCGGAGCCCTGGCACTGGTGGAGGTCTATGCATGGCTGATGTGGATAGAGCCCTGGGCAGGGCTCTGAAAAAGGAAAGCCCTGAATGCATAAACCCCGAATACTTGCCTGCTTGTCAATCCTAAGTGCCCACTCTTCGGCATGGCTGCAGGACCACTGTATTCAGGGGAAGCCTGTGACCCCACCTCTCTTAGGGCAGGGAAGGCCCTGGCATAGTCACTGGTCCTGGGTTGGAGTTGATGCTGGGCAGACAGAGACCTTGGTTTCACATAGTCAACTCTCACGCCAGGCAGGGAGAAGTTCTGTTTCTCCACACTTTTCCCAAGACATGGCACCCAACCAGGCCTGGGAAGGGCTGGGCAGAGAGCCTGGCGCATCCCTCCTTGTAGAGCTAGTCCCCTCCCTAGTCTTTAAGTACCTCTAAGTTCAGGCGTAGGTTTGAGGGAAGATGCCTTTTGTGCAGACAGTCCCTCTGCTGGGCACTTGTGGAATAGCATGCTCTGGGAAGCAGGAATGGAAAGTTTCAGGGAATACTGAGAAGTAGGTAGCCTTTGCTTTCTTTACTGGTCACAGCCCTCTTTAGAGGACAGGTGATCCTTGGAAAAGTGGATTTGTTTATTCAGGTATGTGTGCTTATATGTGTTAGCGTATATATGTATGTATGTCTTGGCATGTATATGAATATTGTGCATTGGTGAAGCATTATAATGGAATATGTGTGTGTTTGCTGTGTGGCGGGCACTTACCTAGACACTTAAAAGCATTATCTCGTTCAGTTTAATCCTCACAGCAGCATGTGGTAGGTATTTTGTCTTTTTTTTTTTTTTTTTTTTTTTTGAGACGGAGTCTCTCTCTGTTGCCCAGGCTGGAGTGCAATGGCACAATCTCCTCTCACTGCAAGCTCCACCTCCCGGGTTCACACCATTCTCCTGCCTCAGCCTCCCGAGTAGCTGGGACTACAGGCGCCCACCACCACGCCCAGCTAATTTTTTGTATTTTAGTAGAGACGGGGTCTCTGTTTTACAGATGCAAAAATGGAAGAAGTAAAAATACATGTGTGAATGTGGATGAATGTGAGTTTCTGTGTCTGTGCATGTGTACATATGTGCCTATGTGTATAACGGGTGCGTGTTTGTATATACAGCTGGGAGTGTGTGCATCCAAGGTCACCCTTGGATGACCTCGATCCCTATCAGTGATCTCACATGGCTGCATAGAGGAGGGGATGGGCTGGGGGGTCCTGGATTTCTGAGTAAGGAGGGCAGTGCCTTTGTCTGACACACCTCAATGTGAAGCTGCAAGTTCATTTTCCCAGATGACCCAGTAAGTAAAGGGGCTAGTTACTGGATCATTAGTGACTCCCCCTCTCCCTGCAGGTTCATGGTAAAGCTGGCAGAGGAGACAGATGGCATCATTGTTACCAATGAGCAGATTCACATCCTGATGAATAATTCCAAGAAACTGATGGTCAAAGATCGGTAAGATGGCTCCCCAGAGACTTAAGCCATTCCTTCCCCTTGGATGTCAGGCAGCCCCTGGCATGGGAGAGGTTAGGGCAGGAAGAGAGGCCTTGGAGTAGTGCCCACCAGCACCTGCCAGGATGTGGGTCTCAGCCCCGTGGAGAAGCCAGGCGACAACAGGGTGTGGGTGGGTCAAGGGCTCACAGTGACTGTGCCTCTTCTCCTCCTGGGCCCAGCTTGCTGCCTTTCACCTTTGCGGGGAATCTCTTCATGGTGCCTGATGACCCCCTGGGCCGTGATGGCCCCACCTTGGATGAATTTCTGAAGAAGCCAAACAGGTAATGGGTCAGGCCTCCCCAGCCTCCCAGGCCCTCCTGGGGCTGATCAGAAACTTCCCCTTAGTGTTGGCCAACATCTAGTGTATAATAATGATCGGAGTGATCGGACTTTTTCATGTCTTTATACTTGTGCCACGTTTATGTGTTCATAAACCACTTACAGTAGGTTTTAATACAGACATGAACGCACATATGTAGAATGTAGTTTTAACATTCTATATGCATCCTTTAATACTATATGTATCTTTCCAAACTGGCATTTGTACTCAATGATTTATTAGTTTTTTCAGATGAATCCTATGCTAATTCATGTAGCTCTGTTTAATGGTCATATAGTATTCCATTACATGAGTACCCAATAGATTTTTCTGTTTTCTTGTTGAGGGCCATTTGGCCATTTCCATTATATGCTGTTGGGTCCAAGGCTGCAGTGAATAGCCTTGCTCTTATTCTTTGTATCCAAGGGAAACTGTGTCTAGAATATTCACCAAGTAGGATTTTTTCTATGTTTATTATCTCATTCAATCCACACAACTTGAGTTATACATAAATGACCACTGTCCTCATTTTATAGATGAGGAATCTGTGACTCAAGTGACTTTTCCAAGGTCACGTTGCTGATGCCAGCAGAACTGGTTTGCAGTAACTTGGATCCTCAGCTGCCCACCTGCCAGTTCCCTAGGCCCGGCAGGGGACCTTGGTCAGAATCTTCTGGGCAGAGCACTGCTTCCTGGGGCCAGATCCCCCAGTCTCACTTTGCCAGTTTGGAAAAAGTGATGTGGATGAGGTTTGTCTGCTGTGTCCTCACAAGTCCCTTGTCAGGCTCTCCTTTGCTTTGGTGACCCCTCCACTCCCCCACCTTTTCCAGGATTGCTCATCCTGGGTTAGGCTGGAAGCCACCAGTCATCTCTTACCAAACCGTTGGCTTACAGCTAGTTTAAATGTTACTTGGTCAGTGAAGTTTTGATTGGATGAGCCTTTAAGGCACAGATGAACTTCTAATATTGGGGGTCTGGCCCATGCAGGAGGTAGAGGAAGTGTTTATAGGCAGGGGCCCAATTGTGCCTATGCCATGCAAGTTGTTGGCACTTGGCCCAGCCTCAGGACACTTTGGAATGGGGTTTCCACAGAGGTGCTTTCCCTTTGGAGGATTGCTCAGAATGGGGCTGCCCTCCCTCTTCCATCTGTTTTGGTGTAGGTTGGACACTGACATTGGCAACTTCCTGAAGGTGTGGAAGACCCTTCCTCCCAGCTCAGCCAGTGTCACTGAGCTGAGTGATGACGCTGACTCTGGGCCCCTGGAGAGTCCGCCGAATATGGAAGAAGTCAGGGAAGAGAAGGAGGAGAGGCAGGATGAGGAGCAGAGACAGGGGCAGGGCACGCAGAAGGCGGCTGAGGAGGACGACCTTGACTCTTCGCTGGCATCAGTGTTCAGAGTGGAGTGCCCATCCCTTTCAGAGGAGATCCTGCGGTGCCTCAGCCTTCATGATCCCCCTGATGGGGCCCTGGACATTGACCTCCTGCCGGGGGCAGCTTCTCCCTACCTGGGCATCCCCTGGGATGGAAAGGCTCCCTGCCAGCAGGTTCTTGCCCACCTGGCCCAGCTCACCATCCCCAGCAACTTCACCGCACTCTCCTTCTTCATGGGCTTCATGGACTCCCACAGGGATGCCATCCCTGACTATGAAGCCCTTGTGGGCCCCCTGCACAGGCTCCTCAAGCAGAAGCCTGACTGGCAGTGGGACCAGGAGCATGAGGAGGCCTTCCTGGCCCTGAAGCGAGCCCTGGTGTCTGCCCTCTGCCTGACGGCCCCCAACTCCCAGCTGCCCTTCCGCCTGGAGGTGACCGTTAGCCATGTGGCCCTGACGGCCATCCTCCATCAGGAGCACTCAGGGAGGAAGCACCCCATAGCCTATACCTCAAAACCCCTCCTCCCTGACGAGGAGAGCCAGGGCCCCAGTCAGGGGGAGACAGCCCCTATGCCGTGGCCTGGGCCCTCAAGCATTTTTCCCGCTGCATCGGAGACACCCCTGTGGTCTTGGACCTTTCCTATGCCTCCCGGACCACTGTGGACCCTGAGGTGCGGGAGGGCCGCAGGGTTTCCAAAGCTTGGTTGATCCGATGGTCCCTCTTGGTTCAGGACAAAGGCAAGAGGGCCCTGGAATTGGCCCTCCTCCAGGGCCTGCTGGGGGAGAATCGCCTGCTGACCCCTGCGGCTTCCATGCCTCGCTTCTTCCAGGTTCTGCCGCCTTTCTCTGACCTGTCCACGTTTGTCTGCATCCACATGTCGGGCTACTGCTTCTACCGTGAGGATGAGTGGTGTGCTGGCTTTGGTCTCTATGTTCTATCACCCACCAGTCCCCCTGTCTCCCTTTCCTTCTCCTGCTCCCCTTACACACCAACCTATGCCCACCTGGCAGCCGTGGCCTGTGGCCTGGAACGCTTTGGCCAGTCCCCACTCCCAGTAGTTTTCCTCACTCACTGCAACTGGATCTTCAGCCTTCTGTGGGAGCTTCTGCCCCTCTGGAGGGCTCGGGGCTTCCTGTCCTCCGATGGGGCTCCACTCCCTCACCCAAGCCTGCTCTCCTACATTATATCCCTCACCTCTGGCCTCTTATCCCTTCCGTTTATCTACCGAACCTCCTACCGGGGCTCTCTGTTTGCTGTGACAGTGGACACCCTGGCCAAGCAGGGTGCCCAGGGGGGTGGGCAGTGGTGGAGTTTGCCAAAGGATGTGCCAGCCCCTATAGTGACTCCCCATGCCATGGGCAAGAGGCCCAATTTGCTGGCATTACAGCTGAGCGACAGCACCCTGGCCGATATCATTGCCAGGCTGCAGGCTGGGCAGAAACTGTCCGGCTCCTCACCGTTTAGTTCTGCCTTTAACTCACTCAGCCTCGACAAGGAGAGTGGCCTGCTTATGTTCAAGGGAGATAAGAAGCCCAGGGTCTGGGTAGTCCCGACGCAACTCCGGAGGGATCTGATTTTCTCTGTGCATGACATTCCCTTGGGGGCCCACCAGAGGCCCGAAGAGACCTACAAGAAGTTGCGTTTGCTGGGGTGGTGGCCCGGGATGCAGGAGCATGTGAGAGATTACTGCAGGAGCTGCTTGTTCTGCATCCCTCGAAATCTCATAGGCAGCGAGTTGAAGGTTATTGAGTCTCCATGGCCACTCAGGTCGACCGCCCCCTGGTCGAACCTGCAGATCGAGGTGGTGGGCCCGGTCACCATAAGTGAGGAGGGCCATAAGCATGTGCTTATTGTGGCGGACCCGAACACCAGGTGGGTGGAGGCATTCCCCCTGAAGCCCTACACACACACAGCTGTGGCCCAGGTGCTGCTTCAGCATGTGTTTGCAAGGTGGGGTGTTCCTGTGAGGCTGGAGGCAGCCCAGGGGCCCCAATTTGCCCGGCACGTCCTTGTGAGCTGTGGGCTGGCCCTGGGAGCCCAAGTAGCCTCCCTGAGTAGGGACCTCCAGTTCCCCTGCCTGACGAGCTCAGGGGCCTACTGGGAATTCAAGAGGGCCCTCAAGGAGTTCATCTTCCTGCATGGGAAGAAGTGGGCGGCCTCCCTGCCCTTGCTGCACCTGGCCTTTAGGGCCTCCTCCACTGACGCCACACCATTCAAGGTCCTGACTGGGGGTGAGTCAAGGCTCACAGAGCCCCTATGGTGGGAGATGAGCTCTGCAAACATTGAAGGGCTCAAGATGGACGTCTTCCTGCTACAGCTGGTAGGGGAGCTGCTGGAGCTCCATTGGAGGGTGGCTGACAAGGCAAGTGAAAAGGCCGAGAACAGGCGTTTCAAGCGGGAGAGCCAGGAGAAGGAGTGGAATGTGGGTGACCAGGTGCTTTTGCTGTCCCTCCCCAGGAATGGCAGCAGTGCCAAATGGGTGGGTCCCTTCTATATTGGGGACCGTCTGAGCCTGTCACTCTATAGGATATGGGGCTTCCCAACTCCAGAGAAGCTGGGGTGCATCTATCCCAGCAGTCTGATGAAGGCCTTTGCCAAGAGTGGCACCCCCCTGTCCTTCAAGGTCTTGGAGCAGTGAGCGGGAACAGTGGGGGTGCCCCCTGCCCCAGGGCCCTGGGTTTCTGCTGCTAGGCCTCCCCCGTCCCAGCAGTTCTCTCAGTCCACTGGGAGCCCTCAGTTGTGCCTTTTGTAGAGAAGTTGCTTCATAAAGCTTTGCTGAATTGCCTTGAACTAGGGACCAGCATCCCCATGGAAACATCCCTAGTTTGGGGTACTTGGAGAATTTGCCAAAGGCTGTCAGATATGAGTCCCTGGCAGTTTTACACTGGGAAGTAGAGTGCTCCTCTAGGATATACCAGGCTCCGTGTCTTTTCCCCAAGTATCCTCTTTCCCCTTCACATGTCGGTGTGTGGTGGTGTGCATACACACTCACCCCAGAATCTTACTATCTTGGCCATGAAACTGTGGCTGTGGGCCTCAGAATTGGAACCACAGTCCTTTCCCATACGGAAACCCCAGTCTTGCTCTGTCTCTCAGGCTGGAGTGCAGTGGCCGGATCTCAGCTCACTGCAAGCTCCTCCTCCCGGGTTTACGCCATTCTCTAGCCTCAGCCTCCCGAGTAGCTGGGACTACAGGCGCCCGCCACATCGCCCGGCTAAGTTTTTGTATTTCTTTAGTAGAGACGGGGTTTCACCGTGTTAGCCAGGATGGTCTCGATCTCCTGACCTCGTGATCCACCCGTCTCGGCCTCCCAAAGTGCTGGGATTATAGGCTTGAGCCACCGCGCCCGGCCCACAGTCAGCTTTCTTAAGCCAGGTGTGGCCTACTCAGCTGTTAGGGCAGAGCTGGCCATCCTCCCAGGCCTCAAGGACAGTGTCATGGAGTGGGAGAATGGCCAGCCACAAGCCACCGGCTTGTCAGCACGGGAAGGGCAAGAGGGAAATGGGTTGGCCTACCTCATTTGACTCCAGCCAATGGAGACAATTCCTGACCCCTGCTTTGATGGTGTTGACCCCACAGGAATCAAGGATATTGATGCCAAGTGTGGCAACTCTACCTGAAGAGCTGCTTCTGTTAGACCCAGGGGCCCCGGCCTCTGGTTTAATCGAGAAGGGTGTCTGCAACGAGAGTGGCACACGGCGAAGTGCTGGCGTGGCTCTACCTCCCAACCTCTCCCAACCCCATCCCAAAGCCCACAGCCCTCTGCTCCTTCCACCTCCACTGTACCCTGCATCCCAGACCCTACAGATTGTGTGATTACTTCATCTGTATCACCCCCCAGTCATGTGGACTTGCCTTCTGTGTAGAGTAAAACCCAGGCTCCCTCACAGCCATTCTTTGCAGAGAGCACCCTTGCAGTAAGAGTGAGTTCCTCGCAGGTGTGTGCGCGTACACTCACCCTCTGAATTGCTGCCACTGCCAAGGAAGTGGGCTCCAGGTGAAGGCCAGTGCCACGTCACTCTGGCTGGCCTTCTGAGTAGTTTCATTTCTCTGGAAGCTGAGCCAGTCTCCTGGTCTAGCCCAGGTTGCCAGAAGGCTTGGTGTTGCAGAGTGCTAGAGCCAGTACAGAACTTGCCGACTTGATTGTTTTACAGCAGAGGAAAGAGGATCACAGAGGGAAAGTGATTCACCCAAAGTCACACAGCGAGTTCATGGCTGAGCTGAGACCAGGATTAAGCTTCCTGACTCCCAGTTCACCATGAAAAGGGTTCTGGTAATAGGTTCAAGCTGGAGAATCCTTCAAAATCCTACACCCACGTTTGCTGCAACTCCTCATCTCTCTGATCTTCCAGACAAACTACCTGGATGTTGCCTTAAACCATTTCTAGCTGTTAACCCTGTCCAGAAAAATGATTGAGTGATAGCTGAGAAGTGGAAAGTGTGGGATTTTTGGCAGGTGCTCTCTTTCCTCCGCTCCCCGTGCCATTGTTTCTCTTCCTCCTCTCTGTGATGGTATGTCCAGCCTCACTCTCCCTCCCTGGTGCTGTATGCGTTCCCCCTGTTAGCTACATTTGTGATCACATACCCTTCTTTTAAGTGAATTTTTTTTTTCATTTGATTTGTCAATAAACGAATCAAACTGGAGCTGATGTCCAGTTTTTTGTTTAGCTTCAGTCTCAATTGTGGGAATGAGGAGTGCAGGGGCAGTCATGGGGTATGGCTGCTATATTTTTCCCGGATAGACTTGCAGATTTGAAGACCTGGATAGTACCTTTTCCAGATCATCTGCCCTAAGCTCCTACTGTACAGATGAGGAGACCAGGGCCCAGAGTGTGATATGCTTAAGGCCCCATAGCTGGTTCATGGCAGGGATAGAAGGAGAGTCCCACCTTTGGCCTTCCAAGCTGGTACCCTTGGCAGTTAATATCTTGGAAGTGGGCAGGGTGGGAATGAAAACAAATGATGAGGCAGGGCACGGTGGCTCATGCCTGTTATCCTAGCACTTTGGGAGGCCAAGGCGGGTGGATCGCTTGAGGCCAGGAGTTCAAGACCAGCCTGGCCAATGTGGCGAAATCCGTCTCTACTAAAAATACAAAAATCAGCTGGGTGTGTTATCAGGCGTCTGTAATCCCAGCTACTTGGGAGGCTGAGGCAGGAGAATTGCTTGAACCCAGGAGGCAGAGGTTGCAGTGAGCCGAGATCACACCACTGCACTCCAGCGAGACTCTGTCTCAAAAAGAAAAGAAAAGATGAAAAGAAAATTTATAAATGAATGATGAGAGAATGGTGTTAGTGCTGAAACAGCTTCATTGTGCTGGAAAAATTATAGACCTAGGTTTGTGTCTATATTTGCTACCTATGGCAGGCTGTTTCCTGGGGCCTCAGTTTCCCCATCTGTAAAACGCAGGGTTAAGAATTCCTAATTTATGAGATGGTTCAAGGATTACATGAAATAATCTGTTTGAAGAGGCTAGTATGGCTTGGGATGGAATAGCATTCATCACATGTAGCTAACATTACTCTTCTTGCTGCCCTGGGAACTCTTGCTGTTCTCTCCCCTTAGGGTCAGAGACCTTCTTAACCCAGGCCAAGCTTTGTGACTTTAGGCCTTTGCTTTTTGCTGCCTTTCTCACCTGCCCAGGGTTCTGCTTAGCACTGGCTGGCATATGGGTGGGGGTGGGAACCATCCTTCCGGAGAACTCCCCAGCTCATGTGCATACCATTGTTCATTCAGTATTTATAGGACACCTACTATATGCCAGGCTCTGCCTAGGTGTGGGATGACTAACAGGTAACAGGAGTGACACGGTCTCTGCCTCTTTGCAGCCTACAGTCAGGTGAGGGAGACAGACAATCCAACAAACAAATACAGTTCAGGGTGGTAAGGGAAACAATGTGGCTTAGGAGCCCATGGTGCAGGGGTCTGGGGTCTTCAGCCCACATGACAGTCAGAGAGGTCTTGCCTGAGCCCCTTCGTCAAAAGTAATAAATTGTTTGCAGCACAGGTCAGCAAGGGAAAGGGTCAGCACTCTAAAGTGGAAGGCTGACTGGAAAGGTGGCTTGGCAAAATCCTATTATTTTTTACTCTAGATGACTTTAAGCAAGAATTAGATTTTACTCACACTGACTTCTAAGTCCTCTGACAGTGAGGTTTTTCTTCTTTGCTGTTCAACAATCTACCAGGTCTGAACAGAAGTTTGAGATTCCTCCTATTTTTGGAGGGGTGAATTAAAGAGTTTTGTCCATAGTAAAGAACCATAGACACTCTAGGCAACCAGTCAGTGCTTCTCTGGTTTACACCATCACAATTATTCCTTCTTATTTGGGCCCTGGCAGGAGGGCTTCCCTAAGTCTCTAACAGAGAAATTACGAAGTTGCCAGTATCCAGACAATCCCATGACATAAGCAAACAATAAAAATAAAGAATATCCCTATCTCCTGCCCTTGTTAAAACTTACATAAACTATCTGGTGAGGTTGGGACCACCTAAGACTTGCTATACCATGTTTTCCTAGCAACTATTTACTAAGTCCGTGTGTTTGTGAATGAAAGTGAACACACCTGGAAGACAAAATCCTTGTAACAGGTAAATGGCTACAATAAATCAAAAATCCTACCTGCTTTTAAAAGATTGTCCAAGAATCCCTGGGACAGGCCCAAGTTTTAACTTGTTTACTACGTCGTCTGGTAACAGTAACTTACATATACTGAGTACTTGCTTTGTGTTGGGTACCGTTCTAAATGCTTTCCAACCCTGTGGGGTGCGTACAATTAATATCTCCATTTTATAGATGAAGAAAATGAGGCGCGGAGGGGTGAAGCAACTCACTGAAAGTCATGTACAGCCACTGAGAGGCTGGATTTGAGCACTGACCCCTGTGCTGACCATCTTTTTCTTTCCTTTTTTTTGCAACAGAGTTTTGCTCATGTTGCCCAGGCTGGAGTGCAATGGTGCGATCTCGGCTCACTGCAACCTCCACCTCCCGGGTTCAAGCGATTCTCATGCCTCAGCCTCCCGAGTAGTTGGGATTACAGGCGCTTGCCACCATGCCCGGCTAATTTTTGTACTTTTATTAGAGACGGGGTTTCACCATGTTGGCCAGGCTGGTCTCGAACTCCTGACCTCAGGTGATCCACCTGCCTCGGTCTCCCAAAGTGCTGAGATTACAGGCATGAGCCACCGTGCCCGGCCTCTGTGCTCACCATCTTAACCACTATACTACTGCCTCTGACACAAGTACATTCATTTTGTTGTTAGAATTAGTCTCCCTTCACTTAATTTATGGTCTCTCCATCTGTTATTAATGCACTACATAGTGTCCGCTAAGATGCCTCCATTAAAGTTTGGTCCTCAGTAAGATGATTCATAAACTAAAGCGGATTTACCTCCGTTGAGTCCAAGAACTATTCTCTTGGTCCTGATAAGTTTTGACTGAAATGCTGTACTCTCTTTTTCCAAAGAGGGCCGTTTCCCCTCAGCTAATAAGTGGCACTATTTCTTAGCTCTGTACATTCTTGTAGATGGTGAAAAATGAAGTAGTGGAGATTCTGGGAGATGAATTGTGAGGGATCTCGAAAACCATGGTAAGAAATATGGATTTCATTCTGAGGCCCACCTGGAGCCCCCAAAGGGCCTTAGACAGTGAAGTTTATTTACACAGATCACTAAGGCAACCGCAGTCTGGAGAATTGAAGGGAAAAACCAGAGACCACAGGACCAGTTAAGAGGCTTTCATAGAAATCTAGCTAAAAGATTGTTAGTTTGAGCCAGGGCAGATGGAAAGAAATGAATGGAACCGATGGATGTGAATGACTAGATATGAGGGTTATGGGAAAGGGAAGAATTAAGGATAATGGCCATTTTTGGTTTGGGCAACAGGGAAGTTCCATTTACAGATATAGAAAACAAGGGCAAGAGAACAGATTTAGGGAGGAAAGACTATAATTTCAGGTTTCAGTATGTAGACTTGAAAGTGGAATATTCAATGTATGAGTCTGAGTTTTAGAAAGGGCGATCCTGGATAGAGACAACATTGTCAGCATATGGATGGTCATTTGTGCCTTTGAGAGTGTCTTAGGACCAAAGAATGCTAGGGCAGAACCTTGACGAAAATCAACACTTAAGAGTCGCAGGGCACAGGAAGAGAGGTGGAGGAAAACCAGGGAGTGCACAGTCAGGGAAGTCAGGGCAGAGAGTGCTTTTAGAAGGAGGGCATAGTCAGCAGGGTCAAGTTAGGGAGAGTCTGAGTGACAGGAGGACTAGGAAGTGTTCACCAGCTTCAGTAACACGGAAGTTATGAGCCATGGCTGAGGGCAGTTCAGGTGGAGCAGTGGAGGCCATAGTTCACTGGTGATTACGAGGTGTAATGGAGAGTGTAGGCATTTGTACTATGATATTTTGCTTTAAAGAGGAGATTAGCTGATGCTAACTACCTGCAGGAATAGATAGAGCTGAGGATAGCTATATCTAGATCTACAACTACTCCATGCCTATTTTCTCTTTTAGATTTAAGAGACTTGAGCTCTTAAACTTTAAAGCTGCTGAAGGGAAGGAGTGAGTAGAAAGGAGAGTGATAGATGGCAGGATGTCTGCAGGAAACTGGATCCAAGACTGGTGGATAAGGATAGCAGCCTTGACAGGAGGAAGAACTCGTCTCCCATCAAGACAGACAGGAGGAAGAAGAGATGGTGAGGAAGGTGAGTTTATAAGTGTGGTGGTGGTCAGGGTCCTGCTTGGAGTTTCTGTGTGCTCAGTGAGGTGAAAAGTGAGGCTGTCTGCCACTGACCATGGGCCATAGGAGCAGAACCGGTGGGGCAAAAGGCTTAAGGAGTGAACAGAAGCTGGCAGTGGATTCTGGGGAAGATGAGGGGCAGCGGGCAAAGGAAACCAGTAGAGTCAGAGGACTGAGGATTACAGGATTGAGGACCAGATGTGGCTGGAGGCCATGGATTTAGATCCACATTGAATCCTTCCTCAGTGGGACTTCTCTGTAGGAATCAGCTGCCAGGCCATGGACATAGGGAAGGTGAACAGTTGGAGTCTGCTGTTAGGATCCTTAAAGTCTGAGGAGCTTTTGGTACCTGAAGAGGATCACTCACCATCACCTGTGCTTTATTTATTGTTTAATCTATTCACAAACCTACTGGAGGAAAAATGGTCTAAATATTTGAACACAATTTCTATAACCAGCAAATCAAAATCTCTACATTTAACAAGTAAAATTATTTAAACATTGATTAAAAACAATCAAATCCTCCTAAATATTTCAATTGAATCACTAACATCAGTTTCTCTAAAAGCTTCATTTTGATAAAGGACACACACCATTATAAGGATTATAAAGTTCATGATATCTATGCTTAAATCCACTATAAAAATGGGCTGTAGACCTGAGAGACATTATCTCAGCTCAGGCCAATTTTTGAATTTAGATATCTAAAATAAAAATATATCTCAATGTAGATCAAGTTTTGGATTATTAATCAATGAATTTTTGGTTGGGACCTGGGAATTGGTTCACTTTCTAAAATGATTAAAATCTGAACTGATATTTATCTTGTATATATCATGGGAAATTTTCAAGCCCATACGTTTTCCATGCAGCGGTATTGTAGCTGGATGCCTTTTCTCTACATGATGCCATCTTTAAGTTTAGTGACTCTGATATGCAGATGTCCCGAAGATGTCCGTACCTTAATCCCTGGAACCTATGAATATGTTATGTTACATGGCAAAACAAACTTCAAATATGCAATTCAGGTTGTGGACCTCAAAATAGGGAGATTATCCTGGCTTATCTGGGTGGGCCCAATCTAATCACATGAGTCCTTTAACTTAGAGAACTTTGTCCACTGAAGTCAGAGAGAGATGGTAGAAAGGTAGGCCTGAGAGATTCAAAGTGTGAGAAGCACCTGGCTTGCCATTGTTGGCTTGAGAATGGAGGGGGCCAGGACCTAAGTCCTACAACCATAAGGAACTGAACTTTAAATGAGTTTAGAAGTGAATTCCTCCCCTCCAGTAAAGAAGGCCACCCTGCTTATACTTTGCTTTTGACCTTGTGAAACCCTGAGCAGAGAAGCCAGGGTAATAAATAGTTGCTTTAAGCCACCAAGTTGGTAGTACTTTGTGGCCAGATGTGGTAGCTCACACCTGTAATTGGATCACGTGAGGCCAGGAGTTTGAGACCAGCCTGGACAACATGGCAAAACCCCATCTTTACTGACAATACAAAAAATTAGCTGGGCCTGGTGGCGCACAACTGTAATCCCAGCTACTCATGAGGCTAAGGCATGATAATTGCTTGAATCCAGGAGGCGGAGGTTGCAGTGAGCTGAAATTGCGCCACTGCACTCTGGCCTGGTTGACAGAGCGTGACTCTGTCTCAAAAAACAACAACAAAGAACAACTGCTAGTTGTCTTCCTCGATAGCTAATCTCCCCTTCTTCTTTATTATAAAACTCCCAACTTCTAGCTGGACATGGCTGCCTGGAATAAACCCTATAGCTCCTAGCCTCTCTCCCTGGCTTGGTGAGCCCAGGTGACTAAATTCTGCTGAGACACAATCAGACATATTGGTGCACCTTTCAGAAAGCTTCTTTCAAGGAAAGAGATGTGCTGTTTCTTCCTTCCTCCTTCCTGTTAGGCTGATGTAATGGCTGGAGCTCAGGGAGCCGTCTTGGGTCATGAGGTGGCAAGCTAAGGATGGTAGAACAGCAAGACAGGAGACTGGGCTTTCAAATGATCATAAGGCTGCCATCCATCCCTGGACTTTTATTTACAGATTCTTCTATGTGAGACAGAAATGATTTCCTATTTTGTTTAAGCTATTCTTATTTTGGGTTTTACTGTTACAGCCAAACCTACTCTTAATCATTTTGCCTAATTAATATCTCATTATAATGAGTGGGGTAATACAGAGGATCCATTTTCCGGGAGATGAACAATCAAGCCTGAGCAGTGAACAGTTGTCTTGGACATTTGACTAATCCATTGTCTTATAACACACCATTAGACTGTTTTTCTTCTTAGTTGCAAAATATGCCCAAATAGTATCTTTCATTCTTGGCACAGTGCCAGATCTTCCTGGAATTACTCACAGTTCTCTGTACTCACCCCTCCCTACTTACACAGATAAAGAAAAACAAACGTACCTTGCAAATAGGCAAAATGTCTACTATATTTATGTTCTACTTATCGCGACTCACTAAAATAGCCTATTATGTTCACTCTTTTCACTCAGTATATTAACTACCTTTTGGCACACTTTATAGTGACTTCTTTCTTTTTGAATATCATTATAGATGCATGGATTTTAAAAAATTCACCTTGTTCCAATTAGCTATATTATTTTCCTTTTGATAATCAAATTGTCAAAGCATGTTAAGTGGGAGTCTCTTTAAATTGATTCCTTTGCCTTTTCAGCTTTACTTTATACATTTAAAAAGTATCTTTGCTTTCTGTCATCAACAACATTTTCTGGGCCTGGAGTTACTTAAGGTGTGCAGCTATTCTTCAAGGAACCTGAGGGTTTTTTGGTATTTTTTTTTTTAATGGTGACTAATATTTGAAGCAAAGATCCAGTTTCTAAGAATGGATATCAGATTGTTCTTGATGTCGTTTTTAGTATCAGTGACAGTTCACAAAGTTATTTCTTTTTAAAACCACAAATTCACCTTGGTATTTCCTTAACTCGAACATTATTCAACTTTTCAAATGTAACTTTAGTATACAGTTTAATATTTATTTTCCTCTGCAACATACCTACTTGTACCTGTAACACCCGATCCAAACTCCAGAGGCATCTTCTCTTTAGTGATCCTATAGTGTCTCACTGACCACCATTCTCTAGTTGTTTTATTGATAGATTTATCCAGGCTGGGCCAATGGGACAGCAGGATAAGAAACAGAGAGGGAGGGTTTAGCATACTGGCAGGAGAGGGTCTGAAGGAATGAATCATGGAATCCCAGGTAATAGGAGGCCTAAGGAGGAGAATAAGACAGCACAGATCAGGAGAAAGAGAGATGGTGTAGATAGGCTGGAACAGGTACAGTGAAGATAACTCAGTGAGAGAGCTGGGAGGAAGGAGGCAGCAGTCAGAGTGTGGAGGGACTGACGTTCAAACTTCAAAGATGGAGCAGTTTCAGGAGGTGGCCAAGCAAGAGGATGCATGGTTATCGATGTTTTCCATGGTCCACCTCCAGCTCTGTATACCTGCTCTCAGCTCTGCTCTCAGCCAGAGCAAACACACTCACCCTAGTCTCAGGTGGGGAGGTAAGGGCCAGAGTCTATCTGGGATCTGGCATAGAAGGACATCCAGGATTGCTGCCTGCTGGCTGCTCTGCTATACATGCAGAATGTGTACCATGTTCAGACTAGACAATACACCCTCCTTCCTTCCTCACCAGCTACAGACTCCAGGCTCTTCCCACACTTCTGCCTGTGGCTGAGCTTCCCACCCTAGCCCATACGGTGCTGGTTCAGCTTCTGACGGTGCTGGCTGAAATCTCTGATGCTGGCATTCCTCACAGGAAGAAGCCTGCAGGGTATGCTGAGGCTTGTCCATCTGGGCTCCTGTGGGGGCCTGTGAGGCTCACCTGTGCCACCTGTTCCTGAACAGCATTGAGCAGGAAGCTGGGGTGGGAGAACAGGAGGAGCAGAGGCTGCAAAGTAGTGCAGATCTTCCTTCTTGCCAAACCTTGCCCTGATTCTAGGGCTGCAGGCAGGAACAGATGCAGCAGGTGGCTGGGAGGGGAACTGGTGGTGGGTAGGTGGAAAGACCAGGTCTGGAGATGCCACAGCTCTACTCTTCTCTTAAACTTGGGTGTTTGGCACAGGGTCCCATGCAAGGAGGTGGGATCTAGGCAGCGAGAGGGGGGTCTCTCTCCTGCCTCTGCTGTTTCTGGGGCAAGAGAGGGCAGAAGAAAGTTGCCAGGGGCTGGATTCTTGTGCTTGAAAGGCTTGGGTCCTCAGAGAGGGAAAATGAGGAAGCCAGAGAAACTTGAGTATTTCCAGCCACCCAGTAGATTCCCCCGACGCAGGCGCAGAGACACTCGGTCCCCGGGGTCCAAGGGCAGTAGCACAGAGCTGGTGGCTGCCTCCCGGGTCACATCAGGGTCATTGGCAAAGGCTGAGATGACAGGCCACGTGTTCAGCATCAGGCTCACCTGGGGAGGGGAGCCCAGTTAGCCTCCATTCCCCAGTCCTTAGCTCAGGACCCCCACTTTCCTAGGGGCTTCCTCTTGGGAAGCTGGGTCTTAATGGGCTCTCCCCGGGGGGCTGAGGGGTGGCCAGCATTGGACTCTGCACATCCTCCACATTCAATGCAAGGCAGGCCCATTCCTCCCCTGGTCCTGGCCTCCAGGACACATGTCCATGGAGGGTCCACCTGGAGGTCAGCTGGGCTCCACTTCTTCCCCCTCCCTCCCCTCCTGAGCCAGGGATGGGGGCCAGTGCTGAGGTCACCTGGACAGTTTGGCGGTTGTACACCTTCACCACATGGAACCGGAAGCTGTAGACACCCCGGACAGGGGCTACGAAGGAGCCGGAGGCCCGGTCAAAGCCACCGCCCTCGTTCACCAGGACCTGGGGGAAGCAGAGCCTGCTGAGTGGGGCTCAGGAAATGCCCATGGCACAGGGGTACCATGGGGACTGGGCAGGGGCAGTGAGTAATGAATAGAAGGAGTGGCAAGTAGGAGTTAATAGGCATGAACAGATTAAAAAGAAATGGTGAGAAGGGGCAAGGAGGGGCTGCGTATGGGTGGAGGGAGGGGAAACCATCGGTGGGGTGAAGCGGCAACAGGCCAGATTAGGCAAAGATGTAGGAAGCTGTTTTCTTAAAGCCTCGGGGACAGCAAAGTGGGCTTGGACAGTTGCTTCCAGGTCCTTGCAGGGTCCTTCCAGGTCCCATGGACAGGGGTCGGGGGATTACCTGGTCAAAGTAGATGGCCCCACTGGTGCCATTGCCGGTTTCCCCTGCTGGCTCATGGTGGTGGCTTCTGACCGCAGCAAATGCCACTCGCCCAGGGGGTGCCTCTCCCAGGGCTGCTCCTCCGGGCCCCCCTGCGGTAGCTCGCCCAGGCTCACAGACCACAAGGCACTCCCCCTCCAGCAAGACGGGCTCTGACCCCTCCTGGGCCCACCCGGCCCCCAGGGCCAGAAGCATCAGAGCCAAGGGAAGCCCAGGACTGTGTAGGGGACCTGGTAGCCAGTGTGGCTTGGCTCCCAACATGGCTGAGGGGCTCTGCAACCCACAAGTGCCCCTGTCTTCTGTTCCTCTTCTGTTTCCGCTCCTCTCCCTGGACTCTCACCACCAGCACCCTGATCATCTGCCCTCTCTAGGCTCGCTACACCCCCTCTCCATACCTGTGTCCCGGCTCTGTCCTGGCTCCCACTCTTACTCCTGCTGTCACTGCAGTTCCCTCCTCCTTGGCAGAGCATGCAATGACAGCAGTTGGGCTTTGGGAGAGAGAGGAGGGATGAAGCCGCCAGCCCGCTGGACGGGAGGGCTGCAGCCAGAGCTTCAGGGCAGCCCTGCTGGACGGGACTGCACTGAAGGCTGGACCTGGGGGGATGGAGAACACGGTATGTTTGTGTGTGAGGGGTGCGAGAGAATGTGTGCGTGTGTGCATATGCCAGAGGCAGCCCCTCAACCCCTTCCTCCCATTCCTCCTCTCTTCAAAATCCCCCACAAATCAACAGCCCTTTTTCGTGGCATCTTTCCATTTGTTGGAAGAAAGGGGTATTCCACCCGGGGTATCCCCCTCCCTCGCCTCCGCCACGATTGCTTTGGTAGAAAGTGCTTGGGCCTAGAGCACCAGTGGAGCCAGTCACGCTGCCTCTTTGGTTGGCCACATCTTTATTCGCGGGAAACAACTTTGAACGCATGGTTCCACTTTCCGAGAAATAACTGCGCAGAATGCGCGAGCACCCCGAGGGCCGGGAGACAGACTGGAGAAGAGCGAAGAGCGAGCCCTGGAGCCGCCGAAGGGACTAGGCCGAGCGGGCCCGCCGGGGCCGCTGGGCGAGGCGGCGGGCTTGGGAGGAGGGCGCGCAGCCGGGAGGAGCTGGGCTGACTCCGCCCCAGGCCAGGAAGTGACTCAAGAAACAGTTTGCGTGCGATGTGGACAAGAGAGGTCCCCGCTGGGTGAGGAACCCGGGAAGGACCGCCCAGATTCGGGCCCCCTGCCCTTGTCCCCTAGGCTAGGGGCGCGGGCAAGGCGGGGGCCCGGCGGGCGCTGAGAGGACCCGAGGCCGGCGCGGGCGGCGGAGGCGGTAGGCGCGCCCCTCCCCGCGCCCGGGAGAGGGGAGCGGGGCCATGGTGCGGAGTAGGCCTGGCCCAGGGTGGCTGTCCCAGTCCTCGGTGGGCGGGCCCGGCCCGGCCCCTGGGCCCTGGGCGGCGCTCGTGGCGTGACGGAGAGGGGCAGCAGACGGCTGGGGGAGGGGTGGGAGTGGCTTGAACCTTGGAAATGGCAGACCAGGGCCCCCAGAGGACAGCCTAGTTCAAACCCCTGCTGAGGATTCGTCTTTAAGAAGCTGCAGAGTCCCCCAGGAGACTCCTTCTGGCCTCCAGGCCGAGAGCTGAAGCTCTCCCCACCCTTCTTGCTCAGGACTGTGGTCTTCGTTTTCCAAAGCCCAGACGCCCACTCTCGATAGACAGCCTTGTTTACCGGGACTTCCTCTCCGGAAAGGCCTGCATGACATACTCCCTCCCTACCTCCAGTGGACTCAGATGCTTGTCACCTACTGGGGCTGTTTACCAGAGCCTTAACTAGGTGCGACCTGTTGATAGCTGGTGTAGTCCCAGAAACCAGGATTTGGATTGAGGGTGCAGTGAGGCTCTGAGCTGCCTTCTCCCCTTCCAGGGCTGGGGGCAGCAGCCATGCCTACCTGGGAGGCCCGCCCCGCGTCCCCAGACCGCTTTGCAGTGTCTGCGGAGGCTGAGAACAAGGTTCGGGAACAGCAGCCTCATGTGAAGCGCATCTTCAGCGTGGGGGTGAGTGTCCTTCCGAAGGACTGTCCGGACAACCCCCACATCTGGCTGCAGCTGGAGGGCCCTAAGGAAAACGCCAGCAGAGCCAAGGTGAACTCCTTCTCTCCCCCATCCCTCCAGGCACCAAGGACGCTTTCCCCCAGGGCGGAGGAGAGCAGGGAAGAGGAGGGGCCTGGGGAGGATCTCGATTTTCTTGGTTGTCTCACTGGCAACCTCAGTGCCCCTGAGTTTTGAGGGACTTTCCAACTGTATATTTGTTTTCAGTTTCAGCTTAATTTCTTCTGTGATAGCCCAGGCTCGCAAAAATCATTCTGTGCTCGTTGATAGAGTAGAGATATCTGGCTGAACAAGTTGGCCCCACCAAGGAATGCACTGTGGGGTGGGAGGCTGGGCCACATTGCTTCCTTTGGGATTAGGCTGGGGTTCCAGGATGGCTCAGTTTTGTGATGGGAGTCTCAGTTTCCTTATTTCTAAAATGGGAATAACATCATGTGGATACTTCAGACATCCTGGAGCTCAGGAGCGAGCAAGGAGCCAGGAGAGGTGACCCAGGCCAGTTAGGATTCCAGCAGTTTACTTTTCCTGACCTTCCCTTCCTCCCAACCAGGAGTACCTGAAGGGCCTCTGCAGCCCAGAACTGCAGGATGAAATCCACTACCCGCCCAAACTGCACTGCATCTTTCTGGGAGCCCAGGGCTTCTTCCTTGACTGTCTGGCCTGGAGCACATCAGCCCATCTGGTGCCCAGGGCGCCCGGCTCACTGATGATCAGTGGCCTGACTGAGGCTTTTGTCATGGCTCAGAGCCGGGTAGAAGAGCTGACAGAGCGGCTGAACTGGGACTTCATGCCAGGACCATCTTCCGGAGCCTCTCAGTGTACTGGAGTGCTGAGAGACTTCTCTGCCCTGCTTCAGTCGCCGGGGGATGCCCATAGAGAGGCTCTGCTGCAGTTGCCCCTGGCTGTCCAGGAGGAGCTGCTGAGTCTGGTGCAGGAGGCGTCCAGTGGGCAGGGGCCAGGAGCTCTGGCTTCTTGGGAGGGGCGGAGCTCAGGCTTGCTGGGTGCTCAGTGCCAAGAAGAGAGAGCTCCCCCTAGTGACGGCAGGGAGTCCCTGGACACTGGATCTGTGGGACCCAGAGATTCCAGGGGAGCAAGGGGAGACAATTATGCTGTGGGGAAGGAGGGAGGGAAACAGGGTGGTCCCAGGGAGATGGATTTGGGGTGGAAGGAGTTGCCTGGGGAAGAGGCCTGGGAGAGAGAAGTGGCCCTCAGGCCACAGTCAGTGGGTGGAGGGTTAAGGGAGTCAGCACTCCTGAAAGGGAAGGCCCTGGGGAAGGAGGAGGTAACTCAGGGAGGAGGAGGGCTCTGTGTCCACCGTGAGCCTCCTGGTGCCCATGGCTCCTGTCACAGGGCAGCTCAGTCCCGAGGAGCCTCCCTCCTCCAGCGGCTCCATAATGGGAATGCCTCTCCTCCAAGGGTGCCCAGCCCTCCGCCTGCACCGGAACCCCCATGGCACTGTGGAGACCGGGGTGACTGGGGAGACCGGGGAGACGGTGGGGACAGGGGAGACAAGCAGCAGGGCATGGCACGGGGTCGGGGGCCTCAATGGAAACGAGGTGCCCGAGGGGGCAACTTGGTGACTGGAACACAGCGTTTCAAGGAGGCCCTGCAGGATCCTTTCACACTGTGCCTTGCCAATGTGCCTGGCCAGCCAGACCTCCGCCATATTGTCATTGACGGCAGCAACGTGGCCATGGTGTGAGTACCTGGTGGGGCTAAGGGCCTGGGGGAGGGAGGATATGTCCTGTGGGGCTGGCATTGTAGCCAGGGTGCCAAGCTCCCCCTCTGGCCAACCCCCTCCCACTGCAGGCATGGCCTTCAGCACTACTTCTCCAGCCGGGGCATTGCCATTGCTGTGCAGTACTTCTGGGACCGTGGCCACCGAGACATAACTGTCTTTGTGCCTCAGTGGCGCTTCAGTAAGGATTCCAAAGTCAGAGGTGAGTTGGGCCTGGTCTTCAGTGTCCCAGGGCAGGCTCTGTTTCCACCTTGAGGAGAACCCTATTATGTTCTTTTTTTAATAGAGAGTCACTTCCTGCAAAAGCTATATTCCCTCAGCCTGCTCTCCCTCACACCCTCACGAGTCATGGATGGCAAGAGGATCTCCTCCTATGATGACAGGTACTTGCTCCTCTCCTGGCCCCAGTCTTGATATTCAAGGAGCCGTGTGGAAGATTGAGGGAGAGAGAAAAGCTCTTGGTGGTTTACACTGTTTCCAAGCCTTGGTGGTGGGTAAGGGCCAGTTACTCCTCTGTGTGCCTTATGATCGGGTAGGTAAACCTGCCCTGCAGGTGTGATGAGATGAACTGTAGACAACCATGTTTGCCTATTCATCATTCATCAAACAAAATGATACCTCGTATTTATATAGTGCCTTACTGTCTAGAAAATACTGATTTAGTGGAAAGGTGGGAAAGCTGGTTACATAAATAGCTGACAGATGTCTTCTTATTACCTGAATTTCCAAACATGCAGAGAAACTTCCCTAACATTCTGGAAAAACCAGAGTAAAGATCAAAATAACAAGTAAAATGAAGAAACAACCCACGAATAATAGGACTGTACAAAACATGGTGTAATAGAAAGATCACTGGATTTAGAATTGGAAGATCTGAATTTGAGCCTCATGTAGCACTACTCATTGACTTTGACTGTGGAACTTTTCTTGGTGAATTAACCTCTTTGTCTCAGGGTCCTTCTCCATTCATTTACCCTCCTTGTGAATATACGAAAAAGATGAGGTTTGTGCTTGCCTTGCTCAAGGTCCTGGGCAAGAGTACAGTGGAGTTCCCTCGTAACTTTGCACAGACCTACTCAAGTGTAGCAGCGGGTATATCTCCAATCTACAGTTGTGGAGGCAGAGCGTCAGAGTGGTTACCTGTCTTAGCAAAGGGAAATTAGACCTCAAAGCTGCCAGATGGTTTGAATGAAAATACAAGGCACACTTCTACCATAGTCTGCATAGGTGGTGTGAGAAATGAGCAGATTTTAGAAAGCCAAGTTAAAAAATTTACAAGTTCTTTATTCTCTAGGGCATTATTCAGTTTTTAAAAATTAGTTTCCAAACCATAGTGATATATACTTTGTCTTTTCAAACACTTACCTTCTATTCCTTAACAAGTAAATGGTATTCTACAAAAAAGCAGTTTACTTTCTCCCAATGTTATTCTATTTATGTCTAGATTTCACAGATTACCCAAGATATGGAACCTTCTTTCCACACCTGCATTGAAACAGAATTGAAACTGAAGATTGAGTTTGTTTTAATGAATGTTAAAGGCATGTGTCTGCCCAGTTGTGTGGGACCTGGTTGGCAGATAACATAATATAAATTGGGAATTTGCCCAATAACAGTGAATAAACACAGTGGTGCACAGCACAGG
Organism: Rhinopithecus bieti; assembly: GCF_001698545.2. Classification (NCBI taxonomy): domain Eukaryota; kingdom Metazoa; phylum Chordata; class Mammalia; order Primates; family Cercopithecidae; genus Rhinopithecus; species Rhinopithecus bieti. The sequence goes on from NW_016809758.1 coordinate 430,972, forward strand.
CATACTGAACGAATGTTGCTGAACAACATACTCTGTAATTCGATCATAGTAAAATATGCTTAACTGGAAAATACCATTTGCATACCATAAGTGTACCATATACTTTTTTTTTTTTTTTTTTTTGAGACAGAGCCTTGCTCTGTCCCCATGCTGGAGTGCAGTGGCATGATCTCGGCTCACTGCAACCTCCGCCTCCTGGGTTCAAGTGATTCCCCTACCTCAGCCTCCCGAGTAGCTGGGACTTCAGGTGCATGCCACCATGCCTGGCTAATTTTTAGCATTTTAGTAGAGATGGGGTTTCACCATGTTGGCCAGGGTGGTCTTGATTTCCTGACCTCGTGATCCGCCCACCTCGGCCTCCCAAAGTGCTGGGATTACAGGCATGAGCCACCAAGTCCGGTCAAGTGTACCATAGACATTTATATGTCATTCCCTGAATTTGTTTCCCAGACAGAAGCTCAGAGCCTGATATCTGTCATATCTAATCCTGACTCCCAGTTCCCCCTATACCACACTATCTTTCAAATACTGACTGCTCACTTAGTACTAGGTGCATGGCCTGCAGGAGGAGGTGGGAACACTGGGAACAAGATCTGATTCTTGACTAGAGAGCCGAAAGAAACCATAAACCAAACACTACAGGAATGCTCCCTTCCGGCTGGGGTTTTGTGGGAAAGGAGAGATTTTTGAGTTTTTGTGTTGAGAAGACTGGGATGGTTTGGATCTCTTGGTTTCTAAATCTGTTAAAAAGACCACCACCCACCACCTCGTGAGTCCTATCCTGTCTTGTGGAATCAGAATTACTGAAGTGGAGCCCAGGCATTTTTTTAAAGAGTTCCCTTGGTGATTCTTTTCCTCAGCAAGTCTTGGGAAGTGCCTTCCAGATAGAGGAAATAGTTGGAGAAATATGGAAGTCAGCATAAGACATATGTGGAGAGCAGAGTGTAATCTGATGATTGATTTTAGCTGGAGTTGGGAGTGGATTAGGGAATATTGGGAGAGAGAAGTCTGTAAGGGTGATTTGAGCTGGCCTGTAGAAGGCCTTAGCTACCAGGCCTGGGCGTGTAGACTTTATTTGGTAAATAAAGGGCAAGTGTGGAAGAGTTTTGTGTAGGGGATAAGCATGCTTTCTTGTGGCAGGGCAGGGGAGACTCGAGGGTGGGTGAGTGGTCAGAGGCGGGGAACCCCTTGTTAGGAAGTGATGCATGATCTCAGTTGCAATATTTGAATTACTAGGGTGGTAATGGTGGGCCTGGGAAGTAAGGGAGCAGAGCACAAAGGCTTTTCAAAGGAAGGGCATGTTGGATTTGCGAGGGATTGGTTGGGCAGGGTGGAAGACAGTCAGAGCTAGATCTTACTGTTTACTAATGAGGCACAAAGTGTTGGGTAAAGGACTATGGTGAGCAGATAGGATACTACTGGGAGACCACCTTGGAGTCGTCTTTGTTTCCTCTCTAGCCCATGGCAGTTATATCTAGTCAGTTGCCTGTAGCTGGGTCAAGTGAGGTAGGGGGCCAGATCTCCACCATCAGAAGTGACTCATGGGAGTCAGTAAAACTTCTGGGGTTGGGGCCTTGGAGAGTCTCAAATGGTTGCTGTGGTTTTACTCTTATTTTATAGATTTGGGGATACCAGTACAGTTTTGCTACATGGATACAATGCATAGTGGTAAAGTCTAGGCTTTTAATGTAACCATGATCCAAATAGTGAACATTGTACCCAGTAGGTAATTTTTCAACCCTCTCTCGGTTGCTGTGGTTTTGGAGACAGGTTCATGGTGAAGCTGGCTGAAGAGACAGATGGGATAATTGTCTCCAATGACCAGTTCCGGGACCTGGCGGAGGAGTCTGAGAAGTGGATGGCAATCATCAGAGAACGGTGAGGGAGCCCTCCTGCTGAGAATTGGGCACAGATGCAGATGTTTTTCTAAAGCCAGCTCTGCTCTGGCCATGGGGTGAAAACTCTGGGAAGGAGGTGAAGTTTTCTTGAAGGATGGAGCCAGCAGCTTCTGGTGATACTGGTCTCAGTTGTCTGGGAGGTAGGCCAGGGCCCCCTCTGTGACCACATATCTTTCGCCATCCAGCCTGCTGCCCTTTACCTTTGTGGGAAACCTCTTCATGGTACCTGATGACCCACTGGGACGAAACGGCCCCACCCTGGATGAATTTCTGAAGAAGCCAGCCAGGTAATCCTTCCCCTAGACTACTTGCCGGCAGCCCCCACCCCTGGCCCTCTCTCAGCAGGCCCAGAGACTTGGGTGGAAGTGTGATCTCAGTTTGGGCAAAATTAAGTGTGATCTTAATTTTGCAGTGGTTTGAGTTGCCTTGGCCTTTATAAGCTTCCCAGGGGATCCTGACATAGAACCTCCTTGCTGGGAGGGAAACACCTGCTTCCTGTTTCTCTTAATCAGCATGTTTGATGGAGTTATTTGGAAAACGGTTGCTTATACTGAGAGCCAGTTGTATTCAGCATGCCTTCTACTGACCATTACATAAGCGATTCATTTAGGACTAGAACTAGATCATAATAGTGGCAGAGTTCACCCTGGTTCCAAAAGAACGGCCCAGCTCCCCTTCAGAAGTGGGTTGATACTGCCACTCAGTGGTCAGCTTCAGGAACTTCAGGGTTTCTCCCCCAAAGCCAAGAATACGCAGGACGATAATTAAGAGAGGGGTAGCCCACTAAGATCTAATTTCCCCCCCAGGATGCTCATCGGCTCTTTTTGATCTGTTTCTTCCTAGGACGCAGGGGTCTTCTAAGGCTCAGCATCCTTCCAGGAGCTTTGCAGAACATGGTAAACAGCAGCACGGGAGAGAAGAGGAAAAAGGTAGTGGTGGCATTCGGAAGACCCGGGAAACAGAGCGGCTCCGGCGGCAGCTGCTGGAGGTGTTTTGGGGTCAGGATCACAAGGTGGACTTCATCCTGCAGCGGGAGCCATACTGCCGGGACATTAACCAACTGTCTGAGGCCCTGCTCAGTCTTAACTTTTGAGCCTCACCTGCTTGAGTGGTTGCCGCCCTGTCAGCTCCAGCCGCCTCCAGCGCAGCCCTTTCTGTGAGAGTCCCTCTGCTGCTCACACTCTGATCCAGAGGCACCCTGAGTTGTTGCTTTGGATCAGGGAAGCCACTTTGGGACAGGTCCATAAAGTGACCTGATCTTACCGAGTCAGGACCTCAGCCAGCTCTCAAGAGGTTCTGCTCAGCCTTAACTTCTCAACTTTGCCTTAGCACAGGGTTTCTGTAGGGAGTAGGGGCTGCTGGAGAGGATTAGTTCTGGAGACTGAGACTGTTGGCTCCACCTCCAAGCTGAGCTGGGGTGGAGGGCAGGGTGGGCGGGAACTGACAGGAAGTTAAGCTGTTCCTCTCTCTGGCTGCTGCTGTGGATGGCCAGAGGACAAGATACTCCCTGGCTGAGCTCCTGGGAGTGTGGAAGGAGACGCTGGGCCCTGGAAGGGTCACAGCGTTATGTGGATGGGGCCACGATAGGATGGAGTGAGCTAGTGAAGAAGGCAGAGGGAGACTTGGCTTCTGGTCTCAGCTATGCCTGTTTGTGACCTTGATTGAGTTGCTTGGGCTTTACTTCCGCCTACAAATCAGTGGTAAAAATACCTGTTGGGAGGAGAAATGAGAACATAGAGGAAAGCTTCTTAGAGAAAAGGTGCTTGGACCAAGTCTCAGGTGTGTCTGCCTGTGGCTGCACAGGCTCTCTAACCAAAACCTCATTTTCAGAGAGATGTGGGTCCTTTGTCTTCAGGGTCCACACCCTAGATTTTAACACTGCATTCTCACTATAACATGCCCTATAATGGCTGCATCCCTTTTGAGCAACCTCCAAAATCCACATTTACACAATAGGTAAATTAGGGATGACTGCATTATCAGAATACTCTCAGGGTTCCTATAAATGGCAGCTCTCCTGTTGTATTCAAGTGTTTGTTTACAGACTAACAAATTTGTTGGCAAATCCCTGGTTAGATGCACTTGCTGGTGTTGAGATGAACACATCGATTTTTCACCAAATCGATGAAGCCATGCTCTGCAATGACAATATTAATGTGATCCAACCCTAACATTTTCTCTATGGAAGACATATGTTGCATAAAGCGAGGCACACTTCTGCTTTATGTATGTGTGTATGGGGATGGGAGGACTTAACGGAAGTTGAACCAGTTGGTTCTAGATGAACCAATTATCTGGAAAATGAAAGAACCAGAGTTGGAAGGCACTTGACTGGCCACCAGACCAACTCTGCTGTCACTAACATGCTCTCTCCACCCTGATTCCTACAGGTCATTGCCCTGGGTCTGCTTGAAGTCCTCTTGTGCCAGGGAATTTACTATCTCCAAGGTAGCACATTCCCTGTGTAGATGGTATTAATCAGTACTCCTTCCTTTAGTGCAGCCTAAAGTATGCTTTTCTGTTACGTCTACCTTTGAGGCTGGTCATACCCCCAGGAACAATACAGAGCCAGTCAACTTCCTGGAATCCAAGACCAGATAAAGAAGTAGGACATGTGCCCCTGGATTCTGTTCTATGTGGGCCCTGTGGTGAGTCTCTGGTTAAGATCTTTTCCAGGCCCTGACTTTTGCCTCCCTCTGAATGGCACAGGGAGTTGAATACTGCATGGAGAATGTAATGATGACGGGGAGGGTCCTTGGGTCCTTGTGTCCTCACCCCTCCCTTTTTGGTGATTTACACCACTGTACCATACTGACCCAGGCTGGGGGCAGGTGTGTTGGAGACAGGCTGGTCAAGGAGGTGACAATGATTCAGAGATAACCCAGAGTCCCTGAGAAGAAGAGACTGGTTAATATGGCCTGAACTGGTGGCTGGGGGAACTGTATCTGATTAAGTTATGGCGGATGTCACAGCTTTAGGTAGGTAAAAAGGGTCCTAGATGAAAACTTGGGAGTTTTATTTTTTTCCAGATAGGGTTGTTTATAGTTCTTGATTGGTATCTTGCCCTTTTCACTTTCAGTGATGGTGGGTGTACAGTAGACCAAAAGTAACTTCTGCCCTTTTGTGCTAACGGCCCTGGTTGACTGAGTGGCCCCAGTCAGATGAGAGGCAAGTCCTAAGCTTCTTATAGACAGGGATGTTGGCTTTGTTCTGCTGCAGCCTGATAAACTGGGACCACTGTATGGTTAGTAATGCACTTGCCATTTGGTGACACAGACTGAAGTCTGTCCTACACCTGGGCCTCACCTCTTCCTCTATTGGCATTCTAATGGCACTTGGACAGCATCCAGGGTGACTACAGGGCCCACTGGAAGTGGATCATCATTCTCTCTTCTAGTGCCTACCTTTATCATAACCTGATGTCCCAAACTTGTGACAAATTCTTTTGGAAACTGAAGGACCAAGAAGGGAGAAGGTGATGAGAGAGACTGCGCATTATAACTTTCAAAACCCCGTCTTGGGGGAAGAATCATCTAGGGTGACATTCCTTGAAGTAAATCGTAGGAGAATCTAGGCCAGAGAGATGAGCCAAGGTTAGTGAGATAATTTATCTTTATTGCCTAAACTGCAGAGCATTTTCTACACAGCATAAAGGAGAAGTGGGGCAGCTGCAGGACATGTAGAGAAACTCAACTGGGAAATCTTACAAGGAGTTGAAAAGATTAATGTCCCAACCTGATGAGATTACAGCCTTGAGACAATAAGGTGGAGCAACAGAACAATGGGAAAGAGGACTGGGGGAGGAATCTAAGAACCAGATGGCTTCAGCTCTCTAGAGGAGCTGAGCCTATTCACAGTGCCTAACCTGGAAGCCTATGAGGGACAGGCCTCAGGCCCTTGCCATGACCTACTTAGGCTACAATTTCCTTTAAGGCAGCCCCTAGCTCTGGGAAGGAGTACTGGTAGCCAGTAGCCAGTGTTCGTCGTGGGATCACCTTCTGGCCCTCCAACAGCATGATGGCACGCTCTCGCCCAAAGACAGCTTGCACCATAGTGCTGGGGAGAGGGATGAAGGCTCGGTGGCCCAGGGCAGCACCCAACGTCTGGGCAAACTCAGCATTAGTGGCGGAGGATGGAGCCACTCCATTCAGGACCCCGTGCACGTGGTTTGCTTCAAGGGCATGGGTCAGGATTCCTGCCAGGTCCCCGATGTGTATCCAGGGGAAGAATTGGTGGCCTGAGCCGATGGGGCCCCCCAGGCCCAGCCGAAAGGGCAGCAGCATGTGGCCGATGGCACCACCCCCACGGCCCAGTACAACCCCTACAGCAGGCAAGAGGGAAGGTACAGAGGTCCTCTCAGCCTTGAAGCAGCCCCACTGCTCCTCCTGATTTCTGTTTCCCCTTTCCCACTCTCCCCATGCTGACTTGGCTCTGTAACAGAAGTGAGTGGTATGGCTGTCTAAGACTTCACACCTTCTCATCTGCAGGTTGGCTAGAAGTCGTGGCATCCTCTCACTCTGTAATCTCAGCTCTCCTAATCCCATCAGCTCTCCTAATCCCATCACTTCCTCAGCCCAGAGAAGACATTCCAACCCTGTCTGATACACAGGCCCCTGTTTCTCACCCGAGCGCACCACCACCTGGCGTGTAGAATCTCCAGGAAGCCTGGCTGCAGCTTCCCATTTGGTTACGAGGTTGGAGAAAAAGTCAAAGTCCCCTCCTGGGCTGTCTTCATCATACTCTGCAGTCAGACTGGGCTGGTAGTAAGCTGCCGGTGAAACACACTCATTTGCCCTGGGTGTCCTTGGTCCTGCCTGGCTCTCTGTAGTGGAGGCTTCCCTTGGCCTCACCTTCTTTGGCCCTTAGGATCTCCCCATTTGGAGACAGAGCCATTTGGATATTTCCCCCTTGAACTTCTCCAGGACCTGAAGTGTTCCTTCCCTGGAGGAACTCTGGTTGCAGGGCTAAACTTAGAGGCTGCTAGAGTGTAGTGGTTAAGAACAGGAACTTGGGTACCAGACTGCCTGAGTTTTAATCACCTCCCTCATTTATTAACTCTGTGACTTGATGCAAGTTACTTAACCTCTCTGTATAGAATTTTCACATCTTTAAAATGGGAATAATAGTACCTACCTCATAGGGTTGTTGTAAGGAATAAATCATAATAAGCATAAAACACTTCAAATAGTGGCTGGTGTGGGCATTATAATTGTTTGCAATTACTTGGTCCCAGAGGTGACCAGGAACTCTGTTCCTAAAGAACTATGGTGTGAAAAGTAAGGGACTTTGGAATAGGTGGACTCTTCCCTGGCACTAAGAGTGATGCCACTCCTCACTCTTTTTCAGGGTCTCAGTTTCTTAGTGAAAGTACACAAAGGTTAGGAGAAACATGCATGGATTAAGGGACTAGGAAGTCATTTTGCCTGGAAAAGACCAGTGCTCTGGTGTGTGCACAGCTACAGAGGTCTGAGTTACCCCCTTCCCATAGCTAATATGAGGGGCTGGTGATTTAGGGGGCATACCTACACCTGTGACTAAGACCCACGCCTTGGGGGGTTGTAGGGCTTTGGTGATGGCTTTAGCCAGCAATTGGGTGGTCTCTAGGCGGCTGCGGAGAACCTCTTTTTGGAAGGTTTCATTCCATCTGCAGGAGAAACATGGGAAATAAAAAGCCGCTAAATACATAGGTGCACATATCCCTCTATCTTTTCCTGGGAACTATTTCATACCCATTTCTAGTAAAGCCCTGAATTTTGGCTTAACAGAAACAGTCAATGTCTCCTATAGAGGGAAAGGGCATACATTTTCTGGGCATCCTGAGTTATACCTGAGGACTTAAGCCAATTGGCTGACTGGGTGGAAGAGTGGAGCAGAATGAGTAGTCTGGGATATCGGTTTAGTTCAGAATCTGGGAGCTCCATTACCGCTAGCTCACAGATTCTCATCAGTGGTACACTGTCCTCCCTGTGCTCTAGTGGGTATCAGCTTTAGGCCCAGGCTGACCTTCGGAGAGGGTTGAGGATGTTCTCTCCGGCCAGGTTGACGGCGGCATCGCAGCTCGGCAGCCCAGATGCAGCGAGCTCATCCTGTTGGAGAGAGCACACAGTGCCCCTGCCCCGCCCTGCACCGCCCAACTCTGCCCTCCCACCCGCTTCCAGAGGATGGACTTACCCACGTGATCCGGCCGGGCCCAGGCTGTCGGGAGACCAACGTCACTTCGTGGCCTCTGGCATTCAGCAGCTGGCTTAGGGCTGTCCCAATGAAGCCAGTCCCGCCACCTGATCGGAAAATACAAATTGCTTACATTCCCGGGAAGTCGGGGTGGGGATGCCTTTCGTCCCCGCTGTGGCCCCCCTCTTCCGGCGCCAGCCCATCTGACACCAGACTGCTCCCCACTTCTCCCCCTCCCCGCGATGCAGAGGTGACACAGGTCACAGGGATTAGGGAGATTCGGCTTCTCGGGCTAGGAGGCCAAGGCCAGGTTACCAGTGCACTAGACAGTGCCCTCCCGGAAGCGGATTTCCAGCCCTCAATCCCCGACTAAGCCCGCCCGGCACTCTCCCTTTCTGCGGTCCCTCACCCACAAGCACACGCATAGCGACTAGGACCTAACGCGCCTGCGTAAGGTTTAGAGTTTACCTCACTTCAAACGCGACTACGACCTCTCTGCGCATGTGCCTTTCGGGAAGCGGGTTCCAATCGAGGTCGCAATCCAGTGCGTGGCCCTTCTCGGCGACCTGGTAAAACTTGTAAATATAGGCTGTGTGTTTCTCTAGCAAGCGAGGTGGGAGGGATTAGACCGATGGACCCAGAAAGGGCGGAGGAGGAAAGGCTTTAGTGTAGAAAACTAGCCAAACCAAACTCAACCAACAAAACCCTTCACTTAAAACCCGAAGCTACCCAGACCTCAGAATTCTGGATGTCTATTAAGTTGGCGGGTCGGTAATGCAAGAGAACCCTTCCACTGGTAGTCTGGATTTCTTTCCACTCGGCCAGTTTTTTCTTCTCTCTCTTCCCGCTGGCTCCTTTCTATCCGCATTTAAACATTCCAAAGGTCCCTTCATATTAAAATAACCCTTCTCCAGACCTGTTTTTCCTCCAGCTAATACTCTTTTTTTTTTTTTTTTGCCTTCATAGCCAAACTTCCCAAAAGTGTGGTTGCCATTTTCTACTTCTTACTTCACTCCTATAGGGTTTGTGCCTTTATCATTCATTTCCTCACTCTCCAAGAACAAGTTTCCCATGTGTCAACAAATCTAATCCCTAGTTTTCAGTTAGTTTTCTTGACCTCTCTGTATCATTGGGCAGCTGATGATTCTGTCCTCCCTTTGAAAATGTTTGGCCTCGGTGAAAGACATTCTCTTCTGGGTCTTTCTCCTACCTTTTTTCAGTCTCTGATGCTTGCTCCACCTCTGCTAAGTTCTTAAAATATTGGTATTCCTCAGAGCTGGGTCCTAGGACCTTCTCTTCCCACTCCGCACTTTACACCAGGCATCTATGCCTTGAATTCAGTTACCAGGCTTTAACAGAAGACATCCCAAATCTCCTATGCAACTCGGATCTCTCATCTGAGCTCCTAACCTCTATAAAAACTTTTCACTACACATCTCTTCTTGGACATCTGAAACCCTATTGATTTTAAATACGGAATCTCTCCCAGGTTTATCTAAGAGGGGTCTTTGAAAAGTTCATGGAAAATGTGTATTATGCTAAAAACTACATAGGTTTCCAAATTTTTGTACACCAAAATAAACTTGTATTGACTTGTTATATAACATGTCTGAACAGGATCTGAGGCACTAAGACGGTTAAGACAGTTTGAAAAGAGCCCCTATTAAAGCAATCTGAATTCTGCCAAGATTGAAGCAAGAACAAACACGGAATTTGTGGTGAAGAATGATGAAATTGATGCTTTATGAAAAATTTATGAGGACAATGCCCCAAATAAATCAGCAGTCTACAAGTGCATAACTCATTTTAAGAAACGAGGAGACGTCCAAGCATGGTGGCTCATGCCTGTAATCCCAGCACTTTGGGAGGATTATGCATGAGGCTCTCTCAAGTCCAGGAGTTTGAGACCAGCCTGGGTAACATAGCAAGACCTCATCTGTACTAAAAATTTAAAAATTAGCCAGGTGTGGTGGTGTACACCTGTAGTCCCAGTGTCTTGGGAGGCTGAGGCAGGAGGATTGCTTGAGCCCAGCAGTTCAAGGTTGCAGTGAGCTATGATTGAGCCACTGTGGTCCAGCCTGGGCAACAGAATGAGACCCCATCTCAACAAAATGGGGAGGAGATGATGTTGAAGATATAGATAGTGGCAGAGTATCCACATCACTTTGTGAGGAAAAAAATTCATCTTGTTTGTGCCCTAATTGAAGAGAACAGCAGAAACAATAGCCAGCACAAGAAACATCTCATTTGGTTCAGTTTACACAATCCTGACTGAAAAATTACAGTGGAGCAAACTTTCCACTCGATGGGTGACAAAACTGTTGTACTCAGATCTGCTACAGATAAGAGCAGAGCTTTCAGTGGAAAGTTTAAACAAGTGGGGTCAAGATCCTTGATATGACTTTGTGATCTCACCCAAATCTCATCTTTAATTGTAATCCCCAGCTATTGAGGGAAAGACCTGGTGGGAGCTGATTGGATCATCGGGGCAGTTTCCCCCATGCTGTCTTCATGATAGTGAGGGTGTTCCCATGAGATCTGATGGTTTTATAAACAGCAGTTTCCTCTGGGCTTTTCACTCACTCTTTGCTACCACCATGTGAAGAAGGGCTTTGCTTCCCCTTTGCCTTCCACCATGATTTTAAGTTTCCTGAGGCCTCCTGAGACATGCAGAACCGTGACTCAATTAAACCTATTTTGTTTATAAATTACTCAGTTCCTGGCAGTTCTTTATAGCAGTGTGAAAACAGACTAATACAATCCTGAAGCATTTCATCAAAGAATTGTAGCAGGAGATGAAACATAGCTTCACTAGTATGATCCTGAAGAAAAAGCGCAAGCAAAGCAATGGCTGTCAAGAGGAGGAAGTCAAAGCAAAGCAGACCAGTCAAGAGCAAAGGTAGTGGCAACAGTTTTTTTTGGGATAGTCAAGGTATTTTTCTTGTTGACTTTGTGGAGGACCAAAGAATGATAACATTAATTTGCCTATTGAGAGTGTTTTGAGAAAGTTAGCCAAAGCTTTAGCAGAAAAACACCTGAGAAAGCTTCACCAGACAGTTCTTCTCCACTGTGACAATGCTTCTGCTCATGTCTCTCATCAAACAAGAACAATTTTGTTAGTGTTTCAATGGGAAATCATTAGGCATCCACCTGATTTGGCCCCTTCTGACTTCTTTTGTTTCCTAATCTTAAAACATCTGTGAAGGGCACACAGTTTTCTTCAGTTAATAATGTAAAAAGGACTGTATTGACATGGTTAAGTCTCCAGGACTCTCAGTTCTTTAGGGTGTACTAAATGGCTGGTGTCATTTCTTACAAAAGTGTCTTGAACTTGGTGGAACTTATGTTGAGAAATAGTTTATATTTTATATTTTTTATCTTTTAATTCATTTTTTCCACAAACATTTTGAAATTTCCTCATATTTCCCTCTGTCTCTGCCATCACAATCCTCTTATGAGTTATTCTGTCTTGTGTAAATATCTGCAATAGTCTCCTAGTAGGTCGTCCTGCTTTTGCATGTTTCTCCTTTCCAAACTATTTCACACATTGCAAGCTGAGTGACCTTTGAAAACCATATGAGGGGAACATTATAGTGGCACATATAGTTTAAAAAACTCCCAGTTTAAAATTCCTGGATATGCTGGATAAAATTAAACATACCTCCATTTAAATGTATTGCCAATTTAACTAGAAAAATAAAAAAATCCCAGAGGCCAAAAAATGAAGTGTGTCTTGGGACTGAGGTTAAGACAAAGATTATTTGCTTGGCCAAACTTTAGTCAGGCTTCTGAACCTTCTAGGCTTATTTGTACACCTCTTTGTAAAATCCAGTTTTCGCAAAGAGCCTTGCTAAGTCAGTTTAGCAAGAACCCCCTCACCCTTGATATCTGATCATTCTCAATCTCTGATCAGGTCCCTCATCCTTCACCATCCCCTAGGTGATGTCTGATCACCTTGGCCTATCTTCACAATCTTCACATGAATCCTATTAGTTTGGGTTAGCCAGAATCCCTCTTACCCTTGATATTTTTCTCTTATTTATTGTTCATGTACAGAGTTGAGCCCAATCTCTCCCACTGCAAGACCACATTGTAGTGGTACCTATACTTATTGTGATGGAAAATCTTCCTTACCTTACTCTATGAAATGTCACTGAATAATTGTCTTTAACAGGTATTTTGTGGCTTTTAATTTCAGTAACCCAGAGGCTTGGGTGGCAGGAGACAATGCCTGAGATTGAAGCAAATTTGGGACTGAGGCCCTTGCGTAAAGCCCTTGGGCTGTGTTCTCAGAGAAAAAGTAAACTTTAGAAGTCCACCTGGTATCAAAGAACATGGCCTGGAAACTTGTTTCTCTAGGCTTTGCTCTTGTCTAGGATTGGTTGTAAAAAAAAAAATTACTATTCTCTGAGAAGTTTTATCTATTTCCTGTCCTCCATCATATTTGTGGTTTGCATTAATTGTTACCTACTTGGCCTAGGAGGCTCTAACCCAAAAATTTAAATTAAGTGTCCCAGATAGAAGACATAAATCTTCCCTTGGTTTGGTTTCACAGGATTTCAATAGATAAAGTCCTGTCAAACATAAACATACAATCCAAAATTACAAAACACACAAGTAAACAAAGCACTCTGAAGAAGTGTCAAAACAACAACAACAACAAACAGCAGAATTACACAATCAAGGATTTAAAATGTTAGAATTTAGAGATATAGAATATAAAATTACTAAGTTTCAAATGTTTAAGAAAGAGAAGAAATTAAAAACATGAGAAAGGGACAAGATGCTATCAAAAAATACCAGCAGAATTGATAAAGAACCAACCTGAACTTTGAAAAATAAAAATGTGACAATTCAAATTTTTTTTATTATACTTCAAGTTCTAGAGTACGTGAGCATAACGTGCAGGTTTGTTACATATGTATACAAGTGCCATGTTGGGGTGCTGCACCCATTAACTCATCATTTACATTAGGTATTCCTTCTAATGCTATCCCTCTCCCCTCCCCCCACTCCATGACAGGCCCTGGTGTGTGATGTTCCCCACCCTGTGTCCAAGTGTTCTCATTGTTCAGTTCCTACCTATGAGTGAGAACATGCGGTGTTTGGTTTTCTGTCCTTGCAGTAGTTTGCTCAGAATGATGGTTACCAGCTTCATCCATGTCCCTACAAAGGACATGTACTCATCCTTTTTTATGGCTGCATAGTATTCCATGGTGTATGTGTGCCATATTTTCTTTTTTTTTTTCTCTTTATTTTTTTTGAGACAGAGTCTCACACTGTCGCCCAGGTTGGAGTGCAGTGGCGTGATCTCGGCTCACTGCAAACTCTGTCCCCTGGGCTCATACCATTCTCCTGCCTCAGCCTCCCATGTAGCTGGGACTACAGGCACCCGCCACTATGCCTGGCTAATTTATTGTATTTTTAGTAGAGACAGTGTTTCACCGTGTTAGCCAGGATGGTCTTGATCTCCTGACCTCATGATCTGCCCGTGTCAGCTTCCCAAAGTGCTGGGATTACAGGCATGAACCACTGCGCCTGGCCATGCCACATTTTCTTAATCCAGTCTATTGTTGATGGACATTTGGGTTGGTTCCAAGTTTTTGCTATTGTGAATAGTGCTGCAATAAACATACGTGTGCATGTGTCTTTATAGTAGCATGATTTATAATTCTTTGGGTATATACCTAGTAATGGGATGGCTGGGTCACATGGTATTTCTAGTTCTAGATCCTTGAGGAATCACCACACTGTTTTCTACAATGATTGAACTAGTTTACACTCCCACCAACAGTGTAAAAGTGTTCCTATTTCTCCACATCCTCTCCAGCATCTGTGGTTTCCTGACTTTTTAATGATCGCCATTCTAACTGGTGTGAGATGGTATCTCATTGTGGTTTTGATTTGCATTTCTCTGATGGCCAGTGATGATGAGCATTTTTTCATGGGTCTGTTGGCTGCATAAATGTATTCTTTTGAGAAGCGTCTGTTTATATCCTTCGCCCACTTTTTGGTGGGGTTGTTTTTTTTCTTGTAAATTTGTTTTAGTTCTTTGTAGATTCTAGTGTCCCAGAAGAGAGGAGTCAGAGAAGAGGACAGAGAAAATATTTGATGAAACAATAGCTGATTGTTTTCTAGAATTAAAGAAAGATGTGAATCCTCAGATTCAGTAAACAAAATGAGTTTCAAGTAGGATAAATAAAACAAAACTATACCTAGTTTCATCATAGTAAAACTAGAAAACAAAGAGAACTATTAAAAGTAGTCAGAAAAAAGACAAAATATCTTTAAAAAAAAGCCTTTTTTTTTTTTTTTTTTTTTTTTTTTTAAGATGGAGTCTCTCTGTTGCTTAGGGTGGAGTGCAGTGGCAGGATCTCAGCTCACTGCAACCTCCACCTCCTGGATTCAAGAGATTCTCCTGCCTCAGCTTCCTGAGTACCTGGGATTATGGGCGTGTGCCACCACAGCCAGCTAATTTTTATATTTTTAGTAGAGATGGGTTTTGCCATGTTGGCCAGTATGGTCTCCAACTCCTGACCTCAATTGGTCCACCCACCTTGGCCTTCCAAAGTGCTGAGGTTATAGGCGTGAGCTACTGTGCCCGACCTAAGAAATGACCATTAGAAAGACACCTGACACCTCAGCTGCAACAACACAATCTAGTGGAATAATATCTCAAGCGTGAACAGAAAATAATTACCAACCTAGAACTGCTTATCAACAAATTATTCAAGAGTGAAGGTGTTGGAACCAGCTGGGTCATGGAGACCCTAACCCAGCGGGCACTAGAGGAATTAAAGACACACACACAGAAATAGTGGGAAATCAGGGGTCTCACAGCCTTCAGAGCTGAGAGCCCTGAACAGAGATTTACCCTCATATTTATTGACAACAAGCCAGTGATAAGCATTGTTTCTATAGATTATAGATTTACTAAAAGTATTCCTTATGGGAAACAAAGGGATGGGCTGAAACAAAGGGATGGGCTCTGGCTAGCTGTCTAGCTAGTTATGCAGCAGAAACATGTCCTTAAGGCACAGATCGCTCATGCTATTTTTTGTGGTTTAGGAATGCCTTTAAGCGGTTTTCTGCCCTGGGTGGGCCAGGGGTTCCTTGCCCTAATTCCGGTAAACCCACAACCTGCAGCGTGGGTGTCATGGCCATCATGAACTGTTTATGATGATTTGGAAGCTTGTTCCCAACATGAAGGTAAAACAAGGATACTTTTAGACAAGCAAAACTGAGAGCATCTGCCATCATCAGACTTAATATACCTTGTCAGGAAAAAAGGATCTCAAAAGGAAAATGTAAGATACAGGAAAATAGTGATCAAAGGCATTGATAAAGTTGATAAATATAAATATTTACTATGTTAAGCAACAACAAAATGTTTAATTTGTGGGTAAAATTAAAATATTAGTCACAAGTAATAGGTAGTAAGAGAAATATTTGATTGGAGTTGAATTGTTATGAAAATATAGCAATACTGAATAATGTTAAACTTTGTTAAATGTAAATTTAAAAAGGCTAAATCTTGCATATTAGAAGTAAAGTGTGCACTTCTAAATCAGTAGAGGGAAACAATTGAATAAGATAATCTAATCAATTTAAAAGTTATTAGGAAAAGATAAAAAGAGGATGCTTAGAAAAAACTAGAAAGGCCAAAATAAGATAATAGAAATAATCAGTAACCATAATAAATTTAAATGGAGTAAGAAATTAAATTAACTAGATGTAACTGGAATTACAAATTTCAAGAGAAGCGAATCTCACAACTATAATGTTAAACAAAAAAGAAGTTGCAGAAAAGTACCTACAATGCAATGCTATTTACCTACAGATTAAAAGTATGCAAAATAATACTTTTTTTACATTGAGGGGCTAAATATATTTGCAGTTAAAGTAAAAAGAAACGCAAGGGAATGATGATGATAAAAGTACTGTGATCAGGGAGGAGTACCCAGGGAAATTTAACTTCTTATTTCTTAGGCTGTATTCATTTTATCTTTTGTGTATCTGAAATATTTTACAATATACAAAAATGTGTAGTGGATTTAAGACGTGCTGTCATATTTCAGATGTATGGAAAGATAACTATTTTCTGTAATTGAACAGAACTTGCTCATAAACATTTCTCCTTGGAAGTGGTATAAACTTAAACTCACCCAACAAAATTAATTATCATTTCTAGTTTAAAACTGCTCACATACTCAATTTTCTTTGGATAAATTCTTAGTCTTTCAGCGTGCCTTGTCCCTTTTCTCCTTTCCTTCTCCTAGCTAGACATCCGGGTGTAGCAGGCCCTTTGGCAGGCACTATTATCTAGTCCTCATTGCCTGCTTGGAAGGGTCTCATCTCTTTTGGCCTTTGGATCTTGCCTCCTGAGATCGGCTAAGGTGCAGCTGGTTAGGCCAGACCTCTGGGCAGTATTTTGGTCACTGCTTCTGATACCCATGGCTCTTGCCTTGATATCAGGGTTCCACAGCATCTGCTGGAGGATGAAGAAACACTTGGCTTGCCCCTGGCCAACAGAATGGAATGCATGGGCCTTGCTGAGTGTCCCTTCAGGCTCATCTCTTGGTAATTTTTCACAGTCCTTACTGCTCAATCACCTTATTGTGATCTAGCACTGAGTCAGTTATATGTTGCTGTTAACAAATTATCTTAAAACTTAGTGGTTTGAAAACCTCAATAGTGTTTATTATCTTATACAGTCTTGTGGGTTCGGAATATGGTAGCAGTTTAGCTCGGTGATTGTGGGGTGTGGCTCAGGGTCTCTCCTGAGGTTATGCTCAAGATATCACCTAGGGCTGCAATCATCTGAAGACTGGGGCTGGAAGATTCTCTTTCAAGAAGGCTCATACACACTGTTGCAGGAGGCTTCATTCCTTGCTGATTGTTTCTTGCCATGTGGACCTCTTCACATTGCTGCTTGAGTATCCTTATGACATGGCAGCTGACTTCCCTGGAGTGAGTGATTCAAGAGAGTGAGAAGGAGGAGAAAGCTTCAATACCTTTAATGACTAATCTAATCTCAGTGTAACATACAGTTAATTTTATCACAATCTATTTGTTATATGTGAGTCACTGAGTCCAAGGGGAGAGAAATTTAGCTCTAAAACTTTTAAAGGGAAGAGAGTCAAATAATTTGTTTGCACATTTTAAAACCAACACAAGCTCTGTGTTGAATTTAGGGTGGCTTCTCTGAGATCCTTGTAGACTCTCTCAATTGTGCCTGGGAATTGTGGTACGATCCCTGTTATTTTCAGATGCCTCTTTTACCTCTCTAGGTTTTCAAGCATCTCTCCTTACCTGCCTAAATAGGCTCCTTCTCAGAGGGTTCAGGCAGCATTTATAATCTAGTTATGTTCTCTCCAAATCTTTTAGCTTCTTCCCTAAGCCCAGGGAAAGCTAGGTAATGGGCAACTGCTCTGACATCATAGCCAGTTTCTTTCCTACCCTCTGATTTATAGAACAAATTCCATGCTTGGACTTCTCTGAACAAAACCCTTGCTCTTGAATTTCCTCCTTTCCAGGCTATTAGATATGTAATAAAACAACTTGCTTTTGAGAGTCAAAACTAAGGCTTGCTGGATTTGTTCCCTTACACAGCAAAGAGAAAAGGAAGTACTGAGAGGGAAAATACATTGGGTAATACTGCAAAGCAAACTGGCTTCATACATGGCTAGATCCAGGTGCTTACATAATGTCATCAAGAATCCACATCTTTTTAATTCTCAGCTTTTATTTTTTGATGGTTGACTTCATTCTTAGGAAGATTTTCTCCTTTTAGAGTGAGGATGAATTCTTGGCTTCTATTTCCAGCAGAAAAACTGTTTCTCTTAGTTCCATAAAGAATATCAGAACTAACTCTCCTTGGACTGTTATGGGTCTTGTGCCATCTCTGAACCAACTATTGTGACCAAGTGTGGAGTGTTCTGCCTGGCCAGGCCTGAGTCATGTGTCTACTGCTGGACCAGGGGTGGGGTAGCCCCACTCACTGTCCTCCACTGTGGAAACCCAGCTGAGCCCCTGAGGTGTTAAGGAACTCCTCATCTCTTCAACAACATTGACAATCCTTCCTTTCTCTTCTAGCTATGTCTTTCCTTCCAGTGAGCTGAGGGTTGCAGTATAGAAGGTGAGAGGTGAGTGGGAGGGTTCCACTAAATTAGATACCTTTTAGTGTATAGATTTAGGAGGGTGGATGTCCATCAATATCCTCAAGGAGATGAGATGGAAACCTCCTGCAGAGCTTTACACCTCTTGTGAAGAGGAGGTACATAGGGGCAGAGCTCTGATTGCAGCAGCCAGACCCTCATCTCCAGGGAGGCTGATGGAGAGTAGGCTCTGTCTGAGTGTGTTCCATCTTTCCCTCCAGCCTCCTTAAAGTTGTTGTTCTTCTGGGTTCTGGGGATAGGTGGGTCAACTTCTCTTATCCTCCTCAGCATCTCCTTTAGCAACTTAACTATTTTAGTTAAACTTTTTGCAGCTCTCAGAGTTCATCTGTCACTTTGGAGGTAAAACATTCAAACCTTAGACAACAAGACATGAGAAATTTTCATCTGCACATCTGGGCATAGGGGTGAGTGCAGCTGGCTTTCCCTTTGGGAAGAAAAGACTTCTTCCTGGGTCTGCAGCAATCACAAGGACTTTGTTCATTGAAACAGGACTGTTTTCCTCACAGCTGCTTCCTGAAACAACAAAAGGAGCTGAGCTCAGTCAATGTCTGGGACATCCGGCCAGCCCTGCAGGGCAGGATAAAAAGTCAGAGAGGGATCCTGGCTGCTTCCTCAGCTTAGGCAGAGGCAGAGCGGGATGGGGGATTTGCTGGTGACAAGTGCCCTGCTCCTTCCCAATGCCACCTGTGTGAATGTTCCCTGCTTCATTTTGTTTGAATAGATTTTTGTGACTTCTCTCAGGCTCTGAGATGTTACTTGCTAAATGCTATTCACATAACCATTTTATATGTTTCTATTACTACATGGTAGAACCAACCAACCAACCAACCAACAGACCAAAGTCCTAATTCTGGAGACACATTAGATAAAGGATCCTAAAACTCTCCCTTCCTTTTTATAAGATACTCTGTTCTGACCTCAGGGTCTGGGGCCATAGGAACAACATTCCTGAGCCTCGGCATCTGTGGAGATGCCAGGTCTGCTCCAGGGGCTGCACCTTGTCTTCTCCTTTCTCCCTTCCGCTAAGACTTTTAGATGCCCCCATCCCTAGTCTGAACCCTAACCAGACATCTGTTCCCAGTGGGACCTTTTGTAGGAGCTGACCAGCCTCCAGCATCAGCTCCATACCCTCCATTGTTGGCCAGGACCTGCTATGGAGAACAAGTCCCTTGAGATCTCTCTGCTCTTAGTTTCCAGGGCAGTGAATGAGAAATACCCTCTTACACACTTTGACAGTGCTGGATAGAGAAAGATAGATGGATAGATTGATAGATAGATAGAGAATGATGTTAGTTTTTGGCGAGGCCAGACCTGAGGGGAACTATTTAGCATGAGCAGCTCTTCTTGCACCACTAGAGGCTTCACCAGCCCAGAAATTCCATTTCCTACTCACTCAGAGGAAGGGCTACTGGCTGCAGGCTCTTGCCACTGTCTGGCTCTGTGCTGTAAAATGGCCATTGGGAGGCTTCTCCTGGGTCTGTTTTCCCCTGGCCCCAGCACAGGCCCCTCTGAAATTAATCTATGGAGAATGTATTTCCCCATCTCCAGTGTGGCTGTGGCCCTTTCCCTACAGTCTACTCAGCACTACATGAGATGGGGGTAGTGGGAGGCTGGGCCCTGGGGAAGGGACCCAGGGAGACATGATAAGGTACTTGCAGGGAAGGTCAGTTTTCTCCAACTCCTTTCTCATGGCAGACACTCAATTAGAGGGCCTCCCAGGTGCTGGATAGCTCTGTGCTGGCAGAATGCTACTTCTCATACCCCTCTGCACAGCAGAGATGATGAGGGCTGGGCCTGCTTTTCTCCCTGCACTCTGATATAATAAAGGTGTTGTCACTAGGACCTATTAAATAAGACACTCATGGTAGTAAATGTAGAGACCAGGCAGCTTGGAAATCCTCAGGCACATGTGCATGTGGATGCGTGTGTGTGTCATGAGGATACAGGATAAAGTCTGTTGTCTGTGGCCCTGGGGGGTTGAGGCAGTGATCACCAGAGCTGGCTTTATCTTTGTGCTCATGCATCTTCTGCCCATTCAGCTCACATTTCGTTATACAGTTCAGCAGTTGGCAACCTGAGGGGTTTCTAGGGAGGGAGATGTAGGCTAGTCTATCTTCTCCTCCATGGATCAACATAGGCCAGACCCAGCTACAGGAGGCTCGACCATAACCAACATGGAATTTTTACTGAGTTTAGAGAGAAGGTCACTATGTCACTGAGGTATCTCACTGAAGACTTGATTAGATAGAGGAGATGATGGAGAAGAAAGAAAGATGACAGGAGAAGAGAAAGAGGTGGCCATGACAACAGAGGAAGAGAGAGGACTCAGAGGGTGTCCCCAAAGCTTAGACTCTAAATAATTAAGAGACAGCCCTGGGCTCAGTATCCAGTTTAGATCTGTGTAGGATCCCTAGGGCACTGAAGTTGAAGATGTAACTACTGGCTTGAAGGTGGAGTTGAGAGGTTCAGTGTGCCTGGTGTGGATTGTGGGGAAGAAGGTTACAACTAGGATCTTTTATGGACTGTTCACAGGACTCCACATCCAGGCAAAGGCCAGAGTATTGATTCTTAGATGAAATGCTGTTACACAGCATGGGGACTTCATTTTTTTGAGATTGAAGAACTTTGAGGGGAAATAAAATCTCTGAAAAGAAGCTAGGTTCCATCTACAGAGGCAGCATGGCTTAGTGCCTCTTCTCCATTCTGTTGAAACAGCTCTTGTCAGTGACCTCTATGTTGCTAAATTCACTGATCTCAGATCACCACATACTTTGCCTCTCTGCAACATTTGTGTCAGTGAAAACACTTTCTCCACTGGTTTCCAGGACATGATTTGTCCTCCTCTTACCTCACTAGCCACTGCTCAGTCCCTTTGGCTGGCTTTGACTGTCACCTAATCTCTGAACATTGGCACACTGCAATCTTTGTCTTTGGGCCTCTTCTCCATGTAGGCTGTCTCCTTAGTATGAATCTCAGGTTTTTGAATAGTATCTAATGAATCCCAAGTTTCTGACTCCAGCCTGAACATTTTTCCTGAATTCTAGGTTTAAATATCAAACTACCTACTCAATGTTTGTATGTGGATGACTAACAGCCATCTAAACTTAACACGCCCCATACCACTCTCTTGATTTCCATGGCCCCAAACTTGTCCCTTTGCTGGTTCTCCCAGTCTCATCTAATGGCAGTGTAGTTTTCCCATTTGCTCAGGGCAAAATAAAAAACTTGAAGTCATCATTAACTCCCCTAATCCATGAGCAGGAATGGTTGGATTTATCTCTAGAAGAAATCCATACATGCAATAAACCCATAATTAGGTATCTCACCATATCCACCACAGCTACCATCTGGTTCAAGTTAATTTCATCTTTGTCTGGATCATCATAAGGGCCTCCTTACTGGTTTTTCTGCTCTAATTCTTACTCCCTTACAATTTATTCTTCACTTGGTAGATGGAGTTATCCCTATAAAAACTTAAATCAATCATGCCACTCCTCTGCTCAAAGTCTTCCAATGGATTCTGGTTTCAGAGTAAAAACCAAAGATCTTTCAAGATCTTGGGGACCGTTGAGACCCCCAGCGATTTGGTTCTCACTTGTCTATATGACTTCACCTCCTGCCTGTCCTGCCCAAGTCACACTGGCTTTTCAGTATAGCGTGACAAACTTGCTTCTGCCCCAGGGCCTCTTTGCTAGTCCCCTGCTTGAAATGCCATGCCTCCAAATAGCCACATGGCTCTCCCAGACCTCACTTCCTTCAGGTCACGAATCAAATGTCTTATTAGACATTATTTCACCAGCATATTTAAAATCAGTTTTCTTCCTCACCTTGGGAACTTCCTTTTGCCTTCATCCTGTCTTATGTTTCATATCACTTATTACCATCTGATGTATTGTATATTTACTTGTTTGTTTCTCACCTGTCTCCTCTCACTAGAATTCAGACTCCACAAGAGCAGGGATTTTATCTGCTTTATTCACTCTTCACCCCTGAATTTTGGAGAGTACCTTCATTTTGTAGATGCTCAATTAGTATTTATTGAGTAAATGAAACAATGTGGTTGAGAGTGCAGGTCCTGGAAAAAGGTTCCCTGAGTTCAAATTCCAGATCTTCTCTTTAACAACTGTATGACTTTGGGGAAGTTTCTTAACCTCTCTGTACCTTAGTTTCCTTACAGTAATTGAGGATAACAAGTACCTGCCTCATATAATTGCTGTGAAGACTAAGTTAATACATTTAAATCTCAGATCAGTCCACAGCACATAGATCTGATAGATCATCATCATCATCACATGAAATTATTAGCTGGGGCGTTAGAAATATAAGAAAAGACAGAATTTTGAAAATCTGGGAGAAGTGAGAGGATGCGGAACATACGGATGGGATTGGTGGAAGCTTTGTGTGGCAGATTGTATTTTTCAGAGATGGCCGCAACAATATCTCAGTTTCACATGCTATTCTGGAAAGTTTTCACTCCCCATCAAAAGGTAGAGTGTATGTACTTTCCCTTCAAGTCCAGATGGGTATTTATGACTGCCTCAAGTGATGTAACTTCCAAGACTAGGTTATAAAAATGCCACACACTTCAACCTTATTTTCTTGAAATGTTCACTTTTAGAACCACCCATCATGCTATGAGAAAGTCCAAACTAGCTCATGTAGACAGACTACATAGAGAGGCCATATGGGTGTTCCTGCTGATAGCCCAGCTGAGGTCCTTGCTAACAGCCAGCAACAATTGCCAGATGTGTGAATGAAGATACCTCTAGATGACTTCAGTCCCTGTTGAGTCCCCCGCAGTCTTCAAGTATTCCCACATGAAGCACCAGGCTTCATGGAGCATAGACCAGGTGTCTCTGCTGTGCTCTGAAATTCCTGGACCAGGCAATCCATGAGAATAATCCTATGGTTGTTTTATGGCACTAAATTATGGAGCAGTTTGTAGTGCAGCAACAGCAATAGGGTACACAGGTTCAACTGTCAAGAGACCAGTCAACAGTGTAGCAAATAGATAACAGGCAAGAAAGCCACACAAAAGCAGGTGCGAGAAGTGGTCCTATTTCATTGCTGGGTCACGGATTACTAAACAGGAGATTTGAAACCCTTAACAGCATATCTGATCAGCAGGGGTTTAATGGGGAGAAGATGACTGGAACGCAATTCCAGAGTAAAAGAAAGATATGTGAACAGGCAGATGAGGGTAAAGTGGTCCCGTATGTGAGGAAGGCACAAGTAATTTTAAAGCAAAACTTTATAAAATATCTATGGGAGGAAATTACATTTTCATGTGAATCTGAAAATCACACTCACATATAATAAAACATTTGTGACTTTATGATGCAATATACTCTTGGAGGTTGCTTGAAAAGGCAGATTGTCGGATGAATTAAACTTATGTATTTATTGGCTTACTAGAACATATTTCGCATCCTTTTTGGGAACCACTGAGTGAGTGAATGGGGTGGTAAAGTATACTTTTATTTTTCAAGATTGAATGGATAAAACAGTGAAACATGAGTGTAAAAAAGTGGAGGCACTCTTTTTTTCTTTTTTCTCTTCATATATATGTATCTTTTTTTTTCCTTTTCTTTTCACACGTGGTGAACAGAAAGTAGAGGTACTCCTTCTTGTA
>NW_016809758.1:455421-478349 GCF_001698545.2 Rhinopithecus bieti
TTTTTTTGAGACGGAGTCTCGCTCTGTAGCCCAGGCTGGAGTGCAGTGGCGCAATCTCGGCTCACTGCAAGCTCCGCCTCCCGGGTTCAGGCCATTCTCCTGCCTCAGCCTCCCGAGTAGCTGGGACTACAGGCACCCACCACCACCGCGCCCGGCTAATTTTTTTGTATTTTTAGTAGAGACAGGGTTTCACTGTGTCAGCCAGGATGCTCTCGATCGCCTGACCTCGTGATCCACCCACCTCAGCCTTCCAAAGTACTGGAATTACAGGCGTGAGCCACCGCGCCCTGCCTGGCTATAATTCTTTTAGCAATAGTGTTTATGCCCAATTAAATTCAATATCCTCATGGGAAAAGGGAGAAAACGGAGATAAAATAGGAAAATTAGTTAGTGAAAAATTGAAAGATAGAATATGAAAAGGTAATAACCCCTAAGAGCCAGGAAAATTAGAGACACAGTGGAAGTTCAAGAAATAACAATTTCTGGATCAGTATTTTCATGTATTTAATATTTTTTCCTTGGTGATTAATAGCGTAATCAAAGAGGCTGTTATGGATAAAAATATGCCTCCTAATATATGGTAAAATTGAGAAGGTGAGGAAAAAATGAGGTCACTGAAAAGTGTTAATTGTAAATTAGGAAACCAAAAGTTCTCACAGGGACTGAAAGCCAACTTAAAACAAAAACAGACCCAACATACCAAACTTTTTTATTTTTATTTTTTTTGAGACAAGGTCTCTATTGCCTAGGCTAGAGTGCAGTGGCAAGATCACAGCTCACTGCAACCTTGACCTCCTGGGCTCAGTCGACCCTCCCACCTCAGCCTTCTGAGTGCCTGGGACTACAGATGCACCCCAGCATGGCCGGCTAATTTTTGTATTTTTTTTTTGTAGAGATGGGGTTTCACCATGTTGCCCAGGCTGGTCTCAAACACCTGGTCTCAAACAATCTATCCTCTTCGGCCTGGCAAGGTGCTGGAACTCCGGGCATGAGCTACCATGCCCAGCCCAAACCAAACTTTTAATTGCAGCATGGTGCTCTACTAATATAACTCAGCAATCACAAAGCGAACATGTCCTTGTTACCACCACCCTAATCAGGAAATAGGACATCACCAACATTTCAGAGGCCCCCGCAACAACCACGTGCCTTATCCTAATTCTTACCATCTCCACCCTCACCAAATGTGACTGCCATCTTGACTTTTAACACCAAAGATTGGTTTTGTTTGTTTCTGTTCTTTTTATAGGTGTACTGACACAATAGGTCTCTTTTTAAATTTAGCTTTTGCTCCCCTTAACATTATGCTTGTGAGATTCATCAGTGTCATTGTAATAGCAGTTAATTTTCGTTGCTGGGGAGTATCCCATTGTATGACTGTTCCATAATTGTATTTATTCATTCTGCTGTTGAAGGACTTTTGGGCTGTTTCACATATCACGTTGTAATGAACATTCTTGTTCATGCTTTATGATGCAGAGATTTCTTTTGAGTGTATTCTTAGGCATTGAATTGATGTCATAGGATATGTGCATTTTCAGTTTCTCAGCTGATACTGAGAAAGTGAAAAGTGATGGAGCTGTTAACTGGCACTTCCTCTAATAGTGTAGGCGAGTTCCAGTTGCTCTGCTTGTCAATATTTGATATTATCAATCTTTCTAATTTTAGCTATTCTAATGAGTGCATGCTGCTCTTGCTCTGTGGTTTTAATTTATATTTTTCTAGCTACTAATGAGGTTAGTACCTTTCATATATTTATAGGTCAGTTGGTTATCTTACTTTTGTTAACTTTCTGTTCAAGTCTCTTATCTGTGTTTCATTAAGTTGTCTGAATTTTTTTTCTTATTGATTGATAGGCACAACTTGTAAGTTCTGCCTGTGAGCCCTTTGTTGATATATGTGATGCAAGGATCTTCTCTCATTCTACGGTTTGCCTTTTTCGCTCTCTTTAAGGTGTCTTTTCATGAGCAAAAGTCCTTCTTGTAGTCTCATTTTTAAAATCATTTTCCTTCAAGGCAATGATTCTCAACGATGGGGTGAGTATTTTTCAGGCAGTATTTGGGACATACTGAGTATCTATCATCTATCTATCTATGATATCTGCCTATCTATCTAATCTATCTAAGATATCTATCTATTTATATGGTTTTTTCCTTGTTGTTTATCTGAGATTCTAATTGAATTTGGCATCTTGCTTTTTTCCTCCTAAATCTGGTAACCATACCCCCAGGGCACATTGGAGAATGTATTGCAGAAACTTTGGTTGTCATAACTGGAGAGTGGTGGTGGGGAATCTATTGGCATCTCGTGGGTAGAGGTCAGGGATGCTGCTGAACATCCTACAATGCACAGAACAGCTCCCCACACCAAAATTGTATTCAGTTTGAAATGTCAATAATGCGAGGTTGAGAAGCTTGCTTTAAAATTAGTGCTTTTTTATGTGCCTTGAAGAAATCTATCTAAACTCCAAAGTATTAAATATATTTTTCTGTTGTATCATCTCAAAGTTTTATTGTTTTGCCTTTCCCATGTGTATCACCTGGAATTAATTTTTGTGTGTCTATGAGATAGGGGTCAAATTTCATTTTTCCTTCCAGATATTCACTTGACCCAGCAATATTGATTGAAATGACCATCCTTCCCACTTCTCTACAGTTCCTCCTTTGTCATAAACCAAGTGTTTGTGGATAAAGGTGTTTGTTTCTGATCTCTATTCTGTTGTATTGCTTTAATTGATTGTGTTTGCATTCACACCATATTTTACTGATTATAGTAGTTTTAAATAAATCTTGGTATCTGAAAGTATCTTTTTTTGGTCTTTAAAACATTTATATAAATGTCTGGGGTGCAAGTGCATTTCATTGCATGCATAAATTGCATAATGGCCAACTCAGAGCTTTTAGGGTATCCAGTACCCTAATAACCTACATTGTACCCATTAAGTAATTTATCATCACGGGAGTATCTTGACTGGATTTCCTCAGAAACAGACCCTGATACAAAAATTTGAGTGCAAATAGTTTATTTGTGAAGTGATTCCTGGAAGCACTGATGGGTGAGTGAAGAAGTGAAACAGAGAAGGAAAGAAGGAAAGAAAATACAGGGTGTTTTAATGAGCAAATTACCTCTGTGGGCACCTGGGGATTTATCTCATCCAGGACTTTTGGAAGATGGTGTGGTACATGTCTCAGCACTGTTCCACCAGAAGGAACATGAATGAAATAATGAAACTGGGTTATTTATCCAGCAATTCTCATCCACAATGGGTTAAGGCAACTTTAGAGTCATTAACTCCCTGACGTTTCTGGTCTACTGTTGTACTCTGGCTAAGCATGCTCCTGTGGTCTGAGAAAGCTTTTGGGGAGAGTTGTGGATGATTGGCATAAGCAGCCTTCTGTAGAGGCTCACTTTGGTGAGCATTGATGATGCATTGGCAGGACACCAACAGTATCAGCTACCCTCCACCTTTTAAAATGGTCTGATCCAGTACCTCACATTGAGTTCATTTCATCTTGTCACTGATCGTTCAAGGGAGTAGCCATTTCAATTTATAATAAAAAAGTCTTATAAAGGGAAGTGTATTACTCAGGTTCTCTAGAGAAACCGACCCAATAAGATAGATATTATTTGTAATTGAGAGACAGAGAGACTGAGAGAGAGAGAGAGAGAGGAGAGAGAGGAGAGAGAGAGAGAGAGAGAGAGAGAGAGGAAGAGAGAGAGATTAAAGAATTGGCTCATGCTGTAAAAGCTAGCAAGTCTGAAATCTGTAGGGCAAACCAGCAGGTTGGAAATTCAGATAAGAGTTCAAGAGTTGATGCTGGAGTCTTGAGTCTGAATAGCTCAGGGCAGCAGGCTGGAAACTCAGGAAGTATTTCTATGTTGCAGTCTTGAGGAGAATTCTTTCTACTTTGGGGAACCTCAGTCTTTGCTTTTCAGGTCCTCAACTGATTGGATAAGGCCCATTTACATTTTGGAGGATAATTTGCTTTACTTAAAGTCTACCAATTTAAATGTTAATCACACAGTTTCAATGCAATCCCTACAAAATGCCAGTGACATTTTCACACAAATAGAAAAAAATCCTAAAATTTGTATGGAACCACAAAAGACCTCAAATAGCCAAAGTAATCCTGAACAAAAGCACAAAGGTGGAGGCATCACACTACTAGACTTCAAAATATACTGCAAAGTTGAAGCAACCAAAATAGCATGGTACTGGCATAAACAACAGACACATTGACTGATGGAACAGCAATGAGAGCCAAGAAATTAATCCACATAACTACAGCCAACTAATTTTTGACAAAGGCATCAAGAACACTCATTAGTGAAAGGACAACCTCTTCAATAAATGGTGCTCAAAAAACCCAATATCCATATGCAGAAGAATGAAACTAGACTCCCACCTCTCACCCTATATAAAAATCAACTCAGAGTGGATCAAAGATCTAAATATAAGACATGAAACTGCAAAACCACTAGAAGAAAACATAGTGGAAACACTTCAGGACATTGGTCTGTGAAAAGATTTTATGAATAAGACCTCAAAAGCACAGACAACAAAAGCAAAATAAACAAGTGGGATTATATCAAACTAAAAAGCTTCTGTACAGCAAAGGGAATCCTACACAAAAGGAAAAGACAACAGAATAAAATACATCCTACAGCATGGGGGGAAATTTTGTAAACAATTCATCTGACAGAGAAGTAATATCCAGAATATACAAGGAACTAAAAGCTCAACAGCATAAAAAAAAAAACCCACTCAAAAATGATTAAAACATGGGCAAATGATCTGAACAGACATTTCTTAAAAGAAGACAAACAAATGGTCAACAAATATTTAAAAAATAGTCAACATTACTGGTCACCAGGGAAAGGCAAATCAAAACCACAAAGAGGTATCATCTCACCCCAGTTAGAATGGCTATTACCAAAAAGACAAAAAATAACAAATGCTGGTGAGGATGTGGAGAAAAGGGAACTCATATACACTGTCGGTGGGAATGTGAACTAGTACAGCCACTATGGAGAAAAGTATGGAGGTTCCTCAAGAAACTACAAACAGAACTACCACATGATCTAACAATCTCACTACTGGGCATTTATCCAAGGAAAGGAAATCAATATATTGAAGAAACATGTGCACCCCCAAGTTTATTGCAGCACTATTCACAATAAGCCAAGATATATAATCAACCTAGGTGTCCAACAACAGATGAATGGATAAAGAAAATGTGGTGTATGTACACAATGGAATAAATTCATCCAGCCACACTCAGCCATAACAAAGAATGAAATCCTTTCATTTGCAATGGCATGGATGGAACTAGAGGACATTATGTTAAGTGAAATAAGCCAGGAATAGAAAATTAAACACCACACGTTCTCACTCATATGGGAAGCTAAAGAAAAGTTGATCTCAAATAAGTAAAAAGCAGAACAAGAGGATACTAGATACTAGAGAAGGGGGTGGGGAGAGGAGGAGATTTGTTAAAGGATACAAAATTAGAGCTAGATAGCAAGAATGAATTCTAGGGTTCTATAGCACTGTAGGATGACTATAGTAAACAATAATATATAGTTTCAAACAACTAGAAGGAGGATATTGACTGTCCTCGACACAAAGAAATGATGTTTTAGATGATGGATATGCTAATTACCCTGACCTGATCACTATACATTTTATGCATCAAAACATCACTATGTATGTACTCCATAAATATGTATAATTTTATATCAATAGCAAAATTTAAAAATGAAAATGTCATACAAATATTAATAACCTCTTAAAATATTTTATAGGGACAAGCTATAGTCCATACTGTTTTTCATAATTTTATTTTATTTTTATTATACTTTAAGTTCTAGGGTACATGTGCGCAATGTGTAGGTTTGTTACGTAGGTATACATGCGCCATGTTGGTTTGCTGCACCAATTAATTGGTCATTTACATTAGTTATTTCTCCTAATCCTATCCCTCCCCATGCTCCTCACCCCATGACAGGCCCCCGTGTGTGATGTTCCCTGCCCTGTGTCCAGGTGTTCTCATTGTTCAATTCCCACCTATGAGTGAGAACATGCGGTGTTTGGTTTTCTGTCCTTGTGATAGTTTGCTGAGAATGACGGTTTCCAGCTTCATCCATGTCCCTGCAAAAGGACACGAACTCATCGTTTTTTATGGCTGCGTAGTGTTCCATGGTGTATACATGCCACATTTTCTTAATTCAGTCTATCATTGATGGACATTTGGATTGGTTCCAAGTTTTTGCTATTATGAAGTGCTGCAATAAACACACGTGTGCATGTGTCTTTATAGTAGCATGATTCATAATCCTTTGGGTATATACCCAGTAATGGGATCACTGGGTCAAATGGTATTTCTATTTCTAGATCCTTGAGGAATCGCCACACTATCTTCCACAAAGGTTGAACTAGTTTTGGCTCCCACCAACAGTGTAAAGGCGTTCCTATTTCTCCACATCCTCTCTAGCATCTGTTGTTTCCTGACTTTTTAATGATTGCCATTCTAATTGGTGTGAGATGGAATCTCATTGTGGTTTTGATTTGCATTTTTCTGATGACCAGTGATGATGAGCATTTTTTCATGTGTTGACTGCATAAATGTCTTCTTTTGAGAAGTGTCTGTTCATATCCTTTGCCCACTTTTTTGATGGGGTTGTTTGTTTTTTTCTTGTAAATTTGTTTAAGTNTTCCTATTTCTCCACATCCTCTCTAGCATCTGTTGTTTCCTGACTTTTAATGATTGCCATTCTAATTGGTGTGAGATGGAATCTCATTGTGGTTTTGATTTGCATTTTCTGATGACCAGTGATGATGAGCATTTTTTCATGTGTTGACTGCATAAATGTCTTCTTTTGAGAAGTGTCTGTTCATATCCTTTGCCCACTTTTTTGATGGGGTTGTTTGTTTTTTTCTTGTAAATTTGTTTAAGTTCTTTGTAGATTCTGGATATTAGCTCTTTGTCAGATGGGTAGATTGCAAACATTTTCTTCCATTCGCTACAGTCCATACTTTTACAGTCAGTCCTGAGGTCATTATTAACAGTCATTATCTTCCTTTAGCACATTTTCTGCTTTCCCCACCCTAACTCCCTGGCAAGCACTTCTGATGGTTTAGGTTGTTTATTCAATAAGGCAACTCAGATCTTTATCTCTAAGGTTAACATGCCATTGTTAAAGTAGGATTGCTGCAATTGTGTGTTATAGTTATCACTGGGTAGAAGCATCAAGAAGTGTCTTGTACTGCTTCCTGGGCCATGATTGCATTGTTGTGCGGCAACAACTTGATCTCTTCATGGTAACCAGGGTCATTTGGTAACTTCACTGTTGCCTAGAGATCTACTGTCAAGGGAAGCTTGACATGACAGTTGGCAGCCATAACTCTATTTTTTAGTGAAACCGTTATTGTATTCCTGGCCCTGGTGAAAGCAAATCCCCCACTCTGTGATTGGAAACAAGGACCTTTAATTAAGTGGCACCTAAAGTTGTGGGGACAGAAAAGCCAAACTCACCAGGTTGGTCAATAGGAGTGCTTGCCTTATACTATGACTTGGTGGTTCTGATATGATTCAGCTCATGATGGACAGCTGTGATCACACAGTCACCCTTATGTCCCATGATCAGATACTCATTGTCTGCTAGGGCCCAGTTCTCTGGTAAATAGGGTAAATAGTTCTCTGCTACATATGGGATAACCTTACTATGGAACCCTAGAGGTCTGTGCTATAATTCATTTATGAGGGCTTCTCAGTCATTTCACAGGTGCCCACCCTTATCTGTCATGGCTACCTTTAGCACCCATGAAATCTGCTGGGTCATATGATTAAGTGCCAGGGCTACTCATACAGCAGTCTGAATGTGCTGCAGGACTCTCTTGTTTTGGGAGATCCTCTAAAATGCTGACAGCAGCCTTCTGAGAAACCCAATAAATGGGCTGGAGCAGTATTCCCAAGAGTGTTATATGCTATCTGCAAAATCCAAAGAGGCCTGCCTGGCACTGCGCCTCTTTGTGGTCCATGTCATCAATATAGTGGATCTGTCTGATGTTCTGTAGAATGTCCAGATGCAAAGGTCTCTGGACTGTGTTGAGAGAGAACCAGAGGTTTAATATAGTGCTGAGATGAGACTGCTTTCCATCCTGGGTGAATGCAAACTGTTCTGATCCTTCCTCCTGATGGGAACTAAAAGAACATATTTGCCTTATCAAAAGTCACATATCAAATACTAGAGGCTGTGTTGCTCTATTCTAATGAAGACACAACATACAAAACTGCAGTAACCGCTGGGCCACCACTTGGTAGAGTAGTCTGCTATTATCTGCCAGGGTGTATTTGGTTTTCCAGGTGACCATATCTGCATCATTTAAATCTTTGAGGCTACCACCAAATTCTGCCATTTTACCCAGAATGTTGTATTGTTTCTGATTTGTCATGTTGGGTAGGTTGTGGACAACTACAACTTTTGTTTTTTTTTGTTACCATAATACCTCTTATTTTATAAGTCAGGGAATCATGAGAGTTCCATCAGTGTTTAAGTGCTGCCTATACATTAAAAGTATGCACTCAGGGACCATGGTATTTACCAAAGGGTAGGTTCAAGGACCCAACTGGCCCACTGTGGGATGGATTTAGGATAGGGCTGCTTTTATCATTTGGCGCCTTTCAAGTGCAACTCTAACAGATGGACCACAACATATTTTGGGTTCCCTAGTATTAGTACCAGCTCAGATCCTATACACAAGACCCCTCAAAAGTGCTGCATATTTTGTAGGTTCCTTTGGCAAAGGATTGGAACAGTATCTTCTGAAGGTCAGATGAAGTGTAATGGAAGGACCCAAAGTCACCAGTTCTCTCAGATGCAACTGGGGCAGTGAGAAACTAAAGAAAATATTTATAAAATGGTATACAAATAGGGGCAACACACAAGGCAGAAGAGATGTCAAATGTTTGCTCTCCTGAAGCTGTTGGCTGAGCTTTGATGAGTGTCACTCCATGTCTCCTTGTGTAGGTGAGGGTTCCCTCTCTGTGAAAGGATGGTGGGATCCAGGTTACATCCTTGTTCCTAGGAGCCAGGGTTAGGAGTTAATTGTTACGGAGTGATCAAAAGATGTTTCTCTGGCTCCTGCAATACCTCCGACCCCCTTGGTGGCCTCTGTTACATAGGGATTGGAAGACTCCCTCTTGAGGGGTGTGACTTCAAAAAAGAACATTTCCTATCTCCAGGAACTGGAGACATAACAGTATAGTTTTGGCCTGCTTGTTTTCTTTACCAAAATTATTTTAGAGAAAGCTTGAGAATATCTAAGGCTCAGTGATTTGACTTTTTCCTTTTTCTTCTGTCCTTGAAGAGGAAGAGTTGAGGAACCTCCTTGGATAGAAGGGGTATAGCTTATTTTAGGACTTCAACCAAAGGCACGGGAGAGGAGAACAGGCCAAAGGACTGTAAGGAAGGTTACCTCAGGACTGGGATCTGGCAGGAAAAAGGCTCCAGGTCATTATTCTCCACTTACCCCTCCAGGACAGCTCCTCACCCTGCTCTGGGTCCTACTTTTGTGGGTGACTTCAAAAGCCATTCTGTGCTCTGGCTGGCAGTTGGAGTTGGCCAGTGGAAGCACTGGCAGGAGGTGGAGGCAGGAGGAGAGTGAGGTGATGGAATTTGTTCACACAGTCTCTTCCTGCCAGACCACCAGTTGGCTGTGGGTCCTTCCTCTATTGCAGCCCACAGCTCCTGCCTTATAGCTGCAACTGGCACCATAGAGGTAGAACTTCAACTCTCTTCCCAGGTTTCAAGAACCACTTCTTCTCCAGGCCCCTTCCTGCTGCTAGGCAGTGGTGGCTTCTCACTCTTGCTAGCTCTGGGGCACATCACCATGCCCTACTGGTTTCCTGTAACTCTGTTTCTTTTGCAAATATTCCCTCTGTTGAACTTTCCCCACATTACCCTGTGTGATTGTGCCATCGGCTACTACTGGGATGTGACAGAAAGGCCATTTGAAGATAAAGGACCAAAGAACAGGTCAGTGTGATTATTTCAGAGCCTGAGGTGGGGTTGATTACAGAAAATTCACAGCTGGTCACGGTGCACTTTTCAGAGCCAGGGGGCCCAGCAAAGATATGGTCATATACTAGATGAAAATCAGAGAAGATTTTCATCAGGAAAACTACCATGAAAATTAACAAAGATCTTAGCTTCCTGGCTACCCCTACCTAATGATATTATTGATGAGAAAATGAACCCAAAGTAATGCTGCCAACTCCTCTTCTGGGGAGTGGGAGCATTTAATTGCACTAAAGCCACGTAACAAAAACAACAGCAAAACACCCAAACACTTAAACCATCCAAACAAATTGAAAGTGTTGAAAAGTTGAGTGAGGACAGAAGCCTTTCATCATCTAATCCAAAACATAGACTCACTAAATAATAACCCCAGCCACAAATCATGTAATCTAGAGAGAGATCTATGAGCTTTTTCTCTGTCTCTCTCTGGCCTGGCAGGCTGAGAGATCCAGTGCACAGAAGGGCAGCCTCAGATGGTTTGCGTGGGGAGTGCTTAGTCTTGGGATATTCAAAAGGAGAAGAGGAAAAGTCCAGGGCTTTTCCCAGAAAAACCAGGCTTGCCTTAGAACCTTCATACTGACACACCCTTTAATTACATATATTGTGCTGTATATTGACATGTAGTCAGTATTCAGTGTTTTTATGGAGTTGTTTTTTGCTTTTTTTGTCTTTAGAGACAGAGTCTCGCTCTGTTGCCCAGGCTGGAATACAGTGGCACAATCACAGCTCACTGTAGCCTCAAAATCCTGGGCTCAAGCCATCTTCCTGCCTTGGCCTCCTGTGTATCTAGGATTACAGACCCACACTACTGGGCCTGACCAGCAGCGTGTTTTGACTTGAGCAGTGTTGGCTTCTTTCTGTTTCCCTCAGCAGAGGGGACTCAAGTTGGCCAGTGCTTGTGTTGGGCAAACCTGGGGCATCCCCTTCTCATGGGTTGGGTGAAGCCTCTAGCACTGAACGAGAAAGCTCACACAACTCCCCACTTTTGGCTCTTAGCACCAGCCAGACAGGAGCAAGCACCGGGAACAACTCCCAGCATCTCAGAATCAAATCTCCACTGCTGGATGCTCTAGTCTTTCCTGATTACAGGCCCACATGGAGCTTATTTGAAGGGGTCACTGCCATGGGCTGAGTCAGGGCATTGAAGCCTGGATGTCAGGGCTCAGCAGTGTCCAGTTTCCAGGCCTCATTTCAGCTGCTCCCATGAAGGGTTCCCCTAGCACTGGGCCTGGAGAGTTATGAGTCTCTCCTGTACTTTTTGCTCTGGGGACCTGTTTCCACAATCTTCTGGGAAGGTCTTTCTGCTGTATGTGCTCTGTTTGAGTTTACATTCTGGACTCCTATGAAGATATTTCAGCAAAGTCTTTTGCTCCTTTGTGTTTTATGTTTACTTATGTCTATTGTAAAAAAATCAAGGTAATAACTTTAAAATTAATTAAAAAAAACCCAGTCACTTCTAATCTCACAAACAAGTGTGCACCTATTATCATATTGTTGGAGATATGGTACATATACATTTTTTTTCTTTGCCTCAACATTGCATTATATTAAGACTAAAGGCTGGACAATGGCTCCATGTGGAGGAGGGAGGGATTTCAGAGGCCTGACCCTTATCTTGTCTTTTTTTTTTTTTTTTGAGACCAGGTCTTGGTTTGTTACTCAGGCTGGAATTCAGTGGTGTGAACACAGCTTACTGCAGCCTCAATCTCCTGGGTTTAGCAATTCTCCCACCTCAGCCTCCTGAGTAGGGTAGCTGAGACTACAGGCATGTGCCACCATGCCCAGCTAGTTTTTGTATTTTTTGTAGAGATGGCATCTCACCATGTTACCCAGATTGGTCTCAAACTCCTGAGCTCAAATGATCCTCCTGCCTCAGCCTCCTAAAGTGCTGGATTACAGGCGTGAGTCACTGTACCAGCCTCCTCTTGTTTTATACAAGGGAAGAATCCTATTTCAAAGTGAAAGGAGGAGTTCATCTTCTTGTACCAGATCCTGTGTCAGAAATATTTTAAAAATATTTTATTATAAAAGTTTTTGAATGCATACAAAAGTAGGAAGGATTGTATAGTGAACTCAATGTATCGGTTCCTCAGCTTGCATCATAATCAATACATGGCCAATTTAATTTCCTTTACACCTTCCATTCCTTGCTTTATGCCAACCTCCCCAACCCCTCAGATTATTTTGAAGCAAATCCAAGACATCAACAAATACTTTTGTCAGCTACACCATGAGTATGGGTCTCGAGTTAGGCAAGTGATCTGGTTCTAATTTGTATACTTGGCTTGCCCCACTCCTCCAGTGGCCTGAAGAGTCATGGGTAGGGCAGGGGGCCTTGCCTCCTGCTCTTGCATGTGGTCTTTCACAACAGCTGAACATATGGGAGACCTGTCCCAGGAAAGCATCAACCCTGGACCTTGAGGGATATGTCCAGAGAAGTGAGGAGGTTGGAGGAATGAGAGCTATTAGTCAGATAAAGAAAAGACCTGGAGAGGTATGACCATTGTCTTTAAACGATTGGAGGGTGGTCTTGGATTTGAAGTGTTAGATTTGTTTGACTTGTTCTGGTGTGAACACAGAATGCAAATGAAGGCCCTCTGGGCAGAAATAACCGGGAGGCAGATTTTTAGTT
This sequence comes from Rhinopithecus bieti, assembly GCF_001698545.2. Taxonomy (NCBI): domain Eukaryota; kingdom Metazoa; phylum Chordata; class Mammalia; order Primates; family Cercopithecidae; genus Rhinopithecus; species Rhinopithecus bieti. Next base: position 468,134 of record NW_016809758.1, read on the forward strand.
CAAGAACTTTCTAATCATTTGAGTGTCAAAAAGTGGAGTAGGTCACCCGGGCTTGGGGATCACCAAGGTGAGATTGAGGTAGGAGAATTTAAGCAATGGGTTAAGGTGGTACATGAGTAAATTAAGTTCCTTTAAATGAATTTTCCAGTTTCTAAGAGAATCAATGACACACTTCATTAAGAGTTAAGAACTTTGTGTGACCACAGAAGTCCTTTTACCTTATTGGGTCCTACTCATACAATTAGGGTTTTGGATTATGTGATAGCAATAATAGCTAACTATGTTGAGCCCTTATGTGTTTTAAGTAAGTATTAACTTGCTTTCAATAACTACATAAGATAGTGTATTAGTCCAATCTCATACTGTTAATAAAGACATCCCCAAGATTGGGTAATTTATAAAGGAGAAAGTTTTAATTGACTCAAAGCTCAGCATGACTGGGCAGGCCTCAGGAAACTTAACAATCACTGCAGAAGGGGAAGCAAACATGCCCTCTTCACATGGTGGCAGGAAGGAGATGTGCCAAGCGAAAGTGGGAAAAGCCTCTTATAAAAACATCAGGTCTCTTGAGAACTCATTCACTTTCACAAAAACAGCAGCATAGGGGTAACTGCCCCCATGATTCAATTACTTCCCACTGGGTTCCTCCCATGACATGTGGGAATTGTAGGCACTACAATTCAAGATGAGATTTGGGTGGGGACACAGCCAAACCTTATAATTCCACCACTGGCTCCACCCAAATCTCATGTCCTCACATTTCAGATCATAGTCATGCCCTCCCAACAGTCCCCCAAAGGCTTAACTCATTCCAGCATTAACTCAAAAGTCTAAGTCTAAAGTCTCATCTGAAAAAGGCAAGTCCTGCCTGCCTATGAGTCTGTAAAATCAAAAGTAAGTTAATTCCTAGATACAGTGGAGGTACAGACATTGGGTAAATACACTCATTTCAAATGGGAGAAATTGGCCAAAATGAAGGGGCTACAAGCCCCATGCAAGTCCAAATTCCAATAGAGCAGTCATTAAACCTTAAAGTTCCAAAATGATCTCTTTTGACTTCATGTCTCACATCCAGGTCACACTGATGCAAGAGGTTGGTTTTCACAGTCTTGGGGAGCCCTGCCCCTTGGCTTTGCAGGGTACAGCCCCAACTTCTAGCTGCTTTCACAGGCTGACATTGAGTGTTTGTGGCTGCACATGATGCAAGCTGCTGCTGGGTCTACCATTCTGGGGTCTGAGGACAGTGGCCCTCTTCTCACAACTCCACTAGGCAGTGCTCCAGTGTGGACTCTGTGTGGGGCTCCCATCCCACATTTCCTTTCCACACTGCCCTAGCAGAGCTTCTCCATGAGGGCTCTGCCCCTGCAGCAAACTTCTGCCTGAGCATCCAGACATTTCCATACATCCTTTGAAATCTAAGCAGAGGTTCCCAAATCTCACTTCTTGATTTCTCTGCACCTGCAGGCCCAATGCCATGTGTAAACCACCATGGCTTGGGACTTGCACCCTCTGAAGCAAAAGCCTGAGCTGTACATTGGCCTCTTTTGGCCATAGCTGGGACACAGGGCACCAAGTCCCAAGACTGCACAAAGCAGCAAGGCCCTGGGCACAACCCATGAAGCTATTTTTTTCTCCTAAGCCTCCAAGCCTGTGATGGGAGGGACTGCTGTAAAGACCTCTGACATGCCCTGGAGACATTTTCCCCATTGTCTTCAGAATTGACATTTGGCTCCTCATTACTTATGCAAATTTCTGCAGCTGGCTTGAATTTCTCCTCAGAAAATGGGTTTTTCTTTTCTAGCACATCACCAGGCTGCAAATTTTCTGAACTTTCATGCTCTGCTTCCCTTTTAAACATGAGTTCCAATTCCAAACCATATCTTCATGAAAGAATAAAACTGTGTGTTTTTAAGAGCATCTAAGTCACATCTTGAATGCTTTGCTCCTTAGAAATTTCTTCTGCCAGACACCCTGAATCATCTCTCTCAAGTTCAAAGTTCCACAGATCTCTGGGGTAGGGGCAAAAAGCCACCAGTCTCTGTGCTAAAGCATAGCAAGAGTTACCTTTGTTTATTTCCCAAGAAGTTCCTCATCTCCATCTAAGACCGTCTCAGCCTGGACTTTATTGTCCGTATCACTATCAGCATTTTGGTCAAAGCCATTCAACAAGTCTACAGGAATTTCCAAACTTTCCCACATTTTTCTGTCTTCTTCTGAGCCCTCCAAACTGTTCCAACATCTGCCTGGTACCCAGTTCCAAGGTCGCTTCCATGTTTTTGGGTATCTTTACAGCAGTGCCCCACTACCTGGTACCAATTTACTGTATTAGTCCATTCTCACACTGCTAATCAAGACATACCCAAGACTGGGTAATTTATAAAGGAAAGATGTTTAATTGATTCACAGTTCTCCAGGGCTGGGGAGACCTCAGGAAACTTACAATCATGGCACAAGGGGAAACAAACACGTCCTTTTTCCTTCTTCACATGGTGGCAGGAAGGAGAAGTGCTAAGCAAAAGGGGGAAAAGCCCCTTATAAAACCTTCAGATCTTGTGAGAATTCACTCACTATCATGAGAACAGCCTCATGGGGTAACCGCCTCCATGATTCAATTACCTCCCACTGGGTTCCTCCCATGACATGTGGGGATTATGAGAACTACAATTCAAGATGAGATTTGGGTGGGGACACAGCAAAACTGTATCAGATAGGTACTATAATTATCTGTATTTTGGATATGGAGAAACTGAGGCACAGAGACAGTATGTATTTTGTTCAAAGTCACACAGCTATCATATGATAGAGCTGGGATTGGAACCCAGGCAGTTGGTTTCAGTGCTAGCATGCTTAACCACTATGGCACAGTACATTTCAAAGGTAAGTTTGAGTGTTTCAGCTGTAATCATACAGTGATTCTAGGATGAAGTGAGACAATATATGTGACCTTGCATTATTCTATACAAATGACACCCCTTCACATCTTATATTTTTCTCAAAACAAGGTTATTACAATTTATTTTCCCCAACCAGATCTTGGACAAGCTGTGCTCCTCTGAGACAGTAACATCAGGCACAAGTCTCATAGACCGTGGTCTCTGATAGGGCGAGTACTGAACCAGGCATATTCACTTTTGTAAGCCTGGGACGATGTAGGCCCTCAGGAGGATTTGTTTATTGATGGATGGCAGGGCTGTGGCCCAGAAACATTTTCACTCGAAAGGTGCCATGCTCCAGGTGGCCAGCTGGGGGAGCCTCAGCCCAAAGGCAGGGCAGGCTGAAAGTAGCAGAGGCTGCGTTGTGATTGGCGGTCAGCGGTCTGGAGTCCACCAAGTGCTGGGCTGGATGTGAAGGGTTGAGTTTCCTGTGAGGAGAGGTCTTGCCTGCTGCAGAGGCCTGGTCCTGCTCAGCCAGGGCATGGGACATTGGAAATGCCCCGCTGGAACCTGGGAGGAAGTTGCGCGGGTCAAGACGGTCTTAGGGGACAGGAGCTGGTGGCGGGAGGAGGGGAGACAGCACTCTGAGCAACCTCAGCGTGCCTGGAGGGGGACAGGCATCCGGGACGCAAGCGGCTGAGCTGGGTTCTGGGCACTGGCAGGTCAGCAGGGCAGGGAAGAAAGGGGCATGGACGGTGGGCCTGGGGGCTTCCCATCAGCCAGCCCCTGTGACTGGGAGAAAGTCCTGCCCCTGGGCGGAAAGGCCCCCATCTCTCCCTAGGGGTGAGAGGGTAGGACCCCAAAGGGGCCCCAAGCCGTGCCTCTCAGTGTGCGCCTCCTTCAGGCGATTTCCCACCCCATCCCCGTCTTCTCTGCCATTCAGAGGGGTAAGTGTGTGTAGGAGACAAGGTAGGGAGATTCCTCTCTCCCGAGGAGCCCTGGCAGAGGGGCCTGGCACTGCAGGGGTGCATGCAAGAAGTGGGTGCACGTCCGCAGAGCTTGGGTGGGCAGCAATGGGGGGGCTTGGTTGGGCAAAAAGAGAAGACAGGGGCCGCTTGCTCTCATCTTGTTTCAACCCCACAGAATATGACTCAACCACGAGATGACTTGCTGAGGCTGGGCGAATGCTCTGCTCCCATTTTACCCAGGGAAGCCAGATAGAGACCTGAGAGAAGATAGGAGGAAGAACCCGGAACCCCACTCTCATGGGAAGTGAACTCGGACCACAGACCTTCCTCTTCTTTATGTTTTATTTTATTTTATGTTTTTAGAGACAGGGTCTCACTCTGTTGCCCAGGCTGGAGTGTAGTAGCACCATCACAGCTCACTGCAGCCTCAACCTCCTGGGCTCAAGCAATCTTCCTGCCTCAGCCTCCTGAGTAACTGGGACCACAGGTGTGCACCACCATGCCCCACTAATTAATTTTTTTTGATGGAGGTGGGATCTAACCATGTTGCCCAGACTGGTCTCAAACTCCTGGCCTTAAGTGATCCTCCCAGTTCAACCTCCCAAAGTGCTGGGATTACAGGTGTGAACCACTGTGCCTAGTTCCTCCTTTTTTGACTCTACTTCTTCTTCCCCAAGGAAGGGGCTGAAGGAGAGGCCTCTGTTAGCTGCTAGTGTGAGGTTAAGCTGGGAGGATGGCCAGAGGCTGAGTCATAACTCTCGAGGCCCCTTTAGGTGCTGTGGTTCCAGTAGTCCAGCCTCCTACCCTCTTTAGGCCACTTCAGCCCCAGGTGCTAGCACCTTCACCCTGGTGCCTTTCCCTCCCAGGGAGTCTCATGAACTATTTCCTTTGGGGAGGGTGAAGAAAGTCCACAGTTTAGCTTGGAGGGGACCATCTCTACTACTGAATGCCCCACTAGAAGACTTCCCAGCTTCATCTCAAAATTTCTAATTCTTGGCACTTGTGGGTAAAGTCTAATTCTAGAGCTCCCCAGAGTCACTTTATCTCCTGGGGCAGTAAAAATGGCACTGATCTTGGAGGAGACCTCTTATCTTCAGGGACACCGCATCTGCTGGAGGTAGCAGAGGCCCTTCTGTCGTTCCTTTCCGCCTGTGAGCTGCAGCACCTTTTTCTGGGCTGGTCTGGAGAACCCCTCTACCCACACTGCAGGCTGGAGGTTGCCTTGCATGCTCCAGCTCCTAGGCTGGGTGAGCCTTAGAGCCTTTGGGCAAACCCCTGCTTTAGCAGCTTAGAAAGGCAAATCCTGGCTCCTCTTTCTCCCCTCACTTGCTAGGATTCAGAGCAGAGAGAGGACGGCTTTTCTCCAGTCCTTCTCCCTTTTCGGACAGTCGGCACAGCTAGAGAAATTTGTAAAGATCAGGGGAAGCCTGTTTTGCATAGTGAGAGTCTTGCATGCTTGGGACATCAGGACAGCCTCCAGGGGTTCTAAGAGTGTGTGGACTAATCTCAGGGAAGAAATGCTGGAGGGCGTTGGGCTGACATTCTAGCTCCTCCACACTGCTCTTGACATCCTAGAATAAAGAGGGAAGGCCAAGGTCACCTTTAGGGCGTTCTTTGAACATGGCTGGCCTGGGACTGGAATGGGAGAATATAGTGCGGTCCTGGCTCTGAAAAACCACAGTTACTCTGGGTCTGTGCCTTAAAGCTGTGGTTTCATGAGGTCAGATTTCCCTCAACAGCCATGAGTAATCAAGATAAAGAACCATTTAGGCTTGTTCCTTCCTATATGTCAACAGCTATTCTGTCCCAGGGCTCAGGATTTAGAGCTAGTGTCCTGTTCCCTTTAGCAGAACTGACTCCTCTCTCCTCTGTGCCTCTGTGTGATTGCTGACCTGGCCTTAAGCACCGCCTCAGTGGTTAAGTTTTGCAGAGAGGGCTGGTTACTTCCCTGGTACCTCTCTTTTGTTATTGAAGCCTAGTTTCCTGTTGCATATCTGTCTTTTCTTCATTTACTCCTTATTTTGTGATGTCTAGCTCCCAGCAGCTTTCTGAGAAAGGGTACTTGGAAAGCCATTTTTTTGAGACTTTCAAAGATGGAAATAGATTTTTTCATTCCTCACAGTTGATTGATAAACTGGCTGCTTAAGCATTTCAAGGATCAAATTATGTTTTCTGGTATTAGTAGTAACTGTGAGCTGTGAGAGATCTTTCTGTTTCATGATAAACAGGTACAATGTGATGGACTCTTGGAGAAATCGCCGGTCACAAGGGAAGTAGGTGAGGTCTCTGATGACCCTCCCGAAGTACACATAACCAATAAGCCAAATCATATCTGAGCCCAGTATACTGGAGCTGTGGATTGGGGTGGCCAAGAGCTTTGTCACATGTATGGTAATAGCTTATAAGTATTTATTCCCAAATGGCTAAGAAACTAACCCAGCACCCTTTATTTTACCACGGTTTCTGTGTTTACTATATACCAAATGTTTTCTATAGGCTAAAGCCATTATCTGAGCTCTCTGGTCATTTTCATGGATCTATCTGGTCAATTCTTGTAGCATCATATATATTTTAAAGTTTCTCTTCTCTTTATGTATTTATTTTATTTATCAGGTGTCTTAAGAAGCAATCTCAAACTGTCAAAAGACTCTGATTTTGTTCTTGGGCTACCTAGTTCTTTCGACAACCTTGGAGATGCAATGGAAAGCACACACACACGCATAGAGTCTCATTGGGATTACAGGGATTACACGCACTTGCCACCATGCCCAGCTAATTTTTGTATTTTTAGTAGAGATGGGATTTCACCACATTGGCCAGGCTGGTCTCGAACTCCTGACCTGAGGTAATCCGCCTGCTTTGGACTCCCAAAGTGCTGAGATTACAGGCATGAGCCACTGCACCTGGCCTATATGTATGTACTTAAAGGATAGACATAGAGTCTCTCATTTGGTTTAAAGACCAACTGCACAAGAATAAAAATGAGTAAGGATGCCTTAACAGTTGCATATGTCAAGAACACACGGGGTTTCACTTGGATGCAAAGTCAGCTTGAGGCTGCTCTACTCTGATCAGGTAAAATACCTACAGGAACCAGGATGGTAACTGCACTAGTGCAGTGAGCTGTTAATTTAACTGTATTACATTATATTTAATTTAATATGTCCACATTAAATTAATGTGTAACTTTATTTACATATTAAACATTAAACCCATAGGAAGAATCTTTATTCCTACAAAGCCATGTGTGCTCTCCCCACTTTTTTGAAGCACATGGCCAGCTCTCTCAATCTGCATTTATCATTCTCCATGTTCAATACAGAAAATGTCAAGAAAATTTCATTTTCTCCTAACTGCAAGAAAAGCAACAGCATAACAGCAATGATACATGGAAACTGACACTCTGTGCTGGGGAAGCAAATAAGGGGAGGTTGGATTTCCTGTGTGGGAATTAGATGGTTGCGTGCTCCTTCTAAACTGAGCGGCCTTCAGCTCCAACTGATTCTTGCTGTACGGGAATGTAGGTCAATGATTGCCAGACCTGATGTTCAGGAGATGCCAGCAATCTGGATTTTCCCATGAGATTTCCTGATTTTAAAAATTTTGGCAACCATGTTCTTAAAACCTTGTGCAGGACAGGCTCAACGAGCAGGATGCTGGATTGTGCTGTCTTAAACATTGTAGCCAGCTCTAAGTACTTTATTTTATTTTTTTTTTGAGGTGGAGTTTTGCTCTGTCACCCCGGCTGGAGTGCAGTGGGGCGATCTCAACTCCCTGCAACCTCTGCCTCCTGGGTTCAAGCAGTTCTGCCTCAGCCTCCTGAGCAGCTGGGATTACAGGCATGCAACACCGTGGCCAGTTAGTTTTTGTATTTTTCGTGGAGATGGTGTTTCACTGTGTTGACCAGGCTGGTCTTGAACTCCTGACCTCAGATGATCCACTGGCCTTGGCCTCCCAAAGTGCTGGGATTATAGGCCTGAGCCACCATGTCTGGCCAGCCCTGAGTACTTCAAAGTAACAGTGACAAACTAGAGCACATTAAAATTGTGAGAGAAACTAGAAGCTTGGGAAAAGGGTGGAAGACTCAGGGATGATGCTTCTGAGAAAAGAAAGCTCAGCTGAGATTTGATACCAGACTTCTGGTTGCATATGCACTTCTCTATTAGGGACAGAGCATGTTTTTTTACTGGAGACAGGAGGAGGGATGGGATCAGGTCTAGGGTTGGAAGGTATTTTGGAAGCAGCTGTGAGATCTATATAAGCAGAACTAACAATCAGCTACTTTACGATATCAGGACATATCTGCCTGGGGAAAAACAGTGAGTTTCCATCATTGGAGATGTTCAAGCAGAGTCTTCAACCAGTTGGGGACATCATAAAGAGTACTGAAACACTGGAGGAGGGCATCATGCCCAGTCTTGATGGTCCTGTTCATCCCTAAGGGATTATGATTCCAATCTTCTTTAGCTACTGTGGAGCATTTGGGCTTTTCCTTTCCCTAAGCTCCCATGCAAGTTGTACCATTCTTTTGGCCATTTAAGGCATGCAGTAGGCAATAATTCAATGTATGGGGCTCCAATCCTGGGTGCCCTGGCTTTTGCCCTTGGCAAGGCTTTATAGCTTCTCTTAGCCTTACTTTATTTATAAAAATATGAGTGAATACAAAATATCAGTGTAAAGATTCATATGGCCCATGCAGCTCCTGTGAGAGGTCATGGAGATTGTGACTGTCCAATGGCCTTTTAAAAAAATTAATCCAATGGCCTTTTAAAAAAATAGGTCTTTAAAAAAAATTTAGCTCTGCTGAAGGGGGAGGTTCCAAAATGGCTGAATAGGAGCAGCTCCAGTCTACAGCTCCCAGTATGAGCGACGCAGAAGACTGGTGATTTCTGCATTTCCAACTGAGGTACCAGGTTCATCTCACTGGAGCTTGTCAGACAGTGCAGGACAGTGGGTACAGGACAGTGGGTGCAACCCACGGACTGTGAGCCGAAGCAGGGTGAGGCATCGCCTCACCCAGGAAGCACAAGGGGTCGGGGAATTCCCTGTCCTAGCCAAGGGAAGTCGTAACAGATGGCACCTGGAAAATTGGGGTCACTCCCACCCTAATACTGAGCTTTTCTTTTCTTTTTTGAGATGGAGTCTCGCTTTGTCACCCAGGCTGGAGTGCAGTAGCGTGATCTCGGCTCACTGCAAGCTCCGCCTCCCGGGTTCACGCCATTCTCCTGCCTCAGCCTCTGAGTAGCTGGGACTACAGGCGTGCACCACCAGGCCCCGCTAAGTTTTTCTATTTTTAGTAGAGACAGGGTTTCACTATGTTAGCCAGGATGGTCTCGATCTCCTGACCTCGTGGTCCGCCCGCCTTGGCCTCCCAAAGTGCTGGGATTACAGGCGTGAGCCACCACGCCTGGCGTAATACTGTGCTTTTCAAATGGTCTTAGCAAATGGCACACCAGGAGATTATATCCTACGCCTGGCTCAGAGGGTCCCATGCCCACAAAGCCTTGTTCACTGCTAGCGCAACACTCTGAGATCGAACTGCAAGGCAGCAGCAAGGCTGGGGGAGTCACACCCGCCATTGCTGAGGCTTGAGTAGGTAAACAAAGCAGCTGGGAAGCTCGAACTGGGTGGAGCCCATCGCACCTCAAGGAGGCCTGCCTGCCTCTGTAGACTCCACCTCTGGGGGCAGGGCATAGCTGAACAAAAGGTAGCAGAAACTTCTGCAGACTTAAACGTCCCTGTCTGACAACTTTAAAGAGAGTAGTGGTTCTCCAAGCACGGAGCTTGAGATCTGAGAACGGACAGACTGCCTCCTCAAGTGGGTCTCTGACCCTCCAGTAGCCAAACTGGGAGGCACCTCCCAGATGGGGCTGACTGACACCTCATATGGCTGGGTGCCTCTCTGAGATGGAGCTTCCAGAGGAACAATCAGGCAGCAACGTTTGCTGTTCTGCAATATTTGCAGTTCTGCAGCCTCCGGTGGTGATACCCAGGCAAACAGGTTTGGAATGGACCTCCAGGAAACTCCAACAGACCTGCACCTGAGGGTCCTGACTGTTAGAAGGAAAACTAACAAACAGAAAGGACATCCACAACAAAACCCTGTCACTATGTTACCATCATCAAAGACCAAAGGTAGATAAAACCACAAAGATGGGGAGAAACCAGAGCAGAAAAGCTGAAAATTCTAAAAATCAGAGCACCTCTTCTCCTCCAAAGGAATGCAGCTCCTCGCCCACAACGGAACAAAGCTGAACGGAGAATATCTTTGACGAGTTGAGAGAAGAAGGCTTCAGAAGATCGGTAATAACAAACTTCTCTGAGCTAAAGGATGATGTTTGAACCCATCTCAAAGAAGCTAAAAGCCTTGAAAAA
>NW_016809759.1:0-957 GCF_001698545.2 Rhinopithecus bieti
GAAAGAACACATGGAACTCAAAAGCGTTGTCTATATTCTCTGTTTCAATTCCTTGCCTTTCATTCGCTCGCGCTCACTCTCTCATTGAAGTTTTAATGAAACAACACATGGAACTCAAAAGCATTATCTATATATTCTGTTTCAATTCCTTGTCTTTCATTCTCTCTATTCCCCCCCACCCCCACCCCACCTTTGAGAGACAGTCACCCAGGCTGGAATACAGTGGCAGGATCACGGCTCACTGCAACCTCAGTCTCCTGGGTTCAAGCGATTCTCGTGCCTTAGCCTCCTAAGTAGCTGGGATAAATAGGCATGCACCACCATACCTGGGTAATTTTTGTGTTTTTAGCAGAGATGGGGTTTCATCATGCTGCCCAGACTGTTCTCAAATTTCTAGCCTCAAGTGAGCCTCCTGCCTCAGCCTCCCAAAGTGCTGGGATTACAGATATGAGCCTGGCCTCTCATTCTCTCTTGATTTCACTCATTCCAGTGTGGCTTTTGTTTTGTTTAAGAAGGAATAGCATTTAATAAAGAGACTAGACATACTAGGATTTGAGTTTCAGTTAGTTATTCCAGAGTTACATGATTTTAACAGGTTAACCTATTGAAATGTCAATTCCTTTATCTGAGGAATAATAATAGTGAAAATATAAATAGTACCTGTTAATGAAATATGCATTGTCCTCAGCAATTTACAGAAATTAATCCACTTAATTCTCACAACAAACATATGGAGTAGGTTTATTACAAATACAAAGGGATTAAACAAATTGATTGAGGTCCCGTAGTAAGTAAAAAGCAAAGCATGGACATGAACCCAGGTGTTCTGATCCAAGGGTCCTTTATCTTTTTTTTTTTTTAATTACAGATTGACAAGACATTGCAATATTTGTACAAAGAGGTCCATTCATAATTTCCTGGACACTTACACTCTTCCAAGACTAAACCAGGAAGAAG
>NW_016809760.1:0-656 GCF_001698545.2 Rhinopithecus bieti
GAGTTGAGATTAAAATCCAGGTCTTTCAGATCATGGAACTCTATATTAAATAATATTCTGTTCCTACAGAGAATCCCCTGCTGCATCCCACCACTACATCTTCCCCAGGGAGAGAAAAAAAAAAAAATTAAAGGGAGAAATGTTATTTGCAAGAAAGTTTTCCCTTGCTCTTCAAGTTAAAATAATAAGAATTCAAAGGTAATGATCATTCCATATGTTCCAAATTTACTAATTTTAAATTCTGCTCCATTTACACTGAAAGCATCAATATGTAACCATGCCAATAGAATTTTAAGTGTTTGGTATATGATATCTCTCTGTGATCAATATATAATAAATTCTATGTGTTTAATCTATTTTTGGAATCAAAATTATAAATTATTAACATTTGGAGGATACAGTAACTAGCATACCTAAAAATGGTTAAAACCAGACATAAGACCAAGATCCTGAGCAAACTCTAGCTGCTGAAAGGTTTCATCAGATTTTTATTCCAAAGTAACTAAGGTTAAATCATTAACCAGATTTCGAAATCCACAACAGTAGGTGATAAGTTAAACATTCCATACAGTAGAATACTGGGCTGCCAGGGAAAGTATGCCTTAGCAATATATGTGTCTGACACTTTCCCCAAGATCATTTAATGACATTGTTTA
>NW_016809761.1:0-1578 GCF_001698545.2 Rhinopithecus bieti
ATTATTCTCAGATAAAAACTAGAAAGAAGTTTTCTGTGAAACTGCTTTGCGATGTGTGAATTCTTCTCACAGAGTTACACCACTCTTTTATGGAACCGTTTGCTAGCACTTCTTATGAAATCTGAGAAGGTGTATTTTTGATCACTTTGAAACGTATGGTGACAAAGGAACTATCCTAAAATAAAAACTAGAAAGAAACTTTCAGAGAAACTGATTTGTGATGTTTGAATTCACCTCACAGAGTTACACCTTTCTTTTCATAGGGGAGTTTGCTAACACTGCTTGCATGGAATCTGCAAAGGGATATTTTTGAGGGCATTGAGGTCTATGTTGATAAAGGAAATAACCTCAGATTAAAACAAGAAAGAAGCTTTCTGAGAAAGTACTTTGTGATGTGTGAATTCATCTTACAGAGTTACACTATTGTTTTCATTGACCAGTTTGCTGACACTGTTTTCTTGGAGTCTGCAATGCGATGTTTCAGAACGCATTCATGCTTTTGCTGACAAATTAAATAATATCATATTAAAACTAGAAAGAAGATTTCTGAGAAACCGTTTTGTGACATGTTAATTCATCCCACAGAGTTACACGATTCTTTTCATAGAAAAGTTTGGTATCACTGCTTTTGGGGATCTGAGAAGGGATAGTTTGGATTGCATTGAAGAATATGGTGATAAAAGAATTATTCTCAGAAAAAAACTAGAAAGAAACTTTCTGAGAAACTGCTCTGTGATGTGTGAATTCATCATACATAGTTACACCATTCATTTAATGGAGCAGTTTGATAACACTGTTTTCGTGGATTCTGCAATAGAGTAATTTGGAGAGAATTGAAGCCTATGGTGACGAAGGAAATATCCACAGATGAAGACCAAAAAAAGCTTTTGGTGAAACAGCTTTGTGATGTGTGAAATCATCTTACAGAGTTACACCATTCTTTTTATTGAGAAGTTTGCTGACAAGTTTTCTTTAGAATCTGCAACGGGCTATTCCAGAGTACATTGAGGAATATGGAGAAAAAGAAATATCCTCTGTTAAAACTAGAAAGAAGCTATCTGAGAAACAACCTTGGATGTGTGAACTAATCTCACAGAGTTACACCTCCCTTTTCAGAGAGCAGTTTTGTAGCACTCTTTTTGGGGAATCTGCGAAGGGATATTTGAATAGCATTGAAGCCTATGGTGACAAAGAAAATATCCTCAGATCAAAACTAGAAAGAAACTTTCTGAGAAACTGCTTTGTGATGTGTGAATTCATCTCACAGGTTTACATGACTCTTTTCTTGGAGCAGTTTGCTACCACTGTTTTCGTGGAATCTACAATAGGATATTTGGGAATGCATTGAAGTCTATAATGACAAAGGAAATATCTCCAGACAAAAAACAAAAGAAGCATTCTGAGAAACAACTTTGCGATACGTGAATTCACCTCACAGATTTACACCTTTCTTTTCATGGAGCACTTTTCTAACACTATTTTGTGGAATCTACAAGGGATATTCAGGAGAGCATCGAGGCCTATGATGAAAAGGTAATATAATCAGACGAAAATTAGAAAGAATCTTTCTGAGAAACT
>NW_016809762.1:0-1321 GCF_001698545.2 Rhinopithecus bieti
AGCAAGATTAAAGTATTCCAAGGTTCTTGTTCATTCCATAAAAAGAACATAGACTCTAACTGTAGACTTTAAGGAAAGCAGGTACAATAAAGGATTAATTCAATTAACAAAATAATAAAAACACCAAACTTCTAAATCAAGAGAAGAAACTGAAAAAAAAAATATAAAAAGGAAAAAAATAACAGTATCATTAACTTATCAATTATTCAAATATCTGACTGTCCACTAAATTCAAAGTATCGTCCATGAACCCTCCTTTTCAGGGGCTTCAGGGGTTCAAAACTCTTTCCACAATAGCACCAAGACACTATCTGCCTTTTTTATTATGTTGAAATTTACAAAGATGGTTTAAAAACAATAGGCAGCAAAACTTCTAGCAACTGAACATGAATCACGGGAGTGGTACCAACTGTACTAGCAGTAGTAGCCACTGCTTTCTCCACCACCACACATTCAGTTTGCTGTTTTTTATGATAGTATCACTTAAGAATGTCCTTCATGAAGACAGCACAAATAATTTTAATAATCTCAATCCTTATAGCATCTTTTACACTCTGTATAAAGAAACATGAAGTACATATAAAGTATTTCTGCTATAGATTTGAAGTACAATGGCTATTTTGAGGAAAAGCACTTGTACAATTGTTTGAGTTACAAGCTGAAACTAGCTGACTGGTAGATAAACTAAGATTATCCATATTTGGCCATTTGGCAGATTTGTTTATTAGGTTATCAAACATGAACAAAATGAGTTTGTCATTTAAGGAAGAACTGATCATTTTGAGCTTGACTGCTAAACAATACTTCTGCTAATACAGTTGGTATCACTGCAAGATTTAGAATTTTGGAAAACTGTATCTGACACAGTGAGCTTGATAGCCTTCTAACAAATACTTTTCAGATGAGGTCACTGGTAATATTAATGAATGAAATATTCTGATACACTGTATTGGCTGAATTCCACATCCTCAAATTCAACCAACCAGAGATGAAAAATATTATTTTTCAAAAATGAAAAGTTAACAGTACAACAATAAAAAACAATATAAATTGTAAAAACAATACAGTATAACTATTTAGGTAACACATTGTATTATGTATCATAAACGAACTAGAGATTATTTAAACTATACTGAAGGGCCAGGTACAGTGGCTCATGCCTGTAACCCCAACACTTTGGGAGGCTGAGGTGGGTGGATCACTTGAGGCCAGGAGTTCAAGACCAGCCTGGCCAACCTGGTGAAACCCCATCTCTATTAAAAATAAACACACACAAAATTTATTTATTTATTTATTTATTTATTTATTTATTTATTTATTT
>NW_016809763.1:0-1294 GCF_001698545.2 Rhinopithecus bieti
TGAAAACACTGCCTTATAAAATAGTAACATATCCTTATAATTTTCAATACTATTTAAGGATTTTATAATGATCATAAATTGTTTATATAATAATTTTTAAATGAACCAATTTTTAGTGTTGGAAAAGAAAAAATCAATGAATGGAAGAGGAAAGAACTATGAAATGATTTTTTTAAAAACACCTACAAGACAAACACACATGAATGCATACAAGCAGTCAGGTAGAATGAAGTGTAAGAGAGGTGGGGCAAGTTCCAGCATTTCGTCTTCAGGTAAAAATCCAACTCAAGCAGGAAGCCAGTGAACAGCAAGAGTCTAGGGAAGGAGCCTGAAGCTATCCCCACTGTTGTGCCAATCTACTATGTATAAGAATTCACCTTCTCAGGCTAGGCACAGTGGCTCGCAGCTATAATCCCAGCACTTTGGGAGGCTGAGGTGAGTAGATCACCTGAGGTCAGGAGTTTGAGACCAGCTTGGCCAACATGTGAAACCCTGTCTCTACTAAAAATACAAAAATTAGCTGAGCATGGTGGGCAGGCGCCTGTAATCCCAGTTACTCAGGAGGCTGAGGCAAGAGAATCGTTTGAACCTGGGAGTTGGACGTTGCAGTGAGTCAAGATTGCACCATTGCACTCCAGCCTGGGACGACAGAGCGAGACTCTGTCTCAAAAGAAAAAAAAACAAAATTCTGTCACTGGAATCAATAATGTTACAGGAAAATTGCTTTGGATTTAGAAACAGAACTCTGTATGTGCGATCCATTTTAAAATAAAAAGGAACTGTAGAACTGAATTCAACTTTTATATAAATGAAAACTTACTGTTGCATATATGAAGTAAAATGCTATGTGGTGAACACTAAAGAGTGAGTTCTACTGAATTAAAAGAATAAGATTTTGGCTGGGCGCAGTGGCTCACCCCATAATCCTAGTACTTTGGGAGGCCAAGGCCGGTGGATCACCTGATGCCAGGAGTTCAAGACCACCTGGTCAACACGGTGAAACCCTGTCTCTACTAAAAATACAAAAATTAGCCAGGTGTGGTGGCACATGCCTGTAATCCTAGCTGCTTGGGAGGCTGAGGCAGGAGAATTGCTTGAACCTGGGAGGCCGAGGTTGCAGTGAGCCAAGATTGCACCACTGCACTCCAGCCTGGGCAACAGTGCAAGACTGTCTCAAAAAAAAAAAAAGAACAATATTTTTTTCAAATGCTCCCTTTCTTAAATTGCATATTACTAATTTAACTGGTATCAATATTATAGCTTTATGGGGGATTCTATTTTGAACATTAATAAA
>NW_016809764.1:0-392 GCF_001698545.2 Rhinopithecus bieti
CTGGACAACAGAGCAAGATTCTGTCTCAACCACAAAAAAAAAAAAAAGAACAGTGTAACACTGTGAGATGAACTCACACATCACAAAGAAGTTTTTCAGGAAGTTTATTTCAAGAATTTATATGAGGATATTTCCTTTGTCACCATAGGCTTCAATGTGTTCCAAAATATCCCTTCTCAGATTCCCCCAAAACAGTGCTACCCAACTGCTCCATGAAGAGAATGTTGTAACTCTGAGATGAATTCATAAACCACAAAGCAATTTCTCAGAAAGTGTCTTTCTAGTTTTTGTCTTAGGATATTTCCTTTTTCAACATTTCCCTCAATGCACTCACGAATATCCCTTTGCAGATTCCACGAATCAGTGATAGCAAACTGCTCCATGAAAAGAAA
>NW_016809765.1:0-843 GCF_001698545.2 Rhinopithecus bieti
AATAATAATTCTAGTAGTCCCAGCTACTCAGGAGGCTGAGGCAGGAGAATGGCATGAACCCAGGAGG
Source organism: Rhinopithecus bieti (assembly GCF_001698545.2). Classification (NCBI taxonomy): domain Eukaryota; kingdom Metazoa; phylum Chordata; class Mammalia; order Primates; family Cercopithecidae; genus Rhinopithecus; species Rhinopithecus bieti. The sequence goes on from NW_016809765.1 coordinate 68, forward strand.
CAGAGCTTGCAGTGAGACGAGATTGCACCACTTAAGGCATCTATAATATAATCCTACTGCTTATGTGCTTGGCTATGGTGGCAATATCAGATTGACCTAATTTTACTTGACTACTTTCTCTTCAGAATCATTAACTTCATCTATGCTAGATTTATCCCCAAAGATTTAAAACAATAAAATCTCTCAATTCCTAAAAAACATTTTAATTGAAAAAGAATCTTCACTTCCTAGGTATTTTCCTAATTCTTTTTTTTTTTTTCCTCTTTTTAGTCTTCTCTGTTTAGTTTCTCAAATACAACTCATGAGAACTTTGAGACACAGAGAGAGCTGGTCTGCCCTACAGGGTAAAACAGATTTCTTTTCATGGCTACATGTACACATTACCAGGAGGCACACAGCAAAATTTGATTTCCAGAAGGACAGATGTGTCATAGCTACTCTAGGCCTCTGATTCTAAGACCAACCCATCTATGAGGAAAATGTGAAGATATTTCAGGCTGACTTTATTTTCCCAAATGGTGTATCAAAAAACTTTTAAGAAGTTTTTTGATACACCATTTGGGAAAATAAAGTCAGCCTGAAATATCTTTCTTCTGAGAAATATCTTTCTTCTGAGAAATCTTTTTGAATGGGCACAGATATATCATTGAAACATTAGAGAAATATATGTCTCATTACATGACTGCAGTAAACAAAACCGTACGTTTCATAACAACTATATTTCTCATAGAAGTAGTTATAGTTATAGAACAGAATGTATTCTTTATCTACCATGA
>NW_016809766.1:0-7775 GCF_001698545.2 Rhinopithecus bieti
AAGAGCCACATCAATCCCTTTCTCCACCTAGGCATTACTAGAAGGTGAGGCATAGCCTCTGGTTACATAGTTTATGTCTGGGTTTTCAGTGACCCTCCCTGTGACAAAGAGGGGAAGAATTCAAAGGCTTCATACATCTTAACTTCACATGATTAGATAGAGAACCCTCAAAGATTTGGACAATGAATAACTTGCTTCCAGCAATAGACAGAATGGCAAGAATAAAGACATTAATTTGCATTAGAAATGGAGGTTGGAATTAACAGTTCCCTCATGAGTAATGACATAATATATACATGATGAACTTTAAAAGACACTAGACTTTTTAACAATGTGCTCTTAGCAACATTCAACAGAAGATTATATTGATGTTAATTTTCTCTTCCCACTAAGTGAGCTCTGTGGGAACATATACTGCTGGGTAAATCTATGCAGAGATCCCAGGAAATAGGAGCCAGTTTTTCTTACCAATTTCCATTTTTCAGCCCAGACTCTCAGGTCAAGTCTGTTAAGTTATATAGTCCAGAGATGCCCCTATTCATAAACTTAGGAAAGAGGCAGTCCCTCAAAGATGCCTTAATTCCGGGGCTGGTGTGGTGGCTCGCGCCTGTAATCCCAGCACTTTCGGAGGCCAAGGCAGGTGGATCACCTGAGGTCAGGAGTTCAAGACCAGCCTGGCCAACCTGGTGAAACCCTATTTCTACTAAAAATACAAAAATTAACTGAGTGTGGTAGCGGGTGCCTGTAATCCCAGCCTTTCTGCAGACTGAGGCAGGAGAATCACTTGAACCCAGGAGGTAGAGGTTGCAGTGAGCCAATAACATGCCACTGCACTCCATCCTGGGTAACAGAGAGAGACTCAATATCAAAAAAAAAAAAAAAAAAAAAGGAAAGAAAGAAAGAAGCCTTATTCCATTCTCCCTTTCCTTATCATCCTCACCCTCACAAACCCAACACATACCTGTAGGTTCCATGTTATACTTTGGCATATAGCCAGATGCCTCTTTAAACTTAATTTTAAAAATAATTTTTTTGTGTCTCCATTTTCAGAAGGAAATGTCTCTTTGGCAACTTTTCTACCATTAAGCATACAGAAATTAAGTTATGAGTCTATATGGATTAAAATATTTACTTTCTTTTCTTTTGTCTAATCAATATCCGGTTTATTGCTAAAGGATTAGCATTAGTCATAGATTTTGGGAAGTGAAAATAGTTATTTCATCTATACATATAAAGCGCAAACAGAATATATGTACACACATGATGTTGGGCAGTTGCAAGAAGTTCTCACGTTGAAAGAGGCACTATTACGTAGTGTAGGGCCCACTGAAAGGATGGACTTTATTTTCCAGAAGTGCTGAGTTCAGATTTCACCTTCACTATGTAATGGCTGGGGACTTCAGTAAAATATTTAATCTTCCCAAGCCATTTTTTTCCATCTGTAAAATGAAGCTAAAAATTGTGTCACCTTTTGTAACTGGCACAGAATTATTACGGTAAGTCCCTGGCACAGTGCCAGAAAAAAGTATGTGTTGGAGAAAGTGAGAGATAATTTTACTGATTAAATTGATTTACTTTCTACAGAAAAGGAATGTGTTCTTACCATCTGTTACACAGGGGCCCTTGAATGAGAACTTTGTTGCAGTCGTTTGTGGAATAAAGGATAGATCTCATCAGTAGGGGTAATGATTTTTGACAATGAAGGTAAAGATATCTGTGTAAGATATGGTGTTTTGCTAAAAGTTTGTAAGTATTCCAAGTGGCAGAAATTATTTTTATATTTGTGCCAAATCTGTCCTTTGAAATACCAAACATGCACTTTTAATCTTTTTTTTAATAAATCATTTTAGCCTCTCTTTACTAAATTTCCAGGACACAATTTTTTATTTAAAAATGAACTAATGGGCTTAGGGAGCTTAAACATGAACAAAGAAATACAGTATGATCGAAATTTGCCTCTTCAGTAAATTTCAATATATTTCTCCTTCACTAGTTGTGCATCATATAATGAGCAAGAGACATAAGTGATTGTTACAGAAAAATCAAGACAAACACAACATTTCATAGGCTGAGATAGTGCTAATATCTTGAAAATAACCTAAATTTCTAAATTAACACTAATCCAAATTCCCATCTTTATTAATGAATTAATGTGAACCACAAAAGCGAACAGCTCTTGGGAACAAGACCTTTTTTTTTTTTTTCTTATCCAGTCACGTCACACCTACGTTACTTCAAAAGTTGACCTATCCTGGGAAACTTCTTAAGCTAATACTTATGTATAGTATTTTTTTTTCTGAACACATTAAATTTTAAATTTCCACCTATCAATTGGAGTTTTAATCACACAAATTTTTTCAGGTCACTCTATCCTTTAGTGTAGTGGTCCACTCCTGGAAACTATGTATTCCCTTTACAGCGTTGATTCCCATTGGCATTCTGCTTGTATTTCCATGCTATACAATTATTGCTTGGAAAATGAAGACTCATTACATTTTTTTTGTATTTTGTATCTTTTTTATTGTTATTATCATACTTTCAGTTCTAGGGTACATGTGCGTAACATGCAGGTTGGTTACATTTGTATACTTGTGCCATGTTGGTGTGCTGCACCCATCAACTCGTCAGCACCCATCAACTCGTCATTTACATCAGGTATAACTCCCAGTGCAATCCCTCCCCCCTCCCCGCTCCCCATGATAGGCCCCGGTGTGTGACGTTCCCCTTCCCGAGTCCAAGTGATCTCATTGTTCTGTTCCCACCTGTGAGTGAGAACATGCGGTGTTTGGTTTCCTGTTCTTGCGAAAGTTTGCTGAGAATGATGGTTTCCAGCTGCATCCATGTCCTTACAAAGGACACAAACTCATCCTTTTTTATGGCTGCATAGTACACCATGGTGTATATGTGCCACATTTTCTTAATCCAGTCTGTCACTGATGGACGTTTGGGTTGATTCCAAGTCTTTGCTATTGTGAATAGTGCCGCAATGAACATACGTGTGCATGTGTCTTTATAGCAGCATGATTTATAATCCTTTGGGTATATATCCAGTAATGGGATGGCTGGGTCAAATGGCATTTCTAGTTCTAGATCCTTGAGGAATTGCCACACTGTTTTCCACAATGGTTGAACTAGTTTACAGTCCCACCAACAAACTCATTACATTTTACGTAAGATTTATTGTATAGCTTGCATCTTGCAAAGTTCTGGTCTAAACACACAAACACAAAGAAAGTTAGTTGAATAAGTGAATGATTCTACCTTTCAATTATTTTTTTTAATCCACGCAAAAGTTTCTTATGATACTCCACATGGAAATTATTTCAGATATTTATGTAAGCACATATTTTTTCTTCCCAAACATTAGGAAAACTTTACATATACTCTGGGAGAAATGAGGAGCTACTGAGATGTTTTCCGCAAAATGACATTATTTAGTGTTCCATTTTAGAAATGTCACATTGGCTGGCTATTAAGAATAGTCTCCAAGGGCCACAGCTGGGAAACCAGATAGGAGGTTATTGCAATGGTCCTGTCAAGAAATTAGAGGTGTGTGGGAAATGGTGATAATTGTAAGAAGGGAGAAAGGGTCAAATTCTGGATAGTCCTCTAAGGTGTATTTTCATGTGAGTTAATATGAGACATGAAAAAAGAGGGGCTTTTGAATTATTTGCCTAAGAAATTATTTGCCTAATTATTAGGCACATTTATTTGCCTAATTATTAGGCACATTTATTTGCCTAATTATTAGGCACATTTATTTGCCTAATAAATGTTAGATAGAGTTGCCATTAAGAGGGAAGGAATGCAGAGAAAAACATTTGAAGGACTGAATAATCAAGAATTCAGTTTAGGGCATATAAATTTGGTAACACTGATTAGACATTAAAATGGGGGAAACTACTATTCTTTATAACCAGAGTTTAAATCTATTTCTTTAAGAATTCTGCTGAGAGTTTCATTTCTTCAGGTTGTTAACAAAATAGAAATCTAAAGCTTTAGGTCATTAATAGGTGAATAATTATTCTACAGTTTTGAAAAGACTGAAAATTCATTGATCACCTACATAGAGTTCTGTTGAACAGTATTAAGTGACCNAGAAAAAAAGTATATCACTCATTGGAAATGAGTATGTCAGTATATCATTTTTTTTAAAAAAATACATTTGAATCACTAACAATATAAAATGTTTCTGACTACATATATAATAAGATGCTTATTAAGTTATTATTTATTATGTTGAGAAATTGAAGTTAGCAACATTAAACTCAAGAAAATGTTTAAATTATTATCTACATTATGGATAACATGCACAATAATGATCATTTTCTTCAAAGTTTTTTCTTGGCATAGTAAAATTTTTAGAATATAATTAAATGTAAAATATAAATACAGAATAATCTCAATTTTTGAAAAAGTAGCTCATTTGGGCTACTTTTACAGTTCATATATAAATGTACAGGGCTTCATTTTATAACATGTACATAAATGGATTTCTGTGTATGTGTGTGTGTTTGTGTGTGTGTTTGTGAAGATTGGGAGGTAATAACACCAAAATCTATCATTAATTATGATTAATATGGTGGGTGATAGGAAGATAATCTATTATTTCCTTTTTTACAATTTTCTATGATTTACAAAGAGCATATGTGAAATTAATAATCAGAAAAGGTAAGTGGACCTAGTATTTTACATGTCTGAATAGAAGGCTTGAAATGTTTTATACAAAACTGGTCTTCTGAAGGTGTTAAAGTCATTTGGATTCCTAAAGAAGACTAATAGAAGTAGAAAAATTTGGATTTGCTTCAGCCATTTCCAGATTAGTTCTTGCTAATAAATTCAAGCAGTTTTAAGGCATGGAAGTGTGTTATCTATACTTCTCCAACATTATAGCCATCTTTCAGTCTTTAGCAGATAATTGGAACCAAAATCTGTTTCAAATGGTGAGATAGTGTGTATTTAAATATGTTTTGGTTTAAAAAAAGGAAAAAAGAAAATCTGCATATTTAATTCTAGATTCCTTGATGGCATGGTTTGCAATTCTTTCCAACTTGAAAAAGACAGTGATACCAGGAAAGTATGAGGGCAATTTTTTACTTTCCAGATTACACTTGAATACATATTTTAGAATATTAAATATAAATACAAACTCTAGAATACTAACATAAATATGAATACAAAATAATATGTGCATTACCTACTCCTCATAATGCAACAAATTATACATTATACATTAAAAATTGTACATTGATCATTACACATTAAAATATTGTTCAAATTCACAGTAAAGTAGCATCTCATCATAAAAAGTACCTCTGTAAGAAAGAAAATATTCTGTTTTCATGCTTGAGATGTACCAAGTTGTATGTGTTACATACTATGTGACTTAATGTAAATAAATTTTGCAAAGGGAACAAGATTTTACAAATTATACTATCAACTATATATATACATTTATCATAAAATTTATTTTTTCAGATATTCATACATGACTCTTCTGTGGTAGACCATCATGTCCTTTAAATGAAACTTTAATATAATTAAAATGTTTAAACACTTAATTTATATGCAAAATAACTAAAGTTATTCTTGAGTAAACCAAAAATGATGACTATATGACCCTATTATCTTGAGATGAAGAAGACTATCATCCTGTTAACTGTACAGAAACAATTGAATGGGAAGACATCAATCTAGAATAGTTATGGTAACATTTCAATTTAATACAGTCTAAGAGTCTGATATATTTTCTTTTCTTTTTTAATGTTTTTTTCTTGCAGGATACGACCACTCTGTTCTTTTATTTTTTAAATTTTCTCTTTTGGTTATCACATTTTCCTCCCAGATACCTCTCATTTTGAATGTTTCCACCAGACTTTATGTTCGTTTTCAACTATTATTAATTGGTCTTTTCATTATTACGATGTTTATCGTAGCTGACATATCTTTTCTTCATTAATTTGCTCTTTACTGTTGATTATACCTGAAGCTTTCACAGAATATTTTGCCTACTATCTTAATTCCAATAGGTGGTGTCTATTTGAAGCCAAAGAGAGAATAGTTTTAAACATGAATTTCCTGTATATATAATTACATAATCAAGAACAGTAATGATATGATTCCAGCAGGTCTAATAGCTTTGGTAGAAGGTAAAGATAACGTTGTAAGACTCTAAATATATTCTCTGTTTTGTGTTAAAGTAACATAAAATAATAAATGTGTAGTCATTACATGTAAAGAAATGTTCTTTACAAGTGTTAAATGATAGAAAACCAAATTAACATAAATAGTTTTGCAGAGAAACTATATTTTAAAGAGTATTCTTCCTTTACTTTTGCCAATATTCAGAGGCCTATACTAACTTAAGGACAACATTAAAATGAAGATGATAGAAACAAATCTATAAACTAATTTGGTAAATTATTAATGATAAGAGTAAACTTTACCTACATAATGACCAATTAGTTGATTAAATTAGTCTCAACAACAATCCATCTTTTCAGGAAAAAAAATAAAATTGTGTAAAATAGATATCCTCAGAGTGAACTACATATCTAATTCAGTCAAAGTATTGATTCAGGTATTCAGGTTGCCTGTTTGATATATTCTAAATGGAGGCTGTGTTTTTTAAAAGATTTAAAGAAGTTTATTTGCCTGTTTTACTTCGGAAAGTTTGTAAAGTCTATGCATCTTTATAAATCTTAATCTTTTACCTTCTCATTGATGACAGTATCCTTTTCTTCTTCGTATGACCTTTATAGCATTATTTTCAAATTGTAAAAGGAATACTTGAGAATTTCAAATTTAAATGTTTTAGCGAATATATTCATCCTTAACCTAAATATACTTCACAATATTCTCTTAGGACACGGAAATATTCCTCATCTGTAACTTATCACTGCAAAATAAAACAATTACTCTCTTTATTTGTGAACAGTCATTGGGTTTTGATTACAAAGCAATAGATTTTAGGATGGCTACTGTTTTACTTGAAAAAGAGATACATTTGTAAATAGTTTAATTTTAAAGCATAAAACATCCACCTTCTCGTTCTATTAAAAAAACACATTTAATAAAGAAAATACAAAACTATTTTTTATCGAGTAATATATTATTGCTGGCTGACTTTATTATTTTCTCAGTTTATGCACTTTAAGTGGTAAGTACCAAAGGTTGGTTCTCTTTATAATATTTAGTTAAAACATATGAAGAGAATCTATACGCTTTAATCACTACCTTGCCAATGATGTGTGGGTTTGAATGTTGAGAGATGGAATCATGTATTTTCTGAATGTAGAGTACTTGCAAAGGGTGAAGGAAAGGATCCAGAATAACTAAAACAATTTTCAAAAAAGAAGTACAAAGTATACTTCAACTACCTGGTTGAGAGACTCAAAAATTATTAAGGTTGTATAATATGACCATAAAAAGCAAATAAATAAATTGAACAAAATAGCAAATCCAGAAATAAAACCACACATATAGAGTCAATAATTTTCTACAAACATTCACTAAAATTCAATTTGGAACAACAACAACAACAAAAACACCTAGACATTCATATGGAAAAAATGAGCGATGACCTCATACACCTCATACAATATGAAGAAAAAACAAAACCAGTGATGTGATTAAAATTATCCAAAAGAAACGGGTATTATAAAAAATAAATAAAAGGGAATTTAAACTCTTCTATTTATTTGAGAAAATAAATGGAAAAGAATGGGACAATTTGATAAAGTTAAAATGTGAAATTTTGAGACAATGTTCTTATG
>NW_016809767.1:0-7313 GCF_001698545.2 Rhinopithecus bieti
AGTTAAATTATCAACATTAATAGGAGCTTGGGAGATGTTGATTCCAAGCCTCATGGATGACTTTGAGGTGTTCAAGACTTCAGTGGAGGAAGTAACTGCAGATGTGGCAGAAATAGTAAGAGTAGTAGAAGGACAAGTGGAGCCTGAAGATGTGGCTGAATGGCTACAACCTCATGACTAAACTTGAATGGATGAGGAGTTGCTTTTCGTGAATGAGCAAAGAAAATTATTTCTGAGAAGGAATATACTGGTGAAGATTATAATATATAATATACTGGTGAAGACTGTTGGAATAACAAAAAAAAATCTAGAATATTTACATAAACTTAATTGATAAAAAAGTGGCAGGGTTTTAGAGGATTGACTCCAATTTTAAAAGAAGTTCTACTTGTGGGTAAAATACTATCAAATAGCATCTCATGCTACAGAGAAATCTTTCATGAAAGGAAGCATCAACCAACGCAGCAAATGTCATTGTTGTCTTATTTTAGGAAATTGTCACAGCTATCCCCACCTCCAGCAACCACCACCCTAGTCAGTCTGCAACCGTCAACATTGAGGCAAGACCCTTCACCAGCAAAAAGATTACAAATCGTTGATGGCTCAGATGATTATTAACATTTTTTTAGCAATAAAGTGTTTTAATTTAGGTGTGTGTATTTTTTAGACACAATGGTATTACACACTTAATGGACTACAGTACAATGTGAACATGACTCTTATACTCACTGGGAAACAAAAAAAATTGTGTGACTTGCTTTTATTGTGATATTTTCTTTATTGTGGTGGTCTGGAACTGAACCCACAAATATCTCTGGAGGATACCTGTAGAAGCCCCTTGGCCTCTCTTGTGAGACAGTTGACAGCTTTGCCAATGTCTACATTTTCCAGTAGATAGTACAAGTTGGCAATACGTCTCCTTCCACTTACAAGGAGCTGTCAGGACTAAATGTATTGCTTAATATTAGTGATAGTTACACAGTGGTTTCTAATATAATTATATCCTGCTTTCTCTACATGGTTTCCAATGTTTTTTAATCTTTATTTAACCATAAGGCAATAATGAGTAATTTGCTTTCATTGTTTCCTTTTATTTATTACACAACACAAACTGAGCTTCTACTATCAGAAATACGCTCATAGAGGTGACAATGAATGAGCAACTGATGTATGATCTACGTCTGCCAAGAGTTTATTAATGTCTGGAAAAGCTCTGAATTAATAATAAAAATAAAAGTAGCAATAACAAAATAGTATTTAATATTTCCTAGGTGGTATACAGTAGACACACAATTTTAAAAAACTATAATATTCTAGGATAATTGTCTGATATAAATAGATATTGTATGAATGCTCTTTCTGAAAATAGTACTGTTTGTAGAATTCTCCTATTTAGCATATATTAATGTTTTTCTTACCTCTGTCTCCTTGTGGCTTTTATCTATGAGATCTAGCTCTGTCCCCTGGAATGCAACAGGAGGAGTTCTCTTCCTCTCTTACGTGAATTTCAAATATTTCAACAGCAAGATGTGTCTTTTCTAGACTAATCATCTCCACCTGTTCCAATGCATCCCAAACAACAGTTCCTAATCACCTCATCTTATGGATTGGAGATCCATATATCCTATTTAGTTGTGATTACTTTTAAATTGCAGGGCAAAGAAAAGAACTGAAACCTGGACAAAGAGTTTGAGTAACATGAATAACTGAGCTTTCATATTTGTAAAGGACAGGTGCTTCATTGTTTATGACCTATGATGTGCATGCTACCATGAGCACACCTACCATCTTCTTCCACACACTTTCTCAGAGCCCGGGTGCAGACTTCCATTCACATTAAAATTTTTCTTTTAGGTTGAGCCCGACACAGAAATGGAGGAGGCAGCTGTAGAAACAATAACATTTGTGGATAGGGAAATGGCCAAATTCCTTTTTCATTCATGTGCCTGCACTTAACAGCTAGCATACTGTGAAAATAAAGCATGTTTCAGTGAAATGTCAAAATGTAGGAGAAATCCTATTAAGCCACTGCTACCTATGCATAAATTTAATATGCTTTTATATATTTGTCTAGCAAGTCAGTCATCCACCTAGCTGAAGTCACAACAAATGAAATTTAAATATATTGAGTGGACACTGGTTATGAAGTTTCATAATCGTGATATGTTGCTAGCAAAGCATGGGAGAGCCAATTAAGTGCTTAACTAACACATGGTGAAAATAAGGTACTGTCTAGTAACGAATGTGATTATTATGGTTTCTTTCGATGTTAACTTTGAAAGGTTGTGATTTGAGAATCTGCCCTCTGTATTTTTAATATCTGTTTGTAAATCAGAGCTAGGACAATGATATGAAGAAGAATTCCTCTGTCATCTGGTAGACTACCAGTTATGCATTTAGTGTAAGACTTATGGATCTGCCAGGCACTGATCCATTGCTCTGTTATGTTCTGTTGCATCTTTGGAAATTAACTCCACAGATAATTCAAAGGGAAATGCATGTCTTTGGCACATACATTGCAAGATTTTCTTTAGTCATTTCTTTGCCCCTGCAAGGCACGTGAATGGAGATGATAAATAGGCATCTATTTTCTTAATAGGGCTTAGATCTTGGGTTGCAGGAGTGGTTCACTTGCAATTTCCTTTATATACTTGAAGGCTTGTTTGGCCCTTACTGTCCTGGGCTGTTTATTGAGAGGCTCAGAACCACTTAAGCACATGTGCACACTGAGAGTTGACTACTGGAGGGGCTGGCAGGGTGGAAATCAGACTAGAGATCTAGGAGCATCAGGCATGAATTGGGTTATATCAGCCCCCTACAAAACATTGTATTTATGGGGTCTTAAGAATTCACTTCAACTCAGGTCATCCTCTTCAATCCAGGGTGCCCTGAGTCAACCTTAAATCCTATAAGTGCCATTGTTCATGTAGGTTTTCAACAGCCTTCTCAGCTAGGAGCAGTGTGTATTTCATCAAACCTCCTGTTGGATCTGTAACCTGTGATGGCTCTGGATATAATTTTGAGGAATCCAGTGTACTTTTATGTGCTTAATTAGAATGGGTATCAGACCATCCAATAAACTCCTACAACAATTATTCATGATTGAGCTCACATGAAGCATTCTGAGGTCATTTTTGAACACCCTAAAAAAGAAAAGAGATGTCAGAGTGTCCATAAACTAAAAATCAAAGCAAATTTTAGAGTTGTGCTTTTCTAAAGAGAGAGAGAGATCAGAAAGTGTACTTTTCTTTCTTATTTCAACACATTGTGTTAGTTTCTTTTCATCAGCATACTTTCAGCCTACTAATATAGGGCTGTTGAATACAATCTTGTTCATGCCAGACAACCGTGCACATTTTCCTCTCACCTTTCAGTAGAACAAGGATTCGAAAATGTCGAGGTCTATTATAGCAATTCTAAGGGTGCAAACAGTAAGTTTGGTATTTTATTGAAATGTTTTGTTTGGAATCTGAGAGTTCATTGTTCAACATCCTCTGTCACAGACAATGAAATAACACGTTGTTTTCTTTGCAGAAAGAAAGGTAAAAGTCTTGAGTTTCTGTAAAATAATTTTCAATGTAGTTTATGGCTCTCCTTTAAATGTCAAGAAGAAGAAAGATTGGGAGAAAATATTTATGCTCTGAAAAGAGAGATTTCCATTTTTTTCTCGTTTTTACTTTTCTATATAGTCTGAACTTTCCCTAATGTGCGATTATTTTTATCACTGGAATTGGAATGAAAAGGATACAAAAGTTGATGGTTTAATAGTTCCCAAAGTCTTTACGTGACTACAGAAATCATTAATGATTTTGGAAGCATCAGCAATTTTTGTTTGCACCATCCATTATAATTTGTATGATTAATCAACATAGTTAAAAACTGCCCTGAGTGATCTTTGTTCCCCAGATGTGTTTACATCCTGTTTCAAATGAGAGACCTCAACCCTTGCTGTGCTTCCTCTGATTCCCTGGGCATGGATCCCTCAGGATGAAATAATAAAATAATCTGCCCCATTTTCAAAAGAGGTAACTCTCTGTGTCACAAATATGGTAATTCATTAGTTTTCTGCATCACTCATCAAAATTCTATGTTAATTTTCTTCTCAATAAACTGCTTCTCCCAAATTTTCAGGCTTCTATGAGGAGTAAGCAGTCTTAATAATAATAACTATAATTTATTAAACAGTTAAATATCTGCCAGGTGCTCTGCTAAGCATTCTGAATATACCATTGAATTTAATAATTCTCCAAGCAACACTCTCATGGAAGTAATATTAATAGCTCCATTTTTTATGAGAAAGCTGATGCTTATAGAATTTAAGGATCTTCTACAAGCATCTAAAACTGATAAGTAACTGCACTAGGATTTCACTGCGGGGCTCCTTGTCTCCCAAGTTAGGCCTGCCATGTTGCCATTTAATTTTACAGCCAACGTCCCCACCCACTTTGAGTTGTCCCACCTTTATGTATTTCTTAAATGTATTTGATTGTTGTCTCATGCCTCCCTAAAATGTATAAAACCAACTTGCGCTCCCATCCCCTTGGGCACATGTTCTCAGGACCTCCTGAGAGCTGTGTCATGGGCCATGGTCACTCATATTTGGCTCAGAATAAATGTCTCCAAATATTTTACAGAGTTTGACTCTTTTTGTCGACACCCAGAACATAGCCCTGTTGTTAATGCGTTATTGTAATTGTCAACCAGAAAGCAGGGAGCTTCCAGGCTACAGGTAAATTTAAACATTTTCTGGTTGACAATTGGTTGAGTTTGTCTAAAGACCTGGGATCGATAGAAGGGAGATGTTCAGGTTAAGATAAAAGATCGTGGAGACCAAGGTTCTTTTGAAGTCTTAAGGTGGCAGTCTTTAGAGACAATAGACGACAAATGTTTCCTATTCAGACCTTTAAAAGGTGCCAGACTCTTAGTTAATCTCTTCAGAATTGGGAGGGCCTGGAAGAAAAAGATCTAGCTATGTTAATAGACATTCTTTACAGATGCAAATTTTCCCCCACAAAGGACAGCTTTGCAGGGCCATTTCAAGATATGGCAAAGAAACATGCTTGGGGGTAAAATATTTTCACTTTCTTCTTTGTGACATAATGTTATGTCAGAGTCTTATTGGAATGTAGATCACAATATATAGGGTTAAATAAAACCCATCCGATGAGAATTTATGTTTTGTAAAGCATGACTACCCAGACCCCTTAGATGGGAATTTGGGCAAGATAAAATATCAGAGCTTAGTCCTTATGAGAAATGTGTCATTAAATGATTTTGTTATTGTGTGAATATCAGTAAGTGTACTTACAAAAACCTAGATGGTATAGCCTGTTACACGCCTAGGCTATACATGATAGCCTCTTGCTCCTGGGCTTCAAACCTGGACAGCATGTTACTGCGCTCACTACTGTAGGCTATTATAACACAATGGTAAGTGTTTGTGTATCTGAACATAGCTAAACACAGAAAAGGTACAGTGAAAACATGGCATTATAATCTTATGAGACCAGCAGCATATATGTGATCTGTTGTTGACCAAAACATTGTTATGTGGTACATAATTATACATATAACACCTAATCTAATGTAAATGCTATGTAAATAGTTGTTACTATTTACAAGAAAAATAGGTGTTTATTGTTCACTACAGATGCACCTGATTTTTCTAAATATTTGGATCCAATATTGGTTGAATTCACAGATGTAGAACGTGGCTGACTGTATATACGAGGATGTATGTAAGTTAAATGCAAATACTATGATGTTTTATATAAAGGCCTTGGTATTCTCAAGTTTTGGAATCCATGGGGGGTCCTGAAACCAATCCCCTCTAGATACTGAGGGACTATTGTCAATCAAACAAGGGTATGTTTAAGAAAAGATTGGTTATCTAGTGCTACTATAATGCAGCATAACAAACACCCTTTACCTTACCTTGATGGCTTGAAATAAAATGCAGTTGTCTAACTCATGACATGGATTATGGGTTGCATATTTAGGTTGTGTTCAGCTAGATGATATTTTGGTTTCCTGTTGACTTCATTCCTATGGCTATCAACTGAGATAACTGCACCATAGGTCTCTTATCTTCCAGCAAGGTAGCTCAGGCATGATCTAAGGATGGGGGCCAACAGCAAGAGCACAAGAAAAAGCACAAGCACTTTCAAAATCTCTGCCACTGTTGACACCCATTGGCTAAACCAAGTAATAAGGTGAACTCAAAATTTTGGGGGTGAACTATCCCCTGCCTTCTGTTGAGAGAAGCTGTAATGTGGTCACATTGTGAAGGGCCTGGTTTCAGGAAGGGCTGAGAAATCAGGGCACTAATGCAATCTCCCTTCCTCCAGAAACACCTGAATTTCATGTCAAATCATCATTAGCAAAAGCAGGTGTGTGACAGCTATTTACACACTACAAGCTTTGTTTAGAGTAGATGCTTTTTGCTGTTTAATTCAACATGAGTGAATGCTACTTGAGGTGCAGTTCACATCTAATTCGTCCTGGCAGGTCCCTAGGGAGGCCATGACGTTCAAAACTGGAACTGCCCAAACACTATGCAGTTATTCTTTCATATTTAAAATTATCAACGGGTAACCCACACACAGTATTGTCTGAGCCAAAATAGTATCTTCTTGTCCTAAGTTGCAGAAATAAAAAGTCTCAAATGAATAATTGCTTACACCATTGAACATTTATTGTTTCACGAAATAAATCTTGATAAAAAGTATGTGTGTGCATGTGTGTGTGTATGTACAAAGTCAGGAATGACTTTCTATCTTAACACATGTGTAAAACAGGATTCTTCTTTCAATTGTAGAACACCAACACCATCACCATTAGAATAACTCTATTAAAGGTATTCATGGACAAACTGTGCGATACTGAATTTATTACCACAAACTCCAACAAAAGCACAATGGGAATAATGGATATATAGGAAAAAATAGTGCAAGTGGCATAGTAATCATACAAACTGTTTAGATTTTCTAAGCTTGGTTCCCTTATCAAAATATTTTCCCAGAAATACTCACCCATTTCACATTAGACTGGCTTTCTGTAACTCCAGCTTTCTCTAACTACTTTTTTTCAGGGTCTTTCTCTGTTGCCCAGGCTGGAGTGCACTGGTTCTATCATAGCTCACTACATTTTCAAACTCTTGTGCTAAAGCAGTCCTCCCACTTCAGACTCCCAAAGTGCTGAGATTATAAACCTGAGTTATCACGTCCAGCCAAAATCAGAAATAAAAAATAACTTTTGTATTTTCTTTAATATAGCTGCTATATGAACTTTTATTAGACAAATCCCTCTTAAAA
>NW_016809767.1:9601-25263 GCF_001698545.2 Rhinopithecus bieti
CAAAATTTAAAATTAACTATTTTAGTCATTGAAATTTAAGCAGATAAAACTTATAAGTGTATAGATTTGTTTCTTATTAAGAATGCATTTCCAGAATTTTTTAAATTTCCCTGGAGGATAAATAGTAATTTGTCTCCTTCCATAATTTCAGCTTTTCACAACCATCTAAAAGATAAATAAGATAGTTATCACAAAGGCCAAGTCTGAAAGCTGATATTTCTCTCCCTCTCTCTTCACCCTAATCCCCATCCTGCACTCTTCTGGAGATAATTGCAGCTTTCATTTGAAGCGATGTGTGTTCCTAGCAAGGGAAGGGCACAGGCATTTGAGCTCTTTGACAGCAAGGCAAACGAAAATGGCATTCTCAAACAGCCTTGATAGAAGATGAAGTTCAGCAGTGAGCATGCAGTGCAAGTACTTGGATGTCTCTGTTATACCCAAAAGACTGGAAGGGATTCTTCTGCAAGGCTAATTATAGGGCCACTGCCAGGAAGCAATCTCTGTAATCTCCATATGATTCCCTGTCTCTCTTTCCAAGCTGACACACCTAAGAATAGCTATTACGGAGTCAGCCTCCTCTGTCCTTCCACAGTAATGTGTTATTTTGCCATGAACTCAGGGCTGCCATTACTTTCATAAAAATTGTCCACCCAGTGTGACAGCAGAGAGTTAGGATGCGATCCCAAGATGAGTTTTGGGAGGATTTCCAGGGATCCACTCACAGCACACTCTTTCTTCCATGTGACTGAGGGAAAAATATTTAGTGGGTAACTGCTCATCATGGAGTGAGGCAAAAACTCTCAAACCATGTTTTCTCTCTGCTCTCAAACTGCAACAATCAACAGAGAAGGCTTCTGGGACAAAATGTGGGGGTTTTCCCCATGCATACTGTATTAGTCTGTTCTCACACTGCTAATAAAGACATACCCGAGACTGGGTAGTTTATAAAGGTTTAATGGACTCACAGTTCCACATGGCTAGGGAGGCCTCACAATCATGGTGGAAGGCAAAGGAGGAGAAAGGCACAGCTTACATGGTGGCAGGCAAGAGAGAGTGTGCAGGGGAACTGCCCATTATAAAACCATCCGATCTAGTGAGACTTATTCACCATCACGAAGATAGCATGGGAAAGACCTGCCCCCATGATTGAATTACCTCACACTGGGTCCCTCCCATGGCATGTGGGAATTATGGGACTTATAATTCAAGATGAGATTTGGGTGCGGACGCAGCCAAACCATATCACCTACCAAGCAGTGAACACCAGCTGGGTATCCTCTAATTAAAAATTTGGACACTATCTTTCTGGATATGGTGTCAGATCCTACAGGGATTTACCCTGAGACACCAGTTGCAAGTCCAGGCCTCCTGAACTTTGGAGCGACCAGCTTCAAATTGGGGTTCCCACAGCCCCCTCTTTTGGTTCCATTAATTTGCTAGAGTGGCTCACAGAACTCATGGAAACACATTTGTGGTTTATTATAAAGACTATTACAAAGGACACAAATGAACAGGCATGTAAGGCAAGGTATGAGCGAAGGAGTGTGGAGCTTCCATGCCCTCCCTGGGAATCACCCTCCAGGGACCTTCACATTTTCAGCCACCCAGAAGTTCTCCGAACCCAGTCCTCCTGGTGTTTTATGAAGACTTCATTATATAGGCAAGATTGACAACTGTGTACAAATGCAATTGGACCCAAAAAACCCATGCTCTAAACCCAGCAATTAGTCTATTCAGACTTTTCTTGGCATCTCTGGGTAGCATTCCTTCCTCTAAGGTATGGGGCAGAACGCTCTCTAGAATGAGGGTGTTTTGATCCACAATCAGATTACAATCTTGCCTTGGGCAGGTGAAAAGAAGACAGGAGAAATTCAACGAAATAGAGAGGTTCTATCTTCTGAGACCTAAGTGCCCCAACATTCTAACAAAAGACTGCAATAAGGGTTATGGGAGTTATGAGTTGGGAACCGGGGCCAAAAACCTATACGTGTGTGTGTGAGTGTGTGTGTGTGTTTTGTCCAATCACATTTCTACTCGTTCTCAATCAGGCCTATGGAATGAAGCCTGCATAAAACACACACATATATGTGCATGTGTGTGTATCACATATATGTATATATTCAGAATATCACAGACCACATGTGAGAATATTTATGAGTTAGCCAGGGTGGCAGGGGCTGGGCAGGGTACAGTTATGAAGCACATCTCGACCCAGGAGCAAAGGGCAGTAGCTATCCTAAGGATCTCCTAGCATGACTGAAGACCCTACTGCATCTAGTCCATTGCCACACAGATCCAAGTTTAATAATGTATAAGAAAAGGTGATCAGGTATCTGGACTGATCTGCATGAGGAATGCCACAGCTCCATGAATAGAAGACCCCACGTGGGTGGGCTCCCAGAACCTCAAAACTGGTTCTCAGAGAGGTTCCACCCATCACCGAGCACCTTCCATGATGAAAATTCTGGTGTGTGAAAACACACAATGCTGTCTGTCTTGGAGAATGCTGGAAATGTTTGAGGCATGTATGCTCTTGTAATAAGCTAATTTTACAAGAGGTTTTCCAAATGTGAACCATAAACCAGAGAGGACCCTGAAATCAATAGAGTGGGTTGCAATGGGCCTTCTTTAACATGAAGGGCCGATGTGACTTGCAGTGGCCTCTAGTTTGCGGATACCTGTGCTAGCTCAGTGACTTCCACACTTTGTCTTGCAAAGAATCCTCAGGGATTGTAGGTGTGGGGAAAAGGAGGAGGTGAGAGGCTGGAATCCAGACTCTTCTAATCCTTACCTTCCCGCTAGCCCCATGGGTTCAACAACAACTCCCTGGTTTTGTCTATTTGGCACAGAAAGTTATCAGCAGATCAGCTCATGTGTCGATGTGCCTCAGTATGTTGGGATTTCAACACGAAATTTTTTTATGTTGAAATGAGCTGCCTTGTAAGAAGTTGTATTAGTCCGCCAGGGATACCGTAACCAAGTACCATAGGCTGCGGGACTTCAATGACAGATATTTAATTATCTCACATTCTGCAGGCTGCAAGTCTGAGGTCAAGGTGTCTCAGGGCTGCTTCCTCCTGAAGCCCCCCTCCTTGGGTAGATGCTGTTTTCCCTCTGTGCCCTCACATGGTCGTCCCTCTGTGTGTGTCTGTGTCCTGATCTCTTCTGATAACACCCCAGTCGGATAGGACTAGGGTCCACCCATATGACCTCATTGTACCTTAATTACATCTTCAGAGGTTCCATATCCAAATATAGCCACATTCTGAGGCCCTGAGGGTTAAGACTCAGTGTATGAATTTGGGAGGACACAATTTGGCCCATTATAGAAGGGGCTGAATATGTGCTTCCATAATAACATCTCCATGTAATTCCATAAGCAGTCACCTTCAGTTGCTGGAACAGTCTCATTTGTTACCACACAAACCACCCCCATGCAACCAAGGTGGGCTTATCAGGTCTAGTACTGGTTCTTTTGATGTCCAGATGGGGAGGAAGGAGAGCAGCACTCAGAAGCAGCTTTCTGGGGCTCCCATGGAGAAGTTGGAGTCCTCTGGTTCTCTGCTGGATGGGCTGTATGCATTGTTCTACTTCATGATCATGGAATTGCCTCAATAAGCCCCAGGACAAGGAGATCTCTACAAAACAGCATCTGATTTATCTTCAGCTGGTTGCAACACAGCACAAACTTTGAGGGGCATGGTTTTTGTTCAATGCTGTGCCATAGTGACAAAGGCAGAGTTCCTCAGTGCCATCCACTCTTGTGGAATCTCTGAGCTTGGGACCCACCACTTGGAGAATCCATCATCTCTCTTACCATGGACTAAATAATTCACTGAAGGGCCGACAGGGAGGGATTCAAACAGTTAAACCAAAATCCCTTTTCACATTTCACAGCAAGCTCAAGATCTAAAAATAACTTATCTGGGATTTGTAAAGTTGTGCTTTCTGAGACCAAGTTCAGAAATCTGCATTTATTGTATTTAAGTTTTTATTTTAATCTATTCTTTTAAAAATGCTAACCCATCTTACTATCAATTATCTGCAGTTGTTTCTTTTCATTTGCCATCTGAAAAACATCTCTTCGTTTAGCCCTATTTCCACACAGATGAGATGGCAATAAAGACCCACTCTATTACAGATATCATACTCTACTTTGGCATGATTAAAGTTTTTTTTTAGAACCTTTGACGTTGTGCTTGAACTTGAAACAAATCTTAAATGTACATGGCTTTTCAGCTCACATTTGTCTTTGGCTTGTCCACAAGGAGGCAGCAAGTTTGTGGAAATGATGATGGTTCCCAAATTTGGAGCTTGAGAGGATTATTCCAGAGAGTTAGCCTCCTTGGACCCTCAGCTTCTCATCCTGCTGTCCATGGAGAAACCACTGTACGACTAATAGCAAACAGCTATTTTGGAGAACTTACTATGTTGCAAAGCAGTTACATAAGACTTTAGCTGCATTTAATTTTCACAATAATTTTTACACATTAGTAAGCAGGTCTTACTAATTTCACTATCGTTACCGATAGGAAACTGAGACTTAAGGGTTAGTTCACACACCTGAGTTCTCATATAGCTAGAAAGAGGGAAAAGTTAAAAAAAAAAATATTTAAGAGGTTGAATGTAATCTGCCCTTGACTCCTAACTCCTGATTTGTAGGGATCATGAGAGGGAATTCTAGTGGGCGTCATGAAGTTCTTGACATAGAGAGGTGTCTGAGAGATGGTGATCTATCCTTAAAAAATAAGAGGTTTTTGCCGATCCTTTTTTTGAAATACAGATTAACATGGACTAAACACTTTGTAACAGTCTTGCATCAAGAAAAAGAATGTGAAAAACCTTGCAAAATGTGTACTTAGAAAACCCATGCTGACTTTTAGCAAGTGCCTCTTAATTTTTGCTAAAGGCTTACAAAACATTTGCTTAAGTAACTGTGCTAGAATTGGGCCCAGGATTTTACATCTCTATCACCAGAGTACTATTTTCTCTACTGCAGGGAATTTCATTTAAAAACTACAGCAGGAACAAGCATTCTATAAATTCTACAGTGTTGGACATTCTATAGGAGAAATGACTTGGTTTCCCCAAAAACTTAGTAACATGGGGAAAAGGAAAGCAAAAAAGAGAGGATGAAAGTTAAAAAACAAAAAGATAGATTCAATTATGTCAGACTCTATTCTCTCAGCTTAGGATAGTGGTAATGTGAAGAAAGACCCCTGATCTACAGAATTCTTTTATTTCTCACCAAAATCTTTCATCTTATAGAAAATCAGAATTTCATCTTGAAACCTTTCCAACACTTTTAGCCATCCACTTTCCACCAGCTTGAGCCATCCACCTTAAGCTAAATGATAAATACATTGCTTTTAAACTTAAACATTTTTTAAAATAACATAACTTGAAACTGGTCATAAAGTGACATCAGAAAAGCCCTAATTAAAGACATCCTACAAAAGAGTTGAGTAGTGCTCATGCCATAACAAGACTCAAGAACTGCTTATTAAAAAGATTAAAAGAGATTCAATAAACAGGACAACTGAAGCATGATTTTGGACAGTCTCACAATTGGTAGCATCTGAATCGGTCCCTAGATTACCTCCTAGCATTGTATCAGTGCTAAGTTCCTGATTTTGATCATTGCACTGTGGTTATATAAGAGACTGCCTTGTTTTAGGGTATTCTTCCTGTGGCTTTCATCTGTACAAGTTTTGAATTTGTTGTAGGAATGTATTTGAATATTTCTGGAGAGTTTAAGTGTCTATGTTATGCTTGAACAATATATCCCTTCCAACATCATTGTCTTGCATACTTATCCAACGTTCTCTATTCCGAATTTACATTTATATTCATTGACTTTCATTCAACTAAATATTTTTTGGAATAAAAAGCAATTTCACCTCCCATTATGAAAGCCTTGTTTATTTTAAAGACAACCTAGTAGCCATATAGAGCACAGGGACACAGAAATAGTATGAATCAAGAACTGCCATTTTTCTGAAGTGGCTGAGACCACTCTCCCTGACATGACCACACAGGGAAGTTTGCCAGAATGAGCTCCCAGTGTTTCTCAAAGTGTGGTTTCCAGACCATGCACATTAGCATTCCATGGGTGCTGACTGAACAGGCAGATCCCTAGGACCCACTCCAGACACACTAAATCAGAATCTCTAGGGATTTAGCTGGGGAATCCACATTTTAAATACACTGCCCAGGTGCTTCTTGTCATTCAGTAATGAACAAATATTGATTAGTATCTTCTGTGTGCCAGATGCCATTGGAGGTCCTGAAGATAAAAGTGTACAAAACATCAAACAGAATGCAAAATGGCATAGCCACTTTGGAAGTTTAGCAATTCCTTATGAAACTAAATCCCACTTTTACCATACGATCCAGCAAACATATTTGTTGGTATTTATCCAAATGAGTAGAAAACTTACACCCACATAAAAACCTGTGGGCTACCCTCTTTGGGTCCCCTCCCTTTGTATAGGAGCTCTGTTTTTACTCTATTAAATCTTGCAACTGCACTCTCTTCTGGTCCGTGTTTGTTACGGCTGGAGCTGAGCTTTCGCTCACCATCTACCACTGTTGTTTGCTGCCATTGTAGACCCGCCACTGGTTCCATCCCTCCAGATCCGGCAGGGTGTCTGCTGTGCTCCTGATCGAGCAAGGCACCCATTGCCACTCCCGATCGGGCTAGAGGCTTGCCATTGTTCCTGCACAGCTAAGTGCCTGGGTTCATCCTAATCAAGCTGAACACTAGTCACTGAATTCCATGGTTCTCTTCTGTAATCCACGGCTTCTAATAGAGCTATAACACTCACCCGTGGCCCCAGATTGCATTCCTTGGAATCCATGAGGCCAAGAACCCCGGGTCAGAGAACACGAGGCTTACCACCATCTTGGAAGTGGCCCGCCACCATCTTGGGAGCTCTGGGAGCAAGAACCCACTGGTAACATTTTGGTGACCATGAAGGGACCTCCAAAGCACTGAGTAATATATTGGACCACTTTCACTTGCTATTCTGTCCTATCCTTCCTTCGAATTGAAGGAAAATACCGGGCACCTGTCAGCCAGTTAAAAACGATTAGTGTGGCTGCGGGACTTAAGACTCAGGTGTGAGGCTGTCTGGGGAAGGGCTTTCTAATAACCCCTAACCCTTGTGGGTTGGGAACGTTGGCCTGCCTGGAACCAGCTTCCACTTTCAATTTTCTTGGGGAAACCGAGGGCCGACTAGAGGCAGAAAGCTGTCATCCTGAACTCCCGGCATTAGCTGGTTGAGATCATGGTGCAGCCAGAACTCTCTATTCAACAGTTGCCCATGTGTGTGCCCCTACTTTTCCTTCTGACTCAAACCTCCTGGGTCCCAACCACAACTTTCTTGAAAGTGTAGCCCCAAAATTCTCCTTACCTCTGAATCTACTTCCTCTGATCCCTACCTCCTAGGTACTAATGGTTCAGACTTTCACTTCCTCTAGCAAGTTGTATCTCCAAAGGGATCTAAGGAAGCTCCACCCTGTGTCCTTAGGCATCTAGGCTATAAACCCAGGGACTCTTGTCCCTGGTGTCCCTCCCATTTTAGGCATACAGCTCTCGACATGGGCACTTATGTGGGACTGTAAGAAATCAAACATATATCTCAGTCCTGGGCCCAGTACAAACATTCCTCCATTTGTCTCAACTTCCTGGGCCCAGTACAAACATTCCTCCATTTGTCTCAACTTCCTGGGCCCAGTACAAACATTCCTCCATTTATCTCAACTTTAGAAAAACACCACCTGGAGAGTCCCGGATAAGGTCACAACCGTTTGTGGAGTGGTTTTACTGAAAGCACGGGAACCAATAAAAAAACTGCTAAATGTATAACTTAAAATGTTAACCAATTGTAATGCTGTAACCAAAAGAATTCCCTTGTTTCGCTGTAACCTTACATATCCTGTTTACATCGGGCTATAAAAAGCGAGCACATGCATCGTTCGGGGCCCTCTTGTATGCTGTGGAGCAGAGGGACCAAGTTCGAACTTGCAGTAAAGATCCTTGCCGCTTGGCTTTGACTCTGGACTCTGGTGGTCTTCTTCGGGGAATAAACGGTCTGGGCATAACAGGACCCATTCCCCACCACCCTTGCCAGGGTCCCAAGTTTGTAATGGCTGAGAGAAAAGAAGAGAGAGACAGGAGAGAGAGAGAGAGAGACAGGAGAGAGAGAGAGAGATAGACATGAGAGAGAGACAGAAAGGAGAGAGAGAGACAGACAGACAGGAGAGACAGAGAGAGACAGACAGGAAAGAGAGAGAGACAGAGAGGAGAGAGAGAGAGACAGAGAGGAGAAAGAGACAGAGAGGAGAGAGAGACAGAGAGGAGAGAGAGGGAGACAGAGAGGAGAGAGGGAGACAGAGGAGAGAGAGGGAGTCAAAGAGAGAAAGAAAGAGAAAGAAATAGTAAAAAACGGTGTGCCCTATTCCTTTAAAATCCAGGGTAAATTTAAAACCTATAATTGATAATTGAAGGTCTTCTCTGTGACCCTATAACATTCCAACACTACCTTGTTGTCAGTGTAAACAAGGGCATAGCCTGAAAATACTGAGACCACTGACAATCCGTAGCTTTCCTATCAAAAATGCTTAACCCAGTAACCCGTGGATGCATTCAATCTGTAGCAGCAACTGCTTTGCTAACGGAGGAAAGTAAAAAAATAACTTTAGAGGAGACCTCGTTGTGAGCACACCTCACCAGTTCAGAATTATTCTAAGTCAAAAAAGGTAGCTTACTAACTCAAAAATCTTCACGTATGGGGCTATTCTGTTAGAAAAAGGTAATTTAACACTAACCACTGATAATTCCCTTAACCCAGCAGATTTCCTTACAAGGGATTTAGATCTTAGTTACCATACAAAGGTCCGACCAGGCCTAGGAGGAACTCCCTTCAGGACAGGACAATAGATGGTTCCTCCCAGGTGATTGAGGGAAAAAACACAATGGGTATTCTTCAAAAGTCCCCTTAGACTCAGAGCAAAACTTAGAAATCCTATTGAACTTGGCAACCTCAGTTTTTTATAATAGAGATCAGGAGGAGCAGGCGGAACAGGACAAACGGGAGGAAAAAAAAATGGGCCACCACTTTAGTCATGGCCCTCAGGCAAGGGACTTTGGAGGCTCTGGAAGAGGGAAAAGCTGGGCAAATCGAATGCCTAATAGGGCTTGCTTCCAGTGGTCTACAAGGACAATTTAAAAAAGATTGTCCAAGTAGAAATAAGCTGCCCCCTTGTCCATGCCCCTTATGTCAAGAGTATCACTGGAAGACCCACTGCCCCCAGGGGATGAAGGTCCTCTGAGTCAGAAGCCACTAACCAGATGATCCAGCAGCAGGACTGAGGGTGCCCGGGGCAAGCACCAGCCGATGCCATCACCCTCATAGAACCCTGGGTATGCTTGACCATTGAGGGCCAGGAGGTTAACTGTCTCTGGGACACTGGTGTGGCCTTCTCAGTCTTACTCTCCTGTCCTGGACAACTGTCCTCCAGATCTGTCACTATCCAAGGGGTCCTAGGACAGCCAGTCACTAGATACTTCTTGTCATGTGCGTCCATGTGAAGAGACCACCAAACAGGCTTTGTGTGAGCAATAAAGCTTTTTAATCACCTGGGTGCAGGCGGGCTGAGTCCGAAAAGAGAGTCAGCGAAGGGAGATGGGGTGGGGCCATTTTACAGGATTTGGGTAGCTAAAGGAAAATTACAGTCAAAGGGGGTTTGTTCTCTGGTGGACAGGAGTAGGGGTCACAAGGTGCTCAGTGGGGGAGCTTTTTGAGCCAGGATGAGCCAGGAAAAGGACTTTCACAAGGTAATGTCATCACTTAAGGCAAGGACCAGCCATTTTCACTTCTTTTGTGGTGGAATGTCATCAGTTAAGGCGGAGCAGGGCATTTTCACTTCTTTTGTGATTCTTCAGTTACTTCAGGCCAGCTGGGCTTATATGTGCGAGTCACAGGGGATGCGATGGCTTGGCTTAGGCGCAGAGGCCTGACACTTCTCCCAGCCACTAAGTTGTGACTGGGGAACTTTACTCTTTTCACATGCTTTTCTAATTATGCCAGAAAGCCTCACTCCCTTGTTAGGAAGAGACATTCTAGCAAAAGCAGGGGCCATTATACACCTCAGCACAGGAGAAGGAACACCCATTTGTTGTCCCCTGCTTGAGGAAGGAATTAATCCTGAAGTCTAGGCCACAGAAGGACAATATGGATGAGCAAAGAATGCCCGTCCTGTTCAAGTTAAACTAAAGGATTCCGCCTCCTTTCCCTACCAAAGGCAGTACCCCTTTCACTCTCACTGCACCCCTCCATGCCACTGTACGACCAGTAGCTCCCCTTACCAAGAGTTTCTTGAAGAATGCAGCTTCCCAGAAATATTGATGCCCCATCATATAGGAGTTTATCTAAAGGAAACCCCACCTTCACCACCCACACCCATATGCCCCGCAACTGCTATAACTCTGCCACTCTTTGCATGCATGCAAATACTCATTATTGTACAGGGAAAATTATTAATCCTAGTTGTCCTGGAGGACTTGGAGCCACCATCTGTTGGACTTACTTCACCCATACCGGTATGTCTGATGGGGTGGAGTTCAAGATCAGGCAAGAGAAAACACATAATGGAAGTAATCTCCCAACTGACCTGGGTACATAATGCCCCTAGCCCCTACAAAGAACTAGATCTCTCAAAACTACATGAAACTCTCCGTACCCATACTTTCCTGGTAAGCCTATTTAATACCACCCTCACTAGGCTCCATAAGGTCTCGGCCCAAAACCCTACTAACTGTTGGATGTGCCTCCCCTGCACTTCAGGCCATACATTTCAATCCCTATACCTGAACAATGGAAAACTCCAGCACAAAATAAACACCACTTCCTTTTAGTAGGATCTCTTGTTTCCAATCTGGAAATAACCCATACCTCAAACCTCACCTGTGTAAAATTTAACAATACTATAGACACAACCAACTCCCAATGCATCAGGTGGGTAACTCCTCCCACACAAATAGTCTGCCTACCCTCAGGAATATTTTTTTGTCTGTGGTACCTCAGCCTATTGTTGTTTGAATGGCTCTTCAGAATCTATGTGCTTCCTCTCATTCTTCGTGCCCCATGACCATTTATACTGAACAAGATTTATACAGTTATGTCGTACCTAAGCCCTAAAACAAAAGAGTACCCATTCTTCCTTTTGTTATCGGAGCAGGAGTGCTAGGCAGACTAGGTATTGGCATTGGCGGTATCACAATCTCTACTCAGTTCTACAAATTATCTCAAAACTAAATGGTGACATGCAATGGGTAGCCAACTCCCTGGTCACCTTGCAAGATCAACTTAACTCCCTAGCAGCAGTAGTCCTTCAAAATCGAAGAGCTTTAGATTTGCTAACCGCTGAAAGAGGGGAACCTGTTTATTTTAGGGGAAGAATGCTGTTATTATGTTAATCAATCCAGAATCGTCACCGAGAAAGTTAAAGAAATTCGAGATCGAATACAACAAGAGCAGAGGAGCTTCAAAACACCAGATGCTCGGGCCTCCTCAGCCAATGGATGCCCTGGATTCTCCCTTCTTTGGACTTCTAGCAGCTATTATATTGTTACTCCTCTTTGGACCCTGTATCTTTAACCTCCTTGTTAAACTTGTCTCTTTCAGAATCGAAGCTGTAAAGCTACAAATGGTTCTTCAAATGGAGCCCCAGATGCAGTCAATGACTAAGATCTACCACGGACCCCTGGACCGGCCTGCTAGCCCTTGCTCCGATGTTAATGACATCAAAGGCACCCCTCCCGAGGAAATCTCAACTGCATGACCCCTACTATGCCCCAATTCAGCAGGAAGCAGTTAGAACGGTTGTTGGCCAACCTCCCCAACAGCACTTGGGTTTTCCTGTTGAGAGCGGGGACTGAGAGACAGGACTAGCTGGATTTCCTAGGCCGATTGAGAATCCCTAAGCCTAGCTGGGAAGATGACTGCATCCACCTTTAAACATGGGGCTTGCAACTTAGCTCACACCTGACCAATCAGATAGCAAAGACAGCTCACTAAAATGCTAATTAGGCAAAAACAGGAGGTAAATAAATAGNACCAGGCCTAGGAGGAACTCCCTTCAGGACAGGACAATAGATGGTTCCTCCCAGGTGATTGAGGGAAAAAACACAATGGGTATTCTTCAAAAGTCCCCTTAGACTCAGAGCAAAACTTAGAAATCCTATTGAACTTGGCAACCTCAGTTTTTTATAATAGAGATCAGGAGGAGCAGGCGGAACAGGACAAACGGGAGGAAAAAAAAATGGGCCACCACTTTAGTCATGGCCCTCAGGCAAGGGACTTTGGAGGCTCTGGAAGAGGGAAAAGCTGGGCAAATCGAATGCCTAATAGGGCTTGCTTCCAGTGGTCTACAAGGACAATTTAAAAAAGATTGTCCAAGTAGAAATAAGCTGCCCCTTGTCCATGCCCCTTATGTCAAGAGTATCACTGGAAGACCCACTGCCCCAGGGGATGAAGGTCCTCTGAGTCAGAAGCCACTAACCAGATGATCCAGCAGCAGGACTGAGGGTGCCCGGGGCAAGCACCAGCCGATGCCATCACCCTCATAGAACCCTGGGTATGCTTGACCATTGAGGGCCAGGAGGTTAACTGTCTCTGGGACACTGGTGTGGCCTTCTCAGTCTTACTCTCCTGTCCTGGACAACTGTCCTCCAGATCTGTCACTATCCAAGGGGTCCTAGGACAGCCAGTCACTAGATACTTCTTGTCATGTGCGTCCATGTGAAGAGACCACCAAACAGGCTTTGTGTGAGCAATAAAGCTTTTAATCACCTGGGTGCAGGCGGGCTGAGTCCGAAAAGAGAGTCAGCGAAAGGAGATGGGGTGGGGCCATTTTACAGGATTTGGGTAGCTAAAGGAAAATTACAGTCAAAGGGGTTTGTTCTCTGGTGGACAGGGGTGGGGGTCACAAGGTGCTCAGTGGGGGAGCTTTTGAGCCAGGATGAGCCAGGAAAAGGAATTTCACAAGGTAATGTCATCACTTAAGGCAAGGACCAGCCATTTTCACTTCTTTTGTGGTGGAATGTCATCAGTTAAGGCGGAGCAGGGCATTTTCACTTCTTTTGTGATTCTTCAGTTACTTCAGGCCAGCTGGGCTTATATGTGCGAGTCACAGGGGATGCGATGGCTTGGCTTAGGCGCAGAGGCCTGACACTTCTCCCAGCCACTAAGTTGTGACTGGGGAACTTTACTCTTTTCACATGCTTTTCTAATTATGCCAGAAAGCCTCACTCCCTTGTTAGGAAGAGACATTCTAGCAAAAGCAGGGGCCATTATACACCTCAGCACAGGAGAAGGAACACCCATTTGTTGTCCCCTGCTTGAGGAAGGAATTAATCCTGAAGTCTAGGCCACAGAAGGACAATATGGATGAGCAAAGAATGCCCGTCCTGTTCAAGTTAAACTAAAGGATTCCGCCTCCTTTCCCTACCAAAGGCAGTACCCCCTTTCACTCTCACTGCACCCCCTCCATGCCACTGTACGACCAGTAGCTCCCCTTACCAAGAGTTTCTTGAAGAATGCAGCTTCCCAGAAATATTGATGCCCCATCATATAGGAGTTTATCTAAAGGAAACCCCACCTTCACCACCCACACCCATATGCCCCGCAACTGCTATAACTCTGCCACTCTTTGCATGCATGCAAATACTCATTATTGTACAGGGAAAATTATTAATCCTAGTTGTCCTGGAGGACTTGGAGCCACCATCTGTTGGACTTACTTCACCCATACCGGTATGTCTGATGGGGGTGGAGTTCAAGATCAGGCAAGAGAAAAACACATAATGGAAGTAATCTCCCAACTGACCTGGGTACATAATGCCCCTAGCCCCTACAAAGAACTAGATCTCTCAAAACTACATGAAACTCTCCGTACCCATACTTTCCTGGTAAGCCTATTTAATACCACCCTCACTAGGCTCCATAAGGTCTCGGCCCAAAACCCTACTAACTGTTGGATGTGCCTCCCCCTGCACTTCAGGCCATACATTTCAATCCCTATACCTGAACAATGGAAAAACTCCAGCACAAAAATAAACACCACTTCCTTTTTAGTAGGATCTCTTGTTTCCAATCTGGAAATAACCCATACCTCAAACCTCACCTGTGTAAAATTTAACAATACTATAGACACAACCAACTCCCAATGCATCAGGTGGGTAACTCCTCCCACACAAATAGTCTGCCTACCCTCAGGAATATTTTTTTGTCTGTGGTACCTCAGCCTATTGTTGTTTGAATGGCTCTTCAGAATCTATGTGCTTCCTCTCATTCTTCGTGCCCCATGACCATTTATACTGAACAAGATTTATACAGTTATGTCGTACCTAAGCCCTAAAACAAAAGAGTACCCATTCTTCCTTTTGTTATCGGAGCAGGAGTGCTAGGCAGACTAGGTATTGGCATTGGCGGTATCACAATCTCTACTCAGTTCTACAAATTATCTCAAAAACTAAATGGTGACATGCAATGGGTAGCCAACTCCCTGGTCACCTTGCAAGATCAACTTAACTCCCTAGCAGCAGTAGTCCTTCAAAATCGAAGAGCTTTAGACTTGCTAACCGCTGAAAGAGGGGGAACCTGTTTATTTTTAGGGGAAGAATGCTGTTATTATGTTAATCAATCCAGAATCGTCACCGAGAAAGTTAAAGAAATTCGAGATCGAATACAACAAGAGCAGAGGAGCTTCAAAACACCAGATGCTCGGGCCTCCTCAGCCAATGGATGCCCTGGATTCTCCCTTCTTTGGACTTCTAGCAGCTATTATATTGTTACTCCTCTTTGGACCCTGTATCTTTAACCTCCTTGTTAAACTTGTCTCTTTCAGAATCGAAGCTGTAAAGCTACAAATGGTTCTTCAAATGGAGCCCCAGATGCAGTCAATGACTAAGATCTACCACGGACCCCTGGACCGGCCTGCTAGCCCTTGCTCCGATGTTAATGACATCAAAGGCACCCCTCCCGAGGAAATCTCAACTGCATGACCCCTACTATGCCCCAATTCAGCAGGAAGCAGTTAGAACGGTTGTTGGCCAACCTCCCCAACAGCACTTGGGTTTTCCTGTTGAGAGCGGGGACTGAGAGACAGGACTAGCTGGATTTCCTAGGCCGATTGAGAATCCCTAAGCCTAGCTGGGAAGATGACTGCATCCACCTTTAAACATGGGGCTTGCAACTTAGCTCACACCTGACCAATCAGATAGCAAAGACAGCTCACTAAAATGCTAATTAGGCAAAAACAGGAGGTAAATAAATAGCCAATCATCTATCGCCTGAGAGCACAGCGGGAGGGACAATGATCGGGATATAAACCCAGGCACTTGAGCAGGCAACCGCTACCCTCTTTGGGTCCCCTCCCTTTGTATGGGAGCTCTGTTTTCACTCTATTAAATCTTGCAACTGCAAAAACAAAAACAAAAACAAAAACAAAAACAAAAACAAAAAAACCCTGCACACAGATGTTTATTACAGCTTTATTCATAATCACCAAAACTTAAGGAACAATGAAGATGTCATCCAATCATCCAGTAGGTGAATGAATACAATGGAATATCATTCAGTGCTCAAAAGAAATGA
>NW_016809767.1:26828-35809 GCF_001698545.2 Rhinopithecus bieti
GATGTCTTTTCATATATCCAAACACTGATTCAAAGTAGAATCCATTCATAGAGTTTATCAGAATAAATGGAATTGGTCATTGCAAAAAAAAATCTGAATGAGCTTCTCCTCTTAAAGTATATAAAAGGTATATAATACTTACGATACTTTTTGGGTAATTTAAACACATACCATCTGGCTTTATAAATTCTAATACTCTTCAATTATAATGTTCAAATATTCTTTATTGCAAAATAAATTTATTTTTAAAGATCTGTGTCCTAAGCTGAAATTATTTAAGGTTAGCAATGTTGTTCTATGAATCAAATAAAACTCTGAGGATGTTAAAAGACAAGAATGCTTATGCAGACCAGAGGGAATGAATGGAAGGGTTCACTATGTTATATCTAAGTAAATAGATCCCTCTCAAAGAAATAATCATGCCAAGAATTAAATCGCAAGTTATTTTTCAGCTGTTAAATGCCTTTTAGGATGCTATATGGAAGGTGAGGTAGAAATGGATGTTTTCTAACAAATTAAATATATATTATGGCAGCAAACATTTTCTTATACTATTACTTACATCACAGAAATCATTATTTCAATATTGATGACTAAAATAAGGTTGCATTAATAATAATGATGGCAATAATAGCTTTAAGTCAGTTTTATCATTTGTTCATATTCACGTACAAGATAGATCAGAAGAAACTTTCCAGAAAGAAGAACAAAATGATAGTTAATCAATGGAAACTAATCCATAGAAACTAACCGACATGCAAGTTAGAATTCACAGAAAAAGACATTAAACATAGTTATTACACATGTATTTCATATATTCAAAAACCAGAGACTTAGAAGATATAAAAGCAACCCAATAAAATTTACAGAGACGGAAACTGTAGTGTCTGAGATGAAAATATACTAGATAGAACTAACAGCCAATTAGAAACACTACAGAAGAAAAGTTCAGTGAGTTTGATGATATAGCAATAGAAACTATGCAAAATGAAACACAAAGAGAAAAAAGGGATCTAATAAAGAAAAGAACATCAATGAGCCCTAAGACAACTCTAACGGATCAAATATATGTACAATTGCACTCACCATTTTTAAAATGTAGACTTTCAGTTAAGTTCCATTGTATTGCCATCTTGAATCCAGACTAGTTTTGGTTTTGAGTGTCCAGAGGGCAAACTTCCTAGATTTACACCAGAATCACAGAGTGGATCAGGTGATTCAGATATCTACCTACTTTATAGACAGACATTTGATCAACCTTACCGCTAGTCCAACTAAGCACCCTTGCTTAGAGAGGTATCTTTGTGTCTAAATTTTGAGCCTTTGAGGGTTATCAAATGCTGCTTTAGGATGAGTTTCAGCTTCAGTCTATTCGTGTGAGTTACAATATGCCCACATGCTTTCTAGCTTCCAAAAATATTAATATTCACCCCTCATCAGCTATTGACTTGTCTTTGTGTCTTAGTCTCTATGGATCAATATCTTCTTTATCCCCATCTTATTACTGAAGTCTAAGATTGAAAAAATAGTGGTTGAATCTACCAGGAAGTTGCAGTGGTTGGATCTACCAGAAGTTGCAGAGATTCTTTAAGTAGCCTTCAGGACAAAAATGTGGCTGTTAAACTTTATAACTACCTTCCTTTGTAAGAATGTTTTTATCACCCTTATAAATGAGTATCTTAAATGAGTATTGAATATATGTCACAATCATCAGTTCTCATAATTCTATTGATTGCTATATTATGCTGTGGAATTTACTATAAAAAGAAGCAGTCTGATTATTTTTCCCACTTTGTACAGTCTTCATGTGATACTTTTATTCTGCCAGCAAAATTATGGGATTTCTTTTCTTTAATGTTGATTTTTTAAAAAAACACCAGGATACATGGATACCTTTAATTTTGTCTGGTTGACCATAAAATCCGAAATCCCTTTCTCAGAGAATTCTGTTTTATTACGGCTTCTGGTGCCTTTCCTTTGTCCTCTTATAATCGTGTTGTTTCCAGCCTTCCCTCTATAACATGTCTTTTTCTTCATCCATTTATTCTCTTTATTTTTCAAAAACCTGAATTGTAGGGTATTCTACATTTCATTTTCCAACTCACATTTCTCAGTCTCCAATCCACACTTTTCTGCTGTAATTGCAATTTTAAATATTCAGAAACCATTTCCATTTAATCTCACATGTTCTTGATCTATGGTTGCTCTCTTTCCATGACTACTCTTGTTTCATAATCTCTCAAATCCTATTGACAATACACTTGAGGATATTTCTGATGGATCTTTAAATGCATCTACACAGTCATGTCCTTGTCTGCTTATCACTATGGAAGGAGGTTAATGTTTTGTTTTGTTTTGTCTTGTCTTTGAATGTTTTGGAAGTTGAAATGCATGGATGCAAAACTTATTTGGCTCCCAGGTTAAGAAGCATAGTGTTCAGATGAAGGAAATGTTATACAAGCAAACAAAAGACAGGTTAGGTTTCTGCAACTTCACTTCTCCCTATGGATAATGCCATAGGCTGTGGGGAGTAAAGAGAAGGAGGCTATCCACTTTAGGGCAGCTGTAGCCTCTTTGGTGAAGAACTGTTTGTTAATTTGATGTGGCTGCTGGTAGTTGGATGGAACATAGAGTGCCCTCAGTAATGAACACCATACCTTCTGAGGAGCCTGCACAACAGTGCGCCATTTCCAGGACTTCGGCAGCCTCCTGACATACACACCACGTGTGCATGCACCTCGGGGCTAGGGTCACACTCTGAAGATGCTTGTCCCTTGCTCACTTCACAGAGGATGCCACATGAGCATTTTTTCTTCCCTGCATTGTCTACCCTCAGTCTCATCTGGATTCCAGATGTTATATCTTGGACTAGGCTTCAGAAGGGGTATGTCTAGGGTGAGTTTCTTTTTCACATGTGAACTGTAGTTTAAATGGCCCTTTCCCTCTTTCTTTTCTATATTTTGCATGTAAGAAGCACTAGTGCTGTATTTACAGAAATAAATTAATCTTTAGTTGTTTATTCTTTGCTCTTTTTTGTTGGAATTGAAAATAAAAGAGGAACGTAAAATGTAGGTGCTCAAGTGATCCTGAGCTGAAAAACTCTCTGGCTGTTATTGTTTAATATGGGCTCATCAACTCCAGTTCTTTAATCTACCTACCTGTAGTGTATCCCTTTGATCATCTTTAGTAGTCTCCTTTAAACACTTTCTAATGCCATTGAAGCCCTTTTAGATAAGATGGCATAAACTGGACACATTCCATATAAACATGAAAGAATATTACCTGTGTATTGGACACCTTATTATATACCCCACAATTGTGAACTCTTTTCTGCACAATTCAAATTATGTGCAGTACAGTGCAGAGGTAAGAAGCATAACTATCAGTTTGATTTTGGTGTTGCAGAAAGGCAGCTATGTGTTCTTCAAACTCTGCTGGTTTTCCAACCAGGTACTAAACCACTGAGGCTGTGTAATGTGTGCCAAGGTTCTGGGTAACAGAATATGGTCAAAAGTGTTGGGCAACCTTTCTAAGCCTGACTCCTATGCTTTACCGCAAAATCTTTTAATCAATCACATTCACAACTGAAATATAAATAACTGGTTTAAATACTGCTACGTAACTCTCAGATCTTGTGTGCCTTTTCAGGTTCTTGTGACATCACTGCCTCCTGAACCATCAACTTCTTCTACTTCAGTCACTGCAGAGGATGAACAATTACTCGTGGAAATAGGACCGTGAGATTTCGTCTCCTCGAGTCCTTGGCTCCTCCTGGCTTCTAAAGTTGTCAAAGGGACTGGATAACAAGAGAGTTCTGTACCATGAGGTAAGTTGTCACCAGTGGAAGACAGAAGGCAGAAGGGAACTCAACCAATAAATTCCTTCCCCTTTCGTCACTACAGTGTAATCTTCCAATGGATTCTTTGTTCTGCCTGTCTGCAGACTACTCACCTGGCTTAGTGAATGCACCTGTTGATCTGCTATATATCTGATTATATGATTTGTTGTGTAGCAGAGGCCAGTGCACTAAATATTATACCATCTTGCATTCTCCTCAGTGTCACTTCCTTTTTCCCTCAGCCTTTCTGCTCTGGGATGCACCTCCCACATAAAGCATATAAACATAATCCTTTCCTCAGGTTCTGCTTTCTAGTGTAATCAGGATAAGATGCACCATTTCCCAGAGCATTTGCATTTTAAAAATTACAAAATTCTTAAGGAAAAGGAACAAGTAGTTAAAGGTGAACACATCAGCCTCATTGGGAATTATTTTCATTTCAGCATAGAGTTCTCAGTAGCCTTGAAACTTTCTGCATCTGCACTAATATGGTATCCATATATTCAATCTTATTCCAGTGTACTATAATATATAGGCTCATCAACAATAGTAAAGGTAGGACTATTAATTAAGCAGTAAAGTAACATTACCTTTTGGGCATTTCTCACAAGGTAATTCCTATCTTAATATATTAATAAAGCTGCTTCTGTACCAGATAAAGAGAATGGCTACTGTATTTGATTTCTAGGGCTGCCATAACAAAGTACCACTGTCTGACTAGCTTAAAAAATACACATTTATTTTCTTACCATTCTAGAGGCTAACAGTCCAAGGGAAAGCTGTTCATAGAGTTCATTTCTCCCGAGGCCTCTCTCCTTGGCTTGTAGATGCTGTCTTCTCCCTATTTTCATATGATTGCCCCTCTGGGTGTGTCTGTGTCCTAATCTCTTCTTATAAAGAAACTAGTCCTATTAGATCAGGGCCCAGCCTAAAGACCTTATTTTACCTTAGTCATCCCTTTAAAGAGCCTAACTCCAAACACAGCCACATTCTGATATACTGGTGTTTAGGGCTTCAACATATGAATTGTAGAGGGCACAATTCAGAGCATAACAGCCCACCATCTGTCTATAAACGCTGATTTTAGAGACCACGGAATTGCTGGCTCAAGAGCAAAACGGAGCACTTTGGTGCCTAAGTGCGTCAGTTAGGGATCACTGGTTGCATGCAATAAAACTACTCAGAACTGACCTAAGAGAAAAAAGAAATGATTCAAAAGAAATGAGCATAGTGTATGAAATTCAAGGAAGAACTAAAAATTCAGGACTGAACTGAAAAGGCACCCACAGGCTCCAGGGAACCTACGCAGTGGCAAAAAAATAATTTCCCTGCTACGTCCACACTGTTGCTGGAGTGAGTGAGAACCAGCCACCTGCCCTTAGCCATAACAGGAGGCCGTGCTCTAGTTTAGTGTCCAACCAACCTAGCATTGGTCATTCATTGCTCCTTCCTTGACAAGAGGTGGAAAGGGCATTTGTAGTCACATCCTCACCAGTACTGCACACAATATAGGAGGTGTGCTTCTCCAAAAGAAAATTGCAATAATGTTTCACTAAAAACGAGAGATGGATGTTTGATGGTAAAGAAGGAAAGAGACAGAGAACAAAAAAAAGGAAGGTAAGGAAGAAGAAAAAAGGAAGGAGGAAAGAAAAAAGAAAGAAGTAAGGAATAAAGGAAGGAAGGATGAAGGAAGGAAGGATGAAGGAAGGAAGGATGAAGGAAGGAAGGGAGGAAGGAAGGAAAGAGAGAAGAAGGAAGGAAGGAGGGAGGGAAAGAAGTAAAGAAGAAAAGGAAGGAAAGAAGAATTAAAGGAAGGAGGAAAGATAGAAGGAAAGAAAGAAAGAGAGTAAGAAGGAAGTAAGGAAGGAAAGTAGAAAGGAAGAAGGAAGGAAGGAAGGAAGGAAGAAGGAAGGGAGAAAAATGAAAGAAAGAAAGAAAATAGAAAGAGGAAAGAAAAGAAAGGAAAGAGAAAGAAAGAAAGAAAGAAAGAAAAAAGAAAGAAAGAAGAGAAAGAAAGAAAGAAAGAAAGAAAGAAAGAAAGAAAGAAAAGAAAGAAAGAAAGAAAGAAAGAAAAAGAAAGAAAGAAAAGACAGCATGGGAAAAGGAAGGAAGAGAAGAAAGAGAGAAAGAAAATATCACATCTAAATTGGCTTGCATTGTTCATACAAATTGGCTAATCGCTGGGCTTCCCCTTGTAGACAGATTTGAGTCCACGAAGCAGGGAAGAACTTAGCCCCTTCTGCCAGTTTTTTTCTGCATATGTCTGTATCTTATCCACCATTAGGTTTGGCATTACTTGCCATTCTTTCCTTGGCCACAAGCTGTGAGCACAGGGAGGACTCCACTGACCTAGCAGGTGTCCAGCCACCTGTGGGAGAGATGTGCCCGAAGGCAGGTCCCTTACCATGAATTTTCTAGTTTCTGGTTATTGCTCTTTGCTTCTACACCATTTAATTGTGCCATATTTTACTTACAGTTCTTTCAAGATATCTTTTCGTTCTTTTACTGTTACAGCCTGCTGGTGGCTCTTTTAAAGAGCCCGAGTCTTTTACAGTATGAAAACAATGGAATCGAGTTTGTTAAGAGAACTGTTATAAAGAATCCTACCATCTGGAAGGATAAGGTTGATGGCAATTTCTTGATTTTTACTTCTATGGGAAGGAGCACACAACTAAAGAAGGATTTTTTCTCTCCTATTACAAATCCATATATCACATTTCTAGGCAACTATATAAGGATACTGTGTACCAATCCTCATTTTGTATAAGCACCATATCAAGTTTGACCCAACATGAGAACTGGTCGTTGTGAAACTCTGGTGTCCTAGCCTCTTAGTTCTGCACCTGATCTTTCCTTTGACAAACACCACGTTTCACCTCCCTTCAACCTTAAGGGTGTCCATACATTCATGTGGCAACTAAATCACAGATATCTCCTTTGTCTTTTCATGCTAGTCTATGACACAGCTGTAGAACAGAGACCACCTAATATTTCTGAAAAGACACAGAAAGTAAATATTTTTGGCTGAGTGGGCCATATGATTTCTGCAGCAACTATCCAACCCTGCTGTTGTAGTGAAAAAGCAGGTGTGAATGGTATACAGATAAATGAATGTGGCTATTTCCTTTATTTACATAAGCAAGCAGTGGGCCAGATTTGGCACAGGGGTTGTGGTTTGCTGACACATGGTTGTGAGTTTTTCTTTTATCACTAATCCACTGGGTGCTGACCATTTATCCAGCAATAATTGCCATCTTTTGAATCTTATTATATGTCTACCTATTATATATCGATGTAGCTTGTGGAAATGTACTCATCTTTATAAAAACTCAATATTTACATTCCCACCAACATTGTATCGTCAAAGAACACGAACAGACATGTCTCAAAAGAAGGCATACAAGCAGCCAACAAACACATGAAAAAATGCTCAATACTACTAATCATCAGAGAAATGCAAAGTAAAACCACAGTGAGATAACATCTTACACCAGTCAGATTGGCTACTGATAAAAAGTCAACAAACAACAGATATTGCTGAGTATGCAAGGAAAGGCAATCTTTTATACACTGTTGGTGGGAATGTAAATTAGTACAGCCTCTATGGAAAGCAGTATGAAGATTTTTTTTTTTTTGAAATGAAGTCTCACTTTGTTGCCCAGGCTGGAGTGCAGTGGCACCATCTCGGCTCACTGCAACCTCCACCTTTTGAGTTCAAGCGATTCTCATGCCTCAGCCTCCCAAGTAGCATGAAGATTTCTCAAAGAACTACCATTTGATCTAATAATCCCACTTCTGGGTATCCACCCAAAGGAAAACCAATTATTATACATAAAAGATACCTATATTCATATATTTATTGCAGCACTATTCACAATAGCAAAGATATGGAATCAACCTAAGTGCCCACCAGTGAATGGTATGATAAAGACAATGTGATACACACACACACACACACACACACACACACACACACAATGGAATACTATTCAGTCATAAGAAAGAATGAAATAATATCTGTGGCAGCAACATTGATAGAGCTGGAGGCCATTATCTTAAGTAAACTAACTCAGGAACAGAAAGTCAAATATTGCATGTTCTCACTTACAGGTGGGAACTAAACAATGTGAACACATGGACATAGAGAGTGAAATGACAGACATTGAGGACTCAGAAGGTTGGGAGGGTGGGTAAGGGATGAGAAATTACCTATTGGATACAATGTTCACTATTTGGGTGATGAGTGTGCTAAAAGCCCAGATTTCACCACTATGCAATATAACCATGTAACAAAACTGCGTTTGCATTCCCTAAATATATAAAAATAAATACAACAAAATCAAATTAAAACGATAGTTATCCCTATTTTATAAAAGAACTAAGTTCAGTTTAAGTCATCTGGTTAATATTTCCAAACCTTCCAAATCAAGCTTCAGATTTAGTAGTTTTGGGTGTTTTAGTCACAAATCAGGAAAATCAGGAATGGTTGCACTATGCTATAATTATAAGCAATTCCAAGATCTCAGTGGCTCAGCAAAAGAAAATTGATTTCTTCCTTATGCAAAGTCCAGACGATTCTCCATGTCATCCTCCATGCTGGCTGCTCCACTCCAGGCTGCTTGGACATCATGTCACCACAGAAAGAACATATTCTCCAACGTTCCCTATGGTAACTGAACTAGAGCAGACCTTCCTAAACTTTAACATGCATGTAAGTCACCTGTGATCTGGTTCAAATGAAGCTTCTGATACAAGAGTTTGGGGTCTGATGTCTGAATTTCTTTCTTTCCTTCCTTCCTTCCTTTCTTTCTCTCTCACTCTTTCTTTCTTTCTCTCTTTCTCTCTCTTTCTTTCTCTTTCTCTCTTTCTCTTTCTTTCTTTCTTTCTTTCTTTCTTTCTTTCTTTCTTTCTTTCTTTCTTTCTTTCTTTCTTCCTTCCTTCCTTCCTTCCTTCCTTCCTTCCTTCCTTCCTTCCTTTTCTTTCGTTCTTTCTTTCTTTTCTTTCTTTCTTTCTTCCTTCCTTCCTTCCTTCCTTCCTTCCTTCTTTTTTTTGATAGAGTCTCACTCTGTTGCCCAGGCTGGAGTGCAGTGGTACGATCTCAACTCACTGCAGCAACCTCCTCCTCCTGGATTCAAATGATTCT
>NW_016809767.1:36161-45010 GCF_001698545.2 Rhinopithecus bieti
TTCCTTCCTTCCTTCCTTCCTTTCCTTCCGTTCTTCCTTCCTTTTCTTTCTTTCTTTCTTCCTTCCTTCCTTCCTTCCTTCCTTCCTTCCTTCCTTCCTTCCTTCCTTCTTTTTTTTGATAGAGTCTCACTCTGTTGCCCAGGCTGGAGTGCAGTGGTACGATCTCAACTCACTGCAGCAACCTCCACCTCCTGGATTCAAATGATTCTCCTGCCTCAGCCTCCCAAGTAACTGGGATTACAGGCACCTGCCACCATGCTCAGCTAATTTTTGCAGTTTTAGTAGAGACAGGGTTTCACCATGTTGGCTAGGCTGATCTCCATCTCCTGACCTCAGGCGATCTGCCCACCTCAGCCTCCCAAAGTGCTGGGATTACAGGCATGAACCACCGTGCCTGGCCTGAGATCTGAATTTCTAACACTCCCAGGTGATGTTGATGTTGCAGTTCTGGTGACCACTGTAAGTCACAAGTACTGTCTGGCAAGAAACTGATTCCATCTGAAGAAAAAGAGACATCAGTTCAACACTACGTGGCCAAAACAAGTCACATGGCTATGCATAACTTGGAGAGGATAAAAAGTGGAGTTCGCTGCTTTGCCAGGAAGTAGAAGAAGCATGTATGTTTATAAATAGTTGTAATACATACTCAGTCCATGCTTGTCTGACTTCCAAATCTTTATACTTTTCACCACATCCTGCTACTTATTCTACTTGGAGGTGGAGATAGGTTCTGACGCCCATTTCCTTAGCTAGGAATGCCACTGTTCACTGAAGATCCTTTTCCTGGGATTGATACTTATGTTTTAACCCCCCTTGAGATGCAAAGTGTGATTCCTAGTCCATCAGCATCAACATCAACTGGGGGCTTGTTAGAATCTCAGGGTCCACTCCTGACCCACTGAATGTAAACACAGATCTTCTGGGGAGGAGTAAGCCGATAACTCTGGCCACAAACATTTACCCTGCATAAAGTTCCCATTAACAGGAGGTCACAGTCAGAAATTACAGAGCACAGGACAGAGCAAGGAGAACAAGAGTCAGCAGAAAGAGAAAACAGCAAAGTCAGATACTTTAGATATTGGAATAATTAAGTACAAAGTATAAATGCAGATCTGCATTTTAAGGAGATCTCTAGGTGATATGCATGTGCATTAAAGAATGAAAAGCATGCTCTAATCCAGTCCATAGGCAGCAGACTGCCACATGTGGAGAAGTGATCCAGCTAATGAAAGTTGCCTACAATAATTCTGATTATCCTGCCATTACCTGAATCCACCACGAAGGATACTTTAGGAGGGGCCAATGAGTCTGTAGAGAAAAAGTAGCAAACCAGCTAAAGAGATCAGTGGCCACAATGAGGAAAATGAGGAAAAAACAACTAGGAAAAAAACATGTCCCATGAAAGAAAATTGCTGGAGGAGGAAGAGAACATGCAATAAAAATTCAACAAATATTTGAATGGGTATCTACTAATTATGATATTTTGGTTTTAGCAAAGCAGCAGACTAGATATTTTTAAACTCTTCCTTATTATAAAGCATACAGAAATGCCAGATAAATCATTTTAAAACATCTCTTTGAATGCATACATGAGTTTGCAAAAACAGTAATACAAATTCTGAGAAGTAAAATGAAATAATGAATCAAGAGAAGTAAACTAGTGCTAAGGCCCATAACTGCCCTTGGGTCATCTACACATCCCAGAAAATAGGAGCTTCAATTTTAATGCCTGCCTGCACACAAAATCGAAAGAGTGTCATAGGCTCTTACAAGATAAGGATAAAGTCCAAACTCTTCTTTTCTAATTTTAAAAATTATTTTGTAGAGATGTGGTGGTTGTCTCACTTTGTTGCCCAGACAGGTCTTGAACTTCTGGCCTCAAGTGATTCTCCCACCTTCGTCTCTCAAAGTGTTAGGACTACAGATGTGAGCTACTACACCCAGTCGCCAAATTCTTGAAATGCTACCATCTCAGTGAGAAAGTGAACTACAAATCAGAATAACAACAAATCTGAAACAGAGAGCAGTGAAATGTTTCCTTTTTGAGATTGGCTCTTACGCGTCAGAGGAGGTGAAGTCCTAAACGTTCAGATAGGTTTCTAGCCTGAATTCAATTAGAAAAAATAAACCATGACCTGAAATATTTGATTTAATGTGGTTTTATTTTTTGACTTTTAACTTTTTATTTATTTTTTAACTTATATTTTAGGTTCGGAGGTACATGTGAAAGTTTGCTGTGTAGGTAAATTCATGTCATGGGCATTTGTCATACAGATTATTTCATCACTTCATGTCATGGGCATTTGTCGTACAGATTATTTCATCACCCAGGTATTAAGCCCAGTACCCAATAGTTATTTTTTCTGCTCCTCTCTCTCCTCCCACCCTCCACCAGCAAGTAGACTCAAGTGTCTATTGTTCTCTTCTTTCTGTTCATGAGTTCTCATCACTTAGCTCCCACTTATAAGTGAGCACATGTGGTATTTGGTTTTCTATTTCTGCATTAGTTTTCTAAGGATAATAGCCTCCAGCTCCATCCATGTTCCTGCAAAAGACATGATCTCCTCCTTTCATGGCTGCATAGTATTCTGTGGTGTACATGTACCACATTTTCTTTATTCTATCTATCATTGATGGGCATTCAGGTTGATTCCATGTCTTTGTT
Source organism: Rhinopithecus bieti (assembly GCF_001698545.2). Classification (NCBI taxonomy): domain Eukaryota; kingdom Metazoa; phylum Chordata; class Mammalia; order Primates; family Cercopithecidae; genus Rhinopithecus; species Rhinopithecus bieti. Next base: position 38,827 of record NW_016809767.1, read on the forward strand.
ATTGTGAATAGTGCTGCAGTGAACATTCATCTGCATGTGTCTTTATGGTAGAATAATTTATATTCCTCTGAGTATATACCAGATTGCTGGGTCGAATGATTGTTCTGTTTTTAGCTCTTCGAGGAATTGCCATACTGCTTTCCACAATGGGTGAACTAATTTATACTCCCACCAACAACGTATATGTGTTTCCTTTCCTCTGCAACCTTGCCAGCATCTGTTATTTTTTGACATTTTAGTAACAGCCATTCTGACTGGTGTGAGATGGTATCTCATTGTGGTTTTGATTTGCGTTTCTCTAATAAGCAGTGATGTTGAGCTTTTTTTTTCCATATGCTTGTTGGCCACATGTACGTCTTCTTTTGAAAAGTGTCTGTTCATGTCTTTTGCCCATTTTAATTGGGTTGTTTTCTCTTGTAAATTTGTTTAAGATCCTTATAGAAGTTGGATATTAGACCTTGTCAGATGTATAGTTTGCAAAAATTTTCTCTCATTCTGTAGGCTATTTACTCTGTTGATAGGTTTTGTTTTGTTTTGCTGTGCAGAAGCTCTTAAGTTTAATTAGATCCTATTTGTCAATTATTGCTTTTGTTGTGTGGACTAGCTCAAGCTACAGTAGTTAAGGCTGGGTGTGATTGGCAGAAGAGTAGACAAATGTCCTAATGAACCTAACGGAGTCCTCAGGGACTGACCCACACATAGACTTAACAAATGGCAGAGCTAAGGGACAGAAGAGGCCCTTCAAGAACATGGGTAAAAATGAAAACATTCTTGCCAGGAGGGAGAATGCAGAAATGGCCAGGAATGGACCTATAAGAAGATGTTCAACATTACTAGTTATCACAGAAATGCTAATGAAAAACACAAGGTAAAAAGCTTATCACTTCACATCTACCAGATTAGAAAATATTAGAATGTAACAATAGCTAGTGCTATGCAAGATGCAGAGGAATGAAAACTCTCAAATGCTTCTGGTGGGAGCGTAAGTTGGTACAACCACCTTAGAAACAAATGTAGCATAATCTGGAACCTTATGTTGCTTATGTTCTGTGATCTAGTAATTTCTTTCCTAAGCACCCATTTAAAACCTCTTAGAGAAACTCTTATGTATATGCATAGAGGGGACTTGCACAAGAATTTTACAGACCCATTCTTTATAGTAGCACACCATTGAAAAAAAGTAAAAAAGCTGAAAGCTACTCAAATAACCACTTAAAAAAGAGTATGTATAAATGATGGTGTTTATTCATAAGATAATATATCCATGTAAATATATATGTCACTCTGTGTGTATATAGAGATATGTGTGTGTGTGAGTGCATATATAGTTTCACAAAGTAGTTTCATTTGCACTGATAATATACATAATTATTAATTATATATAATGAATTACATAATTACACAATATATACATATATATACAATCAGTGCAAATTAAGGAACCACTGTGATTAATATTGATATGGATGGATTACACAAAGGTACTGAATGAAAAAGTTAGAGATCAATGTGATACCACACTATTAATCTGAACTACAGAATCTATGCATAACTAAACAATATATTGTTTAGATTACACACATATACACCAAAACTATAAAGAAAAGCAAGACAGCGATAAGCACAATGATAAAGATAGTGGGAGGAAGAAGGAGAAATTTGGAAATGGACATCACTGTCTTCAATTATATTTATTTGTTTATTTAAGAGAGCATCCTTTTATTTCAGTAACATTTAAATGTTCTATTTCTGAAGCTGGGATGTGGAAATGAGTATTTTTGTTACTGGTTGTACCTCATGTACTTTAGATGGACTATTTCATGATGACGAAAAATAAAATTTTTATTTTATTTATTTATTTATTTATTTATTTATTTATTCGAGACGGAGTCTCACTCTCTAGCCAGGCTGGAGTGCAGTGGCACAATCTCGGCTCACTGCACCCTCCTCTTCCAGGGTTCAAGCGGTTCTCCTGCCTCAGCTTACAGAGTAGCTGGGACTACAGACACGTGCCACCATGCCCAGCTAATTTTTGTATTTTTAGTAGAGACAGGATTTCACCATGTTGGCCAGGTCTAGCCATTGACCTGCCTTGGCTTGGGGCATGCCTTCTTCACCAAGCCTAATCACTGATGGAGATTTTGATTTTAAAGTGAGAGCTGTGCAACTCTTTCTTTTAACTGAATCCTTCAAAGTCATTGTAGAGTTATTATTTGTCCTGATTTCAATATTTTTATGTCTCAAGAGATAGGAAGACCCAGGAGAGAAAGAGATATGGTGAAATGTTGATTGGTTGTACAATCAAAATACACATAACATTTAGGTATTAGAATCATCATCTTATAAGGGAGCAGTTTGTAGCAACCCAAAACAAAATGGTAACATCAAAATTCACTTATCAGAGACTACCATAATAGATATAATGATAATTTAAAAGTTTAAAAAAGTAGTGAAATTACCAAAATTGGCACAGAGACATAATGTAAGTGCANACAGGGCTTAATGTTCTAAGATATTGAAAAGTACTCATATAAACTTGGACCATTAATTTTTTATTTTATTTCAAAGGACAGACATTAAATGCTATGTACTAAGTTCTAGGTGTCTAACGAATAATAAAAGACAGCCCTTGGTATCCAGAAACTCGTAATTTCGTTTGCAAATAATGAAATATCAATAGATTAAAATAAGTGGTTTAGTGAAGGAGTGTGCAGCGTGCTGTGAAAGAACAAGGAAGGAAACCAACACTGCTGAACGGCAACTATCAATCAGGCATTTTGTAAAGTGGTTTCATATACTGTACATTTTTCTCTTTCCATCTGTCAGCAACAGCCCTGCGATGTCCAACTATCATTGTAATGCCAATGAGATACATAGGCTCAAGGATATGGGACTCCCACACTCTCTGGTGGGTGTGTCAATCACTGCGACAACATTAATTTGTCATGACCAATAATTCGGAAGGTGCAAAATACTCACAAATCAGCCATCCCACTCGTAAGCACTCCCTAGCCCAGAGCAAAACTGAGAAAGAAATTCCACACCAGGCGTGGCAGACTCCCCAGTTCCTGCTTCCTATGACCTCCTGTTTCCTCCTCTATCTTAATCACAGACCAAGGGTCTAGGAAAGTCCTTTAAAAACCATTTTCTTAACATTCCTGCCTTCAGACATGGAGACCTAACTCTCCTTATCATCTCACTAGATAGATACACACTATTCCAACACCAGGATATTGATTCTTTAGTGCAATTATTTAATCTCCAATAACTGCAACTTGTGCAAAATGGGAGGTCATTTGGTGTTCAGAATTAGATTAAGGGAGAGAACTGGAAGTGTTATTTCCTGTGTCTAATATTTGATTTGGGTGGTCCATGAAGTGAATTACGAGGTAAGCCAAGTTTGTGATGATTACCCTTTTAAAACAGTATTGGCAGTGCCTTGACTGTCAAATAAGAGTACTGCATTTCATTGGAAATACTTTGCAGATTAAATGATGGATATGCCAACCCATCTTGGCTCTCACTGTGTATGGGAGAACTTGCAAATCTCAAGACCACCAGGCAAGAGATTATTTCCCTTCTTGGCAGCACATGGAGGAGTATAGCCTCATGGCTCAGGATTACAGGCATTTTGAAGAATGTTTGGCCCCTTTTAGAACATTACTTCTAGACTTTGTATCATCCTTAGCTTGATATCTGATTACGGTATATTATGCTGCTAAGGTGATTCCAGTAGTATCACAGCATTATCATAATATTGCACACTGAAAAATTACTCTTTCTTTATACTGGAAAATAGTCTCAAAACACTGTCTTGCTTGGATGGTTACTACACTTCACCTCAACACTTCAGTTCTACACTTCAGAATTGTTAGCACCATCTAGTATCCATGCACCAGGGTGAAGCATCTCACAGTGCATCCAAGGGGGTGTTTTCCACTCACTCTTCCATCTCTTTAGATTAAAGTGAAAGGTCTGTTGAGGACAGGTGCAGTGGCTCACACCTGTAATCTCAACACTCTGGGAGGCTGATGCAGGAGGACTACTTGGGATCAGGAGTTCAAGACCAGCTTGGGCAACATAGCGAACCTCTGTCTCTACAAAATCTTTTTAAAAGTTAACTGGGCATGGTAGCACCCGCCTGTGGTTCCAGCTACTCTGGAGGTTGAGGCAGTAGGAATGCTTAAACCCAGGAGATCGGGGCTGCAGTGATCATGCCACTGCACTCCAGCCTGGGCAACAGAGTAAGACCCTGTCTCTAAAAAACATAATAATAATAATAATAATATATTTTTAAAGTTCTGTTCAATTATCCAGGGGTCCGGAAGCAAAACTGACAGCAGGTCCAGACTCAATCCTAATAGGATATTGGGAATTAAGATTGATCATGATTGACAACCTAATACTAGATAGTATTCCTCACTATCATGACTTCAAAGAACATTCTGTTTTCAGAATCCATATTTCCACTTAGCCCATCATCAGAGGTGTTCTGGTTTGATGATAAAATTTAATTACAACATTTCTAATTACGCTAATAATTATTTTAGCTGTATGCCATAGTCACTAGTATAGATTAATAATGTAAAAATGCCCAAATTGGGGGGCAGAGATCCAAGTTAAACTCCCAGCATGGGCATTTATAAGTAAGCTTAACTTGGACTAATTATTTCACTTCCATGGAACTTAGAATCCTCATCAAAGATGCTTACTCACAGGGTTCCTCTGAGGATTCGGTGAAGAGACCCCTCATCTCAGATACATCCTTATATTGTCTGTGTGAGGATGTGATGATGGGATATGTTCTCTTGCCCCAAAACAGGCTCATGCACTCTGTTGCCAAATCTGACGGTAGGCAATATATTTGAAAGCAGGATTGTTAGAGATAAACTGAACCATATGCTCACCCATATGCATGGTAAAAGCACTTTGTAAACTGTAAAGTATGATGGAAGGTAGGGTTATTATTCAGGCATATAGCCAGGGGCTGTGCTTATTCTGCAAAGAGGGCCATAATCTGCTCTGAGCTGCCTGGAATGTGCACTTTGAAAGGATATATACATTAGCATCACCGCAGGACAGTGTAGATATGTTAAATATGCTTAGGAGCATTTATGGTGTCATGTTTAGATTTCCCTAGAGGCCTTGAAGTATATTGTGAAGTGTCTCAAATACCTATCTTAATGGTAAGGAAATCTGAGCTGAATAAATGGATACAATTGGCCCCTATGATATAATCCTGCTTCATGTTTTGCATGCATAAATGGAGTGTGAATCCCTGCCCACTATTTAGTAGGGCGTCTTGGAGAAATTGGCGTCTTGGTAACTCAAACTTTTAAAACAAATTCAATTTGCAGCAGAAAAAAATATGCTAGATGACATTATTCTAGGTAGTTGAGTAAATTAAAAAAAAAATCAAAATGGTAGCACAGGGGCATGGATGAAGTTGGAAGCCATTATCCTTAACAAACTAAGGCAGAAACAGAAAGCCAAACACTGCACGTTCTCACTTATAAGTGGAAGCTGAACAATGAGAACACATGGACACAGGGAGGGGAACAACACACACTGGGGCCTGTCTGGGGATGGCGAGGCAGGGAGAGAGCATCAGGAAAATAGTTAATGCATGCAGGGCTTAATACCTAGGTGATGGGTTGATAGGTGCAGCAAACCTCCATGGCACATGTTTACCTGTGTAACAAACCTGCACATCCTGCACAAGTACTTTGGAACTTTAAATTAAATTAAATTAAATTAAATTAAATTAAATTTTAAAATGGTGGGGATCAGAAAACAAAAGTAAAACAAAATAAAATTGTAACTTTTACCATGAAAATATAATTTAACAAGCAAAGCATCATCTTAAATAATTTCCACAAGAAAGTTGATTCAAGAGAAGGAATCAATTTAATGCCTTAACAAATAACTAGTAAATGAAGATGCTTATGAAACAATCATTGATTATGGTTAAAATGGAATCAAGACAACTGACTGACACTGAGTATTATTTAATAAAATATTCATAATGTCAGATGATTTTAAGCTTCCCTTTAATCTTAGATATCATCCTATTTAGTCAAAGAGAGAAAAGGGTGATATATTTTGACAGACTGAGTGTTTACCAGGGAAGAGTGAATTAACCTGAAAACTGTTTTCATCAGCACAAAATCTTGTCTGGAAAGTT
>NW_016809767.1:47281-67216 GCF_001698545.2 Rhinopithecus bieti
ATTGGCCCCTATGATATAATCCTGCTTCATGTTTTGCATGCATAAATGGAGTGTGAATCCCTGCCCACTATTTAGTAGGGCGTCTTGGAGAAATTGGCGTCTTGGTAACTCAAACTTTTTAAAACAAATTCAATTTGCAGCAGAAAAAAATATGCTAGATGACATTATTCTAGGTAGTTGAGTAAATTAAAAAAAAAATCAAAATGGTAGCACAGGGGCATGGATGAAGTTGGAAGCCATTATCCTTAACAAACTAAGGCAGAAACAGAAAGCCAAACACTGCACGTTCTCACTTATAAGTGGAAGCTGAACAATGAGAACACATGGACACAGGGAGGGGAACAACACACACTGGGGCCTGTCTGGGGATGGCGAGGCAGGGAGAGAGCATCAGGAAAAATAGTTAATGCATGCAGGGCTTAATACCTAGGTGATGGGTTGATAGGTGCAGCAAACCTCCATGGCACATGTTTACCTGTGTAACAAACCTGCACATCCTGCACAAGTACTTTGGAACTTTAAATTAAATTAAATTAAATTAAATTAAATTAAATTTTAAAAATGGTGGGGGATCAGAAAACAAAAAGTAAAACAAAATAAAAATTGTAACTTTTACCATGAAAATATAATTTAACAAGCAAAGCATCATCTTAAATAATTTCCACAAGAAAGTTGATTCAAGAGAAGGAATCAATTTAATGCCTTAACAAATAACTAGTAAATGAAGATGCTTATGAAACAATCATTGATTATGGTTAAAAATGGAATCAAGACAACTGACTGACACTGAGTATTATTTAATAAAATATTCATAATGTCAGATGATTTTAAGCTTCCCTTTAATCTTAGATATCATCCTATTTAGTCAAAGAGAGAAAAGGGTGATATATTTTGACAGACTGAGTGTTTACCAGGGAAGAGTGAATTAACCTGAAAAACTGTTTTCATCAGCACAAAAATCTTGTCTGGAAAGTTTATGTCCCTATAATTCCCTTTATTAGGAAGATTTTCAAGCAATTTGAGAACTCTTTTAGAACATTTAAAAAATTATGTTTAATACTTTAGGTGTATGAATTTTATTTCCCTACAATATCTGAATGAGTAAAACATAATGTGCTAAAATTAAACATTTATCTTATGGTAGGATTGTATGTGATGGTGATTTTACCTTGTTTTCTAAAAGATTTCTTTAATTTTGTGTATTTTTTTAATATAGTACTAAAAAGAAAAGCCACTGGCTCTTTGCAGTACTTCATGTATTGGGCTTGCTTCACCTGCACGTAACCTCAACTGTTCACCTCTTTTTCACATCAGATAGCCATGTATTGATACAGAAAATAAGTAAAACAGAGCTGGACCACAGGACACTTTGAAGCCATGCCAAAAGACCCTTAATTTCTAACCTACGGCAAATAAGCTGCAAGACACAATTATAGGACAAAAATCAATTGCTTGTGGCATAGGTCATTGTACGGACCCTCATACACCTTCTTACCTTCCTAATGTCCCAGATGTTTGGTAGACATGCATGCCTCCACCATCTCAAGCTAACAAGCCACATGCCCAAGTCTCCAGCATCTCCCATCACTTCCAAACTTGGTTGAAGCTTCAGGCCCCAGTAGGTGCTGAAGGGGCCCAGGTGAAGCCATATGGATGTCCAGGAATGTCAACTCTCTATGGGGCAACAGAAGCTAAGAGGATACAGGAGACAGGAGTGAATGAGTACATGAAGTCCTCTCTCATCCTGCTCCAAAGCACAGAAAGCATAGATGCACCATATTGTTGACAATGAGACATCCTGTGCCTTCAACCTCCAGCTCTGTCTCTGGTGGTTCAGAGTGAAACACGAGCAGTGCACATCATTCTGTCTCCTTCCCATCTTTCGCTGCCTCTGTGCCTTTTAGGTCCTCTCTCCATGGCTTTGGGATTACTGCTTCCAGCAAAGCACCAGCCAGCACTTTGCCTAAGGTTTGTTTCTGGAGAAAATTGGCTAAGATCCCCTAACTTAATCTTAACATTAATCCACCCTAGCTCTAACCTTAACCCTACCCTACCCTAAACCAAACCCCAGCCCTAGCCCTAGCCCTAGCTTTAGTCTTAGCCTTGGGCTAAGATTCTTGTTTTGTTTGTTTATTTGTTTGTCTTTATTTTCATGGCAATTACACACCATCTATGAAAAGACCAGAGTCCACCTTGAGATAATCAGATGACGCTCTGCAGATTTGGCCTCAAAGTCTGGCCATGAAGATCTCTTAGATGGGCCGTGTATACCTTCAACTACCACATTTTTGTTTACACTCACATCCATACATGCTAAGTTTTTGCTATTTTATTGTGCATGTCTGGAAACTGACATTGAGTACGTTTCTCAACCAAGCAAACATAGCAGGATGCAGTCCTCCATCTCCTTACTCTGCACGTCATGTTCTTCTAATGGTTTTGATCTCTCAACTGGAGATCAATGAGGAAAAACTAATAAATTCCACAAACAATGACCTGCATATTAAGAAATTAAATTGAGGTGCCATGAAGATAGATTAACGAAGAGTTGTGGATGGGACTCAATAGTTGCTTTAAAATATGTGAAGTATCGCAGCCTCAGTCTTATTGTTTAACAATTCATTTTGTTATCCTACGTATGTTTAAAGGAATTGTGATATTTGAACATATCCAATAGAAGACTAAAATATACCAAAGTAATTTGTGAACTGGACAGAAAGCTGCCTTATAACATCTCATTTATTACTGCGCCGCTCAATATGGTAGCCACTAACCACAACCCAATTGAGCATCTGAAATGTGGACTGTCTGAACTAAGATGTGCTTTAAGTACAGAATGCACGGCACAGTCTGAAGACTTTATATTTAAAAAGTATAGAAAATACCTTTTTAGTAATAGTATGTTGATTGCATGCTGAAATGTTTTGGATATATTGGGTTTAGTAAAATATATTATTAAAATGAATATTGCCCCTGACTTTTCCTACATTTTAAAAATGTAGCTATTAGAAATTTTAAAATTATTTATGGATTTAGCTCTCAATATTGTTCTACAGACTATACTGCTTTACTGCTGGCATTCTACATCCTGTCTCATGTTCTCATTCACCTAATTTTATGTCTCTAATAAGCCACTTGCGTTTGAACACTGGTTTCCATGTACACATATAGGGAAGCCAAACAAAGGCAAATAATAAAATCCCCCTACAGTTGGAATAACAATTCATGTTTTACTTTCAAGTAATACACAGTAGGTATAAAAAAACTGTTTCTCCAAAACAGTGTATATGTGTGTGTGTTCAATGATAAAATATAGTCAAAAGTAACATTTTCAATCGGTGAAGTTTTTAATACTTCCAATAAAATTGCAACCATTTGCATTGTTGGAAGATTTTAAAAAACCGGCGAGTGCTATAATCTTCAGAATCACACATTGTAAGATAGAAACTAGCAAGCCAGTTCTCCAGAAAGAATTGACTCTCACATGGCCCTACAGACTTCAATCAGATACCCAGAAGAGTTAGTTGGCTCTAACAGGAATTAAATAATAAAAGTGTTTTCCACAGACATATGTGAGATCCTTGTGGGTGTGACTCATAATCGTTTCTGAATATATGAAGTGTCACAGCCTCAGTCTCATTATGTAGCCTCAGTCTCATTTTGTATTGTTTGCTATGAACGATGAAAGAAATGGTGGCATATATATGTAAAGTCAGATCTCTGTTACCCTAAATGTCATATTTTTAAGTCATTTTGCACAGGATGCCCTTAATTGGCCTTTAGACATAGGACCTAAGTGGCAAGTGTCTTTATTTTAAAGTTCTGGGCCTACAGAAAAGAATGGACTAATTATTAACGTTGATGCTGGTAACTAATTTCCAAGCCTTTACGGGTTCTAGAGAGTCTGTCAATATCGCCGTAACCCTGATCCTTTGTTGAAATTCACCCAGCTGTTTAGACAAGTTTATGGCTTGAGAACCTTTTAGTAAAATGTGTTTTTATTGGTTGTTGTCTTTTTTTTACAAACCCGATTACTGGACCCAGAAACCTAGACTCAATATGCCAAGCATCACAAGCAAGCCTCCAGCCTCAACCCTTGAACTCTTTATTCTTAATTGTGGTAATAAAACACACATGCAAAATGAAATTTACTATCTTCATTTTAAGTGCACTGTTCAGTAATGTTGACTATATGCATATTGTCGAGCAACAGATCTCCAGAACTTTTTCATCTTGCAAAACTAAAACTGTAGGCATTGAACAAAAATTACCCATTTTCCCTCCCACCAGCCCCTGGCAACCATCATTCTACTTTCTGTTTCTATGAGTTTGATCACTTTAGATATCTCATATAAGTGGAAGCATACAGTATTTATGTTTTCATGACTGGCTTCATTCACTTAGCTTCATTTCCTCAAGGTTCATTCATATCGCAGCTTGTGACAGGATTTATTTTTTTAAAGACTGAATAACATTCCATTGTATGTATCCACCACATTATCCATTCATCCATCAATGGTTCTTCCACTTCTTGGCTATTGTGAATAATGCTGCAATAAACATGAGGGTGCATATATCTTTTCTATATTCTGGTTTCAATTCTTTTACATGTTACCTAGAAGTGGGATTGCTGGATCATATAGTAGTTCTATTTTTAATTTTTTTGAGGAATCTCCATTTTGTTTTCCACAAGGACTGCACCCTTTTCCATTTTCACCAATAGTACACAAGGGTTCCAATTTCTCCACATCCTCACCAACACTTGTTATTTTCTTGTTATTTAATACCAGACATCCTAATGGATGTGAGTTGATATCTCATTGTAGCTTTGATTTGCATTTCCCTCGTTATGAGTGATGTTGAGCAGCTTTTCATATGCTCGTTGGTCATTTATATACGTTTGTTTTGGAGAAATGTCTATTCAAGTCTTTTGCCCATTTATTAATCAGTTTTTTTGTTTTATTTTGTTATTGTTTTGGGATTGTAGAAACTCTTTATGTAGTCTAGATATTAACCTGTTTCGGACACATGATTTGCAATTTTTTTCCCATCCTGCAGGTTGCCTTTTCACTCTGTTAATTGTTTCCTTTCATGGGTAGAAATTTTTTAAGTTTAATGTAGTCTCTCCTGTCAATTTGTGGGTTTTCTTTGACTGGGCTTTGGTATCATGTCTAAGAAATCATTGTCAAGACCCGTATTATGAAGCTTTTGCTCTGTGTTTTCCTCTAGGACTTTTATAATTTTAGATATTGTTTAGGTTTTGAACCTGTTTTGAATTAATTTTTGTATATGGCATAAGGTAAAAGCTCAACTTGATTCTTTTGCATGTGGATATCTAGTTTCCCCAGTATCGTTTGTTGAAGAGACTGTCCTTTTCCCATTGAGTAGTGCTGGCATCCTTGTGAAAGATCATTTGAACATATACATGAGGATTTATTTCTCATGTGTTTCTAGTATTCCATCCCACTGGTCTACATGCCTGTCTTTATGCCTGTACCACACTGTTTTGATTACTGTAGTTTTGTAATAAGCTTGGAAATTAGGAAGTGTGCAATCACCAAATTTGTTCTTTTTCAAGAATCTTTTGGCTATTTGGAGTCCCTTCTGACTCCATGTAAATTGCAGGCTTTTTTATATTTCTGCAAAAAAAAAATGCCTTGGCATTTTGATAGGGATTTCATTTAATCTGTAGATCTCTTTCTGTAGTATGGACATTTTAACAATGTTATCTTTCAATCTATGAACACAGGATGTCTTCCTATTCATTTTCATCTTCTTTTATTTCTTTCAGCAATGTTTTATATTTTCAGTATATAAATCTTTCACCTCTTTGGTTAAGTTTCTTCCTAAGTATTTTATTCTTCTTGATGTTATTGCAAATGAGTCTGTTAATTTCCTTTTGTTGATAGATCATTGTTAGTATACAGACATGCAACTGATTTTTGTGTGTTGATTTTGTCTCCTGCAACTTTGTTAGTTCTAACAGTTTTTTATGTGGAATCTTTAGGGCTTTTACACGTAAAATCAACATTGGCATTTTGATCTCTAATTTTGTATTACTGAAGTTGTCCCTGTGGTCCCACAAGTGACACTATTTCTGCTTTGCAGAGCCCTGCAAAGACATCAGGATAATTGATTCATTATTTTAAAAATCACAGCAATAGGCTAAAGGAGATTAGCACAAGCTCAAGCTGTTTGATGACTAAGGCTTCAAGCCTATCACTGGGACATTTCAATAAGGAAGTAGAGCAAAGAGAACTGCTTCTGCTGGTGTGCCTGGCAGACTCTCCTCCAGTTGGCAATGATGGGCTCTTATTCACGACCAGGATAAGAAACGTAAAATGTATTCAGAAAGTACCACAGGGAAAAGGGAAGGCAAAAACACTCTTGTGTCTTTGGCAGTCTCATCTATTCTACCAGTCTCTAGTTAAAATGAGCCAATTTTCTTCTAGCACTGGCTACTTATAGCTTGGTTATTTCTAGCACTGTCATGGATTTTTTTTAAACCTGCAGTGTGGATGAAATGCATGAACATGTGTTCAGATCTTCAGAAAGCATCTCCTGCCCCCATGCAAATGTAAGTTGCCATTGGAACCATTACACTAAAATTCCAAGGTGCTAAAACAAGTTCCACTTGCCGATACCATAGGCTAGGAGATTAACATAAAGATAATATCCCCAGCATAGGAAGAAATACTACTCTGCATAATTTAATGAGTGCTATAGTAAACTTGCAGGAAATGAAATCCATAATCGCCCATCTTGGAGCACTGAAATTAAAAGAAGGCGCCAAGGTATAGACGAAATGTGAAATTCAGGAAATGGTTAGGATCACTCAAATCATTGATCTTGGCCCTCTTCTACCTTTGGGGTAGAGTTTGGAATGTAGACATTAAAAGGGTTTGGTGGGGTTCAGTTCAGAAGGAGAGGACAAGAAACTTGGAGGATTCTAGCTTGAATACTAATTCATCTCTTCTTCTAGGTCCAAGGCTAGACTCATTTTCCAACTTCCTTGAAGTTGGGCATCACATGACTGATTTCCAGAGGAAGGAATGTGAGCAGAAGTGTTGAGCGACATCATAAAAACCTCCCATGTGCACTTCCTTGTATTTCTTCCACTTGCATGGACTTGAGACCACAAGCAAGGAGAACTTGGAAACTATTCATAGAAGATGGTAGATCCATAGGATGTAAGAGCTCAGGGTTCCCATTGGCTGCTTGGGGAACAGCTGCCTTCCATCAAGGATGCCTGTTTTGGTCTTTTCAGGAGTGATAAATGAACTTCCACCATGCTGGAGCCATTACATGTGCTCAGATTCATTTATTTTGCAGCTAGAATTCCCTGACGAATGTAGTATCTGTAGTAACATCGAAAAGATATTCCACATATCTGAGACTCCATTTTATCACAAAAAAAATCATATTAGTCCATCTAGAAGGAAATGAAGCCATGAAAATAATATATTTTGGATGCTGTAATCAGTATTATAAGCAGTGTTATCATACTCATCATCTGACATAAATGCAAAATTAGATAATTCCAGCCTAAATGTGCACCTAAGATTTAAAGACTGTATTCCATTGATTCTAAGACCCAGATATGAAATTAGCATGTGACTCAAAATTGATGGACTGGCATTGCCAAAGGGATAGCTTGTTGTTTTAGATGTGTGTGTGTGTGTGCCTGTGTGTGTGTGTATTTTACATGCCCTTGTTCTTTAGTGGCATATAAAATAAAGATACAACTTTCAATGTATGATATCTTAGAACTGATGAAGTGGCATGCCATGTTCTGGATTTCAGAATTATAATTTCCATACAGTTTCTGTTCTTCCAGGATTAGGCCACCCTTATTCTGAGTTTTCCAAAGCTACACCACCCCAGAAATCAAGGATGTTACATAGTCAAGGCCAAAAGAAGTTAAAGTAAAACTCAAACATTAACATTAACACAGTCTTGTCAGAGTTCTATAAGAACAGGGTGAGAGACTTTACCTGGATATTATAGTTTTCCCCAAGCTAAGTACAGTACCTGAGGCGGCTCAAAAATCTAATGTAATCTTGTTTATACAGATATTTTTTAAATTTTGTCCTAGTTGGGTAACTGTAGGACATATGGGAAATATTAAATAAAAATGAATTTGAATCATTTCCTAAAAACTCCAATTAAAAACCACAAAATTGGATAATAATTAATCTCTATAAAATCATTACTAAAATGTATTTAATGTCCCATTGATCCATAGTGTTAATATTAAATTAACAGAAACAATTAAACAGATGGTGGTGATCTTCTCTTAAATATAATTTTCCAGAAATTAAAATTAATATGAAAAAAAACAAAATTGTGGTCCTTAGTGTCCAATCTCCCCAGGATAATTGTTTTCTTAAAAAAGCCACATTGAAACTCTTTACTTCTTTTTTGCTTTTCAAGAACTTTCCTATAAACAAACTTCTGGGGATGGAAGAGAATGCCTTGTTTTTATTCAAGCACGATCCACTTCTTGCAAACAGCTCAATCTACTATAGAATGATGAATTAAAGCAGAGATCAGTGCACTACAGTCCCAGGCCAAATCTGGCTGCCCATCTGTTTTCATACTGTTCATGAGCTAAGGAAGTTTTTTGCATTTTTAAATGTTTGAAAAAACTTAAAATATAATATTTTGGCCTGGCATGGTGGTTCATACCTGTAATCCCAGTGTTTTGGGAGGCCAAGGCAGGAGGACTGCTTGAAGCCAGGAGGTCAATACCAGCCCGGGCAACATACCCTATCTCCAAAAAAAAAAAAAAAAAAAATTAACTAGGTATGGTGGCACATGCCTGTAGTCCCCCCTACTTGGGAGGCTGAGGCAGGAGGACCACTTAAGCCCAAAATGTGGAGGCTGCATTCAGCCATGATCATGCCACTGCCCTCCAGCCTGGGCAAATCGTCTGAAAGAAAAAATAATATAAAAATCAAAATTTAGTGTTCGTAAATAAAACTTAACTGAAACACAGCTACAGTGTTTCATTTTTACATTGTCTCCGGCTGCTTTTGGGTTAAACTGGGAGCATTGAGTAGATAGCACAGAGATCATCTAGACCAGAAATGTTTCCTATCTGGTGCTTTACAGAACACATTGGCTGATCCCTGACTTCAGCCTCACTACCCCAAGGACCTGAAGCAGCATCAACATGACCTAGCAGCTGGGCGGTAGAATGCAGAATCCCAGATCCTGCCCCAGAGCTGCTAAATTATAATCTGTTTTTTTTTTTTTTTTTTGAGACGGAGTCTCCCTCTGTCGCCCAGGCTAGAGTGCAGTGGCGTGATCTTGGCTCATTGCAAGCTGTGCCTCCCAGGTTCACACCATTCTCCTGTCTCAGCCTCCCGAGTAGCTGGGATTACAGGTGCCCACCACCACACCTGGCTAATATTTTGTATTTTAATAGAGACGGGGTTTCACCGTGTTAACCAGGATGATCTCGATCTCCTGACCTCGTGATCTGTCCTCTTTGGCCTCCCAAAGGGCTGGGATTATAGGCGTGAGCCACCGCGCCCAGCCTATAATCTATAGTTTAAAAAGATCCCCAGGTGATTTATATAAACATTAAAATTTGACAAGTACTGCTTTAAAGAATGGATATGCTATACATTAATCAAGAATAGGATATCACTTTGAGAAAATGCAAACAAATAGATTCATAACTTCTATAAGTCATGGCTAGGATAGTGTCCCAGTCCATTTTCTGTTGCTTATAACAGAATAGCTCAAATTTGGTAATTTATTTTTTAAAAAAAGTAATTTACTTTTTGCAGTCATAGAGGCTGAGATGTCTAAGGTTGAGAGGCTGCATCTGGTGAGAGCCCTCTTGCTGGTAGAGACTCTGCAGAATCCCAAGGCAATGCAGGGCAGTATGTGGTGAGGGGGCTGAATGTGCCAACCTGCTAGTTTGGGTCTCTCTTTCCCTTCTTATAAAGCCAGGGGTTTCCCTCCCATAATAACCCATTAAGCCATTAGTTCATTAACCCATTAATCCGTGGAATAAATTAATCCATGAGGGCTCTGTCATCATGATCCAGTCACCTTTTAAAGGCCCCATCTCTCAACACTGCTACATTGGGAACCAAGTTTCAACATGAGTTTTGAAGGTGACAAACATTCAAACCATAGCTCATAGTTGAGAAGTAAATATTAGATGATGAGATGTTAGCTTTCATGGGGCAATACTCTGAGGAAATTTTGGATTTAACCCTAAACAACTATATAATGTAAGGAAACAACAAATATAAACCTAGATTAGTTTTTTAAACCAAACGCTTGCTTAATTGTAGTAGTTTATTGTTACTGTTTCTGTCATAATTGATCTTAACTGTTCCTTACTGCATGTATCTGAATAATTAAACAGGAACACCATATAACCTCATTCAGCTGTGCAAGAGAAGACTGAAGATTACAAGGGAATATATGTTCTAAGGTTGCATAGTATTATAATAAAAAATAATAATTTTAAAAAGTCAGTTAGATCATGATATGGTTTGGCTCTGTGACCCCACCCAAATCCCATCTTGTAGCTCCCGTAATTCCGTGTTGTGGGAGGGACCAGGATGGAGATGATTGAATAATGGGGTCAGATCTTTCCCGTGCTGTTCTGTTGATAGTGAATGGGTCTCACAAAATCTAATGGTCTTAAAAACAGGAGTTGCCCTGCACAAGCTCTTTCTTTGCCTGCCGCCTTCCACGTAAGATGTGACTTGCTTCTCCTTGCCTTCCACCATGCTTGTGAGGCCTCCCCAGCCAGGTGGAACTGTGAGTCCAATTAAAACCTCTTTCTTTTGTAAATTGCCCAGTCTTGGGTGTGTCTTTATCAGCAGCGTGAAAGCAGACTAATACAGATCACTTCTGTGGGACAGGTACCACAAGCAATTAGTTAACATCTAGTTATCAGAATAAGCAATGTATTGTGCTTTTCACTTTGACATTTTCAGCCAGCAATTTCATCTTCCTTGTACAATGGTTTCTTAAAGATGACTCAAGTATCCTATATACTCAAAGAGAAGAGTTTAAATTCTTAACATTCTGTATGTCTTAAATTTAAGCCCATATTTCTTCTGATGGTGTTCCAGGCAATCCTTAGAAATGTCTTCTCTGGTCATTAATCATAGAGGAAGAGCTGACAAAATGAGGACTGTAGTAGCTTTTCCTTGGGCAATTGTTAATTTTCCCAAAATAAGGTATTTAGTACAGGTTAGAAGGGATGATCTCAATGAAGTATCATTTTCAAGGTTTTTTTCTCACCAATGCATATGTTTTCTGTTGGTCTAATTTTAAATTAGGGTGAGAAACTTCAAAAGGCTTAACCTTCAAAATATTGGAGGGCATGGAAGTGTCTGTAAAAGACAGTGATATCTAGTGAAATCTCTCAAGTTAAAACAGTCATACTTATCAATCAATTTCATTTACTCAGCTGTCATTAAATGGATTTGCATAGAAATCAGTTGTCACATGCTATTTACAAACTTAATCAATCATCTGTATCTTTTCTTAATTCTTGACATTGTAGTGATCTATGCCCACACAGGGGTTTTCTGATTCAATTCCAACCAGTGGTTATGGCCCCATCAGTTTTGGTCCACATCACTACAGCCTCATTTACAACATGTCGCAATGAGTTTGCCCTTTAATCATTCCTACCCTTCATATTACCAGAATGTCCATTAATCTGCCTCTGACTTAATACCCAGCCTGGCCTCATTCTACTGGGTGTGACTTGGAGACTGGGAATACTAATGGTTGTTTATAACTGCAGCTATTTCCCCATAGGAAATGGAATCCTACTGTGTTAATTTAATTATCGTGACTTTCACAGTCTTGAGTCCTTCAATGGAGGAATCATTATTACTACAGGCATTCTGATTTTTATTTTAAACTGTTACAGTTATTAATGTAATTCCTTTAATAAATATAAGATTTACAATAATATCAATATTCTGCATTGGGCACCCTCAATGATTAAAAAAACAGGAAAACGACTAATCCAGTGTTTTGAACCAGATGGATAATAGATTTGAAGTAAATCATATTCACCTAACAAAGTATCATATGTTGAAATTAGTCATAAGGAATGTCAGTGTGGATTTATTTATTAGTCCCAGTGATAGAAACCACTGCTAGCTAACTTAAGGAAAGAAACAAAAATGATTTAAACAATAGGATCATTCATAGCTCAGAAAGAATTGGAGCCAGAAACTAACAAGGACAAAGGTGTCTCCAGACTCCAGGCAACAGTGATTGCTTGATTGCTTCATTTGTGTACAGCTCCTGGGATGAATGAACTCTAATTATTTTTCTGCCCTGTGTAACATCCAAAGGCCCCGAAAAGAGAATCCAATTTCTCTAACATGGATTACATGCTCACCCTTTCATGATGTTCTTGGAGGCCATTTTATCATAAAGTCCCTTATAAGACTGCACATGATGAAGGTATGGCAAACCGCCCAAAGAAGTGAAGATACTATTCTGGAGAGTGGTGAATGGTTGATATGTGTTCAAAACAAAACTCCCATGAAATTCCTTGCTGCTCCACCATTCAAAAATAGGCTCTTCTTCATATGTACGTTTTCATAATTATCTTCCACCTAACATGTTGCAACAATTCCATGTTCAAGAAAATCCTGACTGACCTCTTCCTGAAGGGAGAAAACTCAAAGCCCAGCCTTGAGTCCTGAACATCATGGGAATATCTATCTCCTCTCTGGCTTTATTTGAATCCATGTTAATATTCAACAATAGAGGTAGTAAGTGGTACATTTAACCATCACAGCCAACATACACTATCATTTTAGGGCAAAAGACAAGGAAATAAGGCATTCAATTTAAAAATGTAAATATGTGAGATAGCAAAACAGGAAATATTGGTAGAACCTACAGATTCCATATAGTATTTTTCACTTGCATCCTTCACTACCTAGTTCAAATCCCTCTTTATTGTAGATGGCTCTTCTACTCATGAGGGTTCTTTACTTGATGGAATGAGATCAATGTAAGCAATCATAACATCTCAAGTGCTGCCCAGGTAGGGTTAATATTGTCTTCCATGAACACTGACCATTACACATGGTGTAATGGAGGCAGCCTCCTGGATCTCCCAAGTCTCTTCTCTGTCCGCTTGTAGAAGAACACATTTCCCCTTAAGTGTCCAAGTCTGTGACCCCAGGCAATACTACTAACACCTAACACAGGGATACAGGGGCATGAAAAGCTCCCCATACACAAACATGGACGCCTCAGCTTCACAACACTACTACTAAAGGTGTGTCCCATTGAAGGGGAATTTAGTCATTGAATAATAAAATGTCTGAATCAGCTGACTCAGAGTCAACTAAAGGAAAAATATTTTCTGAGTGGGACTTTAGGAATAGTCATGAAGAGAGACAGAGAGAGAGAAAGAGAGAGAATAAATGAAAACATGCTAGTCTGATGATTAAGGCATTAAGGTACGGAGAATATTTTGTCAAAATATCTTGAGCATTGGCAAAATGTTATGTGTTTTTACCTAATCTGCAATTCTTTTTTACCTAATAAAAAAAATTTAGTTGTATTTTGATTTTAAATCTATTGTTTTATGTACTACAGTGTAAAAACTTTACTCTTCTCTGTAGAAAAACTATGGCAAATCTTCTCCAAGGCCCTTTTCACTTTTTTAAAGGAATGGTATCATAATATGATGATAATATTGCTTTTCCCATGGAAATTTAATTGGGAATTTTTGCCTGTATTGGAGAGATTCCAGGAGGTCTATGTACTGGGAGAAAAAAATAATGTGTTTTTAGATGGTAAGTACATTTACAGTATTAATAAAATAATTAATGGTAGACGTATAATAATTTGAATACAAAAAGCAAAAGCATTCCATGTTGGTATTGACTGTTGTTGATATTTTTCTGGATATGTGCTACGACTAAGAAAGGAGGAATGAGGAGTTAAAGTATGAAAAAATTAATGATAAAGGAAACCCATAAGCCTATGGATTTTATATGTGATTATTGCAAAGGGTATATAGAAAGAGTGTAATAGGACAAAAAACCAATTACCTAATTTATTACTACTGAGATGTGCTGAGCAGGAGAAAGGGGAATATTTGTGCTTTGCAAGGCTCATAAACCAGCAAACATTACTGATTCATGGGTGCAGAAGTTGAGTTAGCTGATGTAACCTACCGAAAATGCTCTCTTGGGATACCTAGAATTCTTCATTTTTGATTTATCACAACAACATTCTTTATTTTATAGTAATGTTTACAGTTTACTGATTTATTAGTAAACAGGTTCATCCATTTTGGGACAGCACTCTGCTTACAAATAAGTCATAAACATCATAAAATTAATAAAAAGAGGCATGGCAAGAGAAACTTGGGCATGAAATTGAAGTAATAAATAAGGCAAATTTTCTTTTGATGTGTGTTTTATGACCCAGACTGTGTTTTATTACAGATAACTAATGTCACCATTTGTTGTAAATGAAAGAATTCTCCAAGTAATATTCACCACCCAAGTACTCAGGCAAGATAAAGTTGAACATTAAAATCATTAAGAGTATTTTGTAACTGAAAGAGATAAGCCCGCATTTTAAATGTTTGTTCAGCATGATTTATAAAATATCTCGCATTTTATATCATAATGTGTTGCATCCATATCATCAAATGCCTTAATAGTCCATCCCCAGCTTTTACTATAATCTCCTAGAGGACAAGAACTATACCAATTTAACTTTCCTGGAGATACAACTAATAGAATAGCTTGAGCTTGGAGATGGGGAAAATGCTTCTTTTGGTAAAGTCTCTGATTCATTCCTCATTTCCTTTCCCAAGCCATTTGCATAATCCAACTCATAGTTGATATTTTGAGTACATTTATATAGTTTTCACTTGTGTCCCTATTGGAAGACCTCCACTTGCAACATGTGTCATTTCTAGAAGCATCTATTTCAGGGGTTTTCAACCTTGGCACTATTAACATTTGGGGCTGGATAATTCCTTGTTATAGGGGGCTGTCCTGTGCATTGTAGGAAGCTTAGTGGCATCAGGCTTCTTTGCCCACTAGATGCCAGTCACATTTTTACCACCCAGCCATAGCACCCAAATATGTCCCCAGACATTGACAAATGTCTCCTGGGACAAAAGAGTCCCCACTTGAGAACCATTGGCATAATAGAAGTTAAATACAAATCTAGAAACTTCATTGCCATAGACTGGCAGAGAGAAAGATATGTCTATATCTATATCTATTGTTTTTTCTTCCAGTTCTCTTCACCTTCAATATCTAAACTTCTTACTATTTATTATTCCTGTTATTAATAGCTTTCAGCTTTCATTTTGCAGTCACTATCTGCTAGGTGTTTGACATGCATTTTTGTAGCCTTCACATTTCAGAAGGTTGACAATTTTTCTCTATTTTACAATAGAGGGAACTAAAATTCAGAGTGTCTAGTACAGTGCTTCTCAAAATGTAACATGCACACACATCACCTGGGGACCTAGTTAAAATTCGAACTCTGGTTCTGGATTGGTACATCTGGAATGGAGCTTGCACATCTGCATTTCTAATAAGCTTGAAGGTGATGCTGATGCTCCAGCTCGTGAAACTATACTTTGAGAAGCAATGGACTAGATAACTTACCCAGACTCCTACAGCTAGAAAATGCTAGAGTCAGAATTTGAACCTAGGTCTGCTTCTCACACAGGATACCCCTCTCTTCCTTCATGCTGCCTCTCTATGTGCAATTCTGTGCCAGGGAAGTTGGCTTTACTCTTCCTAGAACTGTCTCAGGTTCTGGTATTTTATCTCCACCTTTATGTTTAGCTATAGTGTTTCAGGTCTGGTGATAAAAGATAGAATGGGTATAGTCAGTTTAAGTAAATGGACAGTAGTTGGAATATAACTATCCTTCTTTCACTTTTCATGCATATATCCAATAATCCCTGATGGCAACACATTCTGGCTCCTAGACAGGAGACTAGGAGCTTGAATTCACAGATGAAGGGATACAAACCTTTCTCTCTTAAAGTTTAATTGGGGATATCAATGCATGCACAGATAACTATGAAACAACTTCCTAGATGTATCATTGAAGCCTGAACAGAGAAATTATTGGAGCATTGAAAACGGAAGAATTACAATTGCTTGTTAGATTATAGTCATCAAAGACTGAAACTGATATTGTACCACCTCCTCTAGGATAAACTCGAACCCTGGTCACGTCCCCTCAAATTCTGTGGCCATTGCAATATGACACTGCCATTTTGAAGTTGTTGCCCTGATCTTTGAACAAGGCTGTCCAGTTCTGCCTGACAAGCTGGAGGTGGTAATATAAGTTCATCCTTGAACAAGGTATGCGACACACAATAGAATGAATAGAAAGCTTACTTAGAGAAATGAAAATGAAATAATCTACTGCTAGCTTTCATAAGTCTTCACCTTGTGGTTTATCCAAAATGTATCCACCGTGCGCTACTGTATCTTTGGCTTTTATGAGATGTGTACTAAACACTTAGAAAATGGTAGACAACGATTTCAGCAATTGAAAATGTTTCCAGTGAAACTTGGGAGGTGAAGTTAACAATCTATGACTTATTCAATGTGCTCCCCTCATAATACGGGGGAGTTGACTTAGTGCCTCCTAAAGAGACTTCATGGTTCAGGGATTACTCACATTCATGCCATCTCATCCTAAATTAGTTGAGACCTCACTCCACCTACTTTCTCTCTCCTGCACCTTTAACATCATTCTTTCTACTGATACATACCCATTTCTTTATCATTCATTAGCTGATATGCCATTGATAAACAGAAGAATAATGTCAGAAAAATGTGAAAGTTGCATTGGCTTATATTACTTTGATTCCAGAAATAAATGTTTCATACCACCAAATAACAGCAAAGGAATACAAAGTGTACTTTTAAAAGCATGAAGGCATCAGCCCCATAGGAAAAAAAAAAGAGAACTATGACAATTCCCGTTCACCCCATTTTCTCTTTCTGGCAGTTGTCACCTGGTGCTCCCTGACTTTTGTGCATTTTTGCCTGTTTCTTCTGAAACCTTCCGTGCACCCCCTCCCATTAAACTATCACTATTTATTTTATGACAATATTCTACACTCATTTTGGCATCCTTTTAAAAATAGGACTTTAAACATCTGTATTTCCTATTTTTTGATATAGTTATATTTATTTTTTTAATTACTCAGGCTAGGAAGTTGAGTTCAAAAAATTTTGAGAAAAGTGTTCCCCACATATCTTCCCACGAGCCCTGCTATTTTTAGACAATTTTGCTAACTACTGGATATATTTTCAGGTGTGTATATGCCATGCTAGTAAAACAAACAAACAAAGAAGCAACAACAAAAGTCTGTATTCTCCCTTTAGGTATCCCCTTTAAGTATGATTAAATATCCATTTTCCTACAATGAAAGTAACAATCTTCATTTCAACTGATTTCTCATTGGAACTACAGATCTCTGTCTCTCCCTTACTTCCCAGCCAAATTTCGTAAAATATTAAACTAAAATTGCCTTCTCCTCTTCACAACTCCCCATTCCCTCCTCATGAAATGTCTGTTCAGCTTTCATTCCAATCACCGCACTAAAACAGCTTTTGCCTTGGTTACCAGTAACGTTTTCTTAACTCAACTTAACAGATGAAAAAATAGAGACAGCACACATGCCCCTTGAGTGGGGAATGTGGTTGTGCCCATGCAATGGAATACCACTCAGCAATAAAGAGGAATGAACCACTTGTAAGCAGTGGCACAGATTTATCTCCTGTATATGATGTTAAGTGAAGGAAGGCAAATTCAAAGACTGACTACTGCTTAATTCCATTTATATGACATTCTTGCAAAGGCATTGCTATATGGACAGAGAACAGGTGAGCACTGGCCAGGGCCTGCGTTGTGGATGCTGTTAAGTACAAAAGGCCATGCACTTTTGGAAGGTGTGTAGGAAGAGTGTTGTTAATAAAGTTGATCTGTATCTTCCTCATTTTGTAGTGTTGCACAACTGTCACTGTATATGCCATTCACATGATGAACACTTAAAGGGTTAATTTTACTGTATATAAATTACATCATGTTGGGGCTCATAAAACAATACCCCAAAGTGAAGGTCTCAGAAACAGAAGGATTTCTCTGATCTTCTCCTGCCCTTCTGTTTCTCAGTTCCATTCTTTCCAGAGGCACCATGGAAACTAGAATCCCTCTTCCCCAAGGCAGGTCCTAGAAACCAAAACCCCTTTTCTCCAAATTCAGCCATAAAACCCTAAAAGTATGACTCTAATTTTCCCTCTGCCTTTCTGTGTAAAACCTGGCCATAACGAAATTCCCTGACCTATCTTGTTTGACTTTAGGTCTTAAGACCCCCTATTCCAGAGGGTCTTAAGACCTCAGAGTCTTAAGCGCTTTAAGATCCCAGAGGGTCCCGCCCCACACCCAGAAGGAAGAAACATTGCTCAGAGAGGCCAAGAAGAATCTCCACAGACAGGTCTTGCTGGGTTTCCTTGCTCAGTCCATTAGCATTAGATCAGGCCCTTTTTGTCCAACCCTGTTTCTACACAGCTTTCCAAACTTTGTTGAACCTAAGCATAAAAATGGACAATTTCCCCAGTATCTTTGGGTCTTCATTTTGAAGGCTCCTGTGTGCACATTTTAAATACATTTGTATGTTTTTTCTCCAATTAATCTGCTTTTGTGAGCTGAGTTTTCGGCAAAACTTCAGAGGGCAAAGGTGAACTTTTCCCTTGGCTCTGACAACCACAATAAAATAAATAGATTTTTAAAATAGACATATCTGGTCCCTGGCATATTTGATGCAATTGCTGCACATGG
This sequence comes from Rhinopithecus bieti, assembly GCF_001698545.2. Classification (NCBI taxonomy): domain Eukaryota; kingdom Metazoa; phylum Chordata; class Mammalia; order Primates; family Cercopithecidae; genus Rhinopithecus; species Rhinopithecus bieti. The sequence goes on from NW_016809767.1 coordinate 66,140, forward strand.
CATCCTTGGTTTTCTCTTCTTAGCTGCTTTCCGTGGACATCTTCGTTTCGCTCCCTCCTTTCTGATGTCTTCTTAGTATCTCTCGTGGACCCCCACCTTCGTTTATCCAAATCCTCTGAAATCGCTCAGTTCCGAGGCATTCCTTTCTGACCCTCCTCTTGTCTTAGTCTCACCTTTGCTAGCTCCTTCAACCCAGGAGCTGATAAGTCACCAGTTTCCCCAGGGACGTCTCCTGCTCTGGGGAACCCTAAATGACGTGATTTTTGGACATCTTATTAATATGTATCCTATGTGCTCTACCCTTGACTTCCCTTCTGTGCCCTCCAACTTGATAAAAAGCATCACAATTTCTCCTTCAATGTGGAGAAACACAACTTCATCATTGACTCCTCTCTTCCTCATCCTCCCTCTCCCACAATTGAATGAATGAACACCTGGGACTGAGTCCACTATTTCTCCTCTTCCATGGGCCCTTGAATCTGTTTCCTTCTGTCAACGTGCCTTGCCTCTGGCTTGGGTCAGACACCCATCATTCTCTCCTGGGTGACAGTACTATCTTTCGGCTCTCCTTCCTCTCTGCTTGCTTCTTTCCCATCCACTTGTTGCAATGCAGTGAGAATGAACTTCCAGCCAGGTATTCATTTGAATAACATGTATTGGGCCCTCTCTGCAGGTCAGTACTCAATATGTGATTTCAAGGGCCTCAAACCCTAGTCAGCACTGGCTAATTCCTGACAGGTACTTAAACCAGAATATGCTCATGAGAGCTGCCCTCAAACTGTGTTGAATTTCTAATAAGAAAAGTATTTATTTTCTGTTAAGTGACATACACTTACAAGCACTAAGCACTTAAAAGATGATGGATACTCTGTGCTTCCTTCAAGGAAGGAATTGATAAAAAGCATCACATGTTAACATGGTAAGTAGATAAGTTTAATAAAATGTCAATATAGACAGGCACGCCTCAGCCAGGCTCTCCCCCACATCATTACCCACACACAGCCCTCAAAGGTACCTTCTGTAATACCTGCGTGTTTGGAAGAAATGGAGAGGAAAAGAGAAAAGGGGCAGGCAGGG
>NW_016809767.1:69251-76553 GCF_001698545.2 Rhinopithecus bieti
CCGCACTCCAGCCTGAGCGAGAAAGCAAGACTCTGTCTCAAAAAAAAAAAAGAATAATATATGCTCACTTGCCAAACTCAAAAATAACTACACTTTACCCAGGTGCTTATACCTCATGCTACAAAAAGGGGGAAAAGTTCTCCATTGAATGGAGAGTGGCCATCTCCCAGGATGTAGCAGTGGCTCAGAACAGGAACCTCTGAAAGTCCTGGAGTAGTCCTCATTGGTTACTCAAGTTCACACTGTATGGTGTGCTTGTGCCTTGGTGACCATGTGCATGTGCTTGTAGGATTTAAGGACTTAAGCTCACTTGGCTTGGGGCAGCAGAGTAGACGGATGTCCTGAGTCTCCTATTCAAAGAAGGCCTGGTTTTTAATAAGGAGGTACAAGTGAAAGAGTAGGTGCAGAGAAACATTCTTTCCATTTTTTAAATGTATTCCTAAGACAGAAGGTGGTCGATGGCATTATCTTCCACATAGGGATTGCAAAGTGGGTTTCATCTGCAATAGCTCAATGCTATTTACCTTCAGAGTTGGGGTGAAAATGATGCTTCAGAGATCAGACATGAACTAAGAAATAAAACATATCATGGTATTTCTGAGCCCCTCTAAATATTCTCCAGACAAAACTTAGAACCTAATATCTACCAAATCAAAATATTTTGGCTGGGTTGTTGATGTTGGTGTTTTCTCCTGCAGTTATGTGATCTCAGAGAAAGAAATGTTCTAACCAAAAGCCTTCTCAACATGGCCTGGGACACAGCAGGACTAGATTTGAGTGTGCACTTGATTTCCTGAAATAGGCTGTTTTGTGCAGCAGATGAACTTCACTGTCAGAAGTTCAGAGAACCAGTGTTGTCTGATTTTTAAAGATAGGACTATTTAACCTTCACCTGTAATAGAAGAAAGTCTGTTTAAGGGGTTTTTACTGTGTTAATGTAGCTAAGGGAGTTCTATGCTTTTCAGAATTTGTTTACCTGTATGACTCTGGGTTAAGGTTGGCCACACAGAAAATTTTGTGAGGCTGGTGAGATGGAGTAGAGAACCCTCTTAGGGACCTGCCACTGCCCTTCCCCCATCCCCTGCCATGTATGGAAATAAAGGAAAGTCTTGAGTTCTTACAAGAGAAATTCCAGGCACTTACCTATCCTTGAGAAGTAAAGAAGCAACCTGATAAGCAAGGATGTAATAATAGCTTAAAACAATATTTAAGGAAGTTACAGTCCCAAAATGTTTGGTTCCTTATAGACACTAAAGATAATGTCTTGACATATGACCTTAATTTTTCAGGAATCCAGACTACTACCAAAAGGAAAATGCCATCCATTTTCTAATTCCAAACTAATTCCAAACTCTAATGAGTGATTCCATACTGCCTTATGAGAAGAATTTCTAAGCCTTGGAGTCTTGTTCCTAATTCCCTTTATGTCCCTCAAAGTGCTAGGAGACTCTTTGAGGCTTACACCAACATACCTGGATCTGGACTTCAGATAAAGGGAGACTGAGGACTGACATCTGACTGCCATCCTTTGCTCTAAATTTATTCCTGAGGGGACTGGAAGAACTCACACCCATAGAACAGAGTGAACATTCTTTTCTGCTGATCCCAAGTCTTTAAACAAAGTTCTGCCTCCTTAACCAATTACAAATCAGAAAATTTCTGAATCTATCTTGAAGCTCCCACTTCAAGATAAACTGCCTTTTTAGGTCAAACCAATGTATAGCCTCTGTGTATTGATTTATGACTTTGCCTGTAGCCTCTGCCTCCCTGCCTTAAAAACCCCCACTTTCTCTCACTGCAAACCCTGATGTCAGAATTTGGCTTTGTTGTGCCAGATGGGTAAACCCAAGTTGGGTTTGGTAATACAGGGAAGGTATGAGGAATTAGCAGCTATTACAGAAGGTTGACATGGGGCCAAGCAAGGATGCACCAGTTCAAGTTTTCATTGGTCACTTCTACTCCATGTTGGTATGGAGTGGTCACTGGGCCTATAACTCCTCCAAATCCTTCCAAGCACCTCCTCCAGTGACTCCAGGCCCCAGGCCAGGTGCACATACAGTTTCATCCAGAGGGCACTGGCTTTTTCTACAGATCACTGAATGGTCTGGTTTTAATGTGGAATTAAAGATGTGTGGGTTCCAGTTTCTCTTGGTAGACTCCAACTAGTCTGCATGGGCTCCAGGTTATCCTTATTGGCTCTAGGTGTCCTTGAAGTTTTCAGTTCCAATACTCTCCATGAGTGCCCAGCTATCCTAGAAGGCTCCAGTTTGTCCTTGCTTTCCACTGCTTCATGTCCAACTTTCTTCTCCCCTGTCTCCCCTGCTGGTAACTAGAATGCAATTTAATTAATTCCTCTACCAACCACATGAAGTAGGAATTTTTATACCCAGCTATTATGTGACAAAGTCAAACTGTAAACTCAGAGCAATAAGTCTCTAATTCCATACTCTAGTGAGTGATTCCATACTCTTTCATGAGAATAATTTCTAAGCCTTGGATTCATGTTCCTAATCTCCTTTGATTATGTCCCTCAAAATGCTAGGAGATTCTTTGAGGCTTACACCAGCATATCTGGATCTATACGTCTTGCAGCTGAAAAGCCCCTTTGAAACTATGTTCTATTCATCAGTTGCTTCATTCTAGAATTTCCCAAGTTCAGTGACCACCCACCTGAATGTCCTACTTGTTTGATTTCTTTGCTTCAAAGCTTGACAAAGGGAGGCCAATGACAAAATTCAGAGTGTTGGTAAAAACAAGACTGGATCAGGGCTGCACAATGTGATGTGCTTTCATGGGGACTTGAAATATAAACCAAAAGGGATCAAAAGCTATAGAAAAATATGAAATACTTGTAAGAACAAAGACAATGGTATGAATTCCATGCTGCTGCTCTGACTAGCTATTATACTCCTGTTTATATATGTTATATTCAACCACATGAGTGTCTCAAAAGTGCAAAATAGCTCTAAAAATAATTTCAGAACAAGCTCAGTCCCTCCATTTCTGTCTGCCCAAAGTTCAGTTTGACAGAACCTGCTTTGTTTACGTCCAGGCTTCATGACATGCATTTCTATTGTTTTTGTGCTATTTCTGTCCCCAATTTCAGTCCCCCCCACCGAGTTGGTAAAATTAGAAACTGCTGGAGTTTGGATTCTGCACTGTGTTGCCCTGTGAAGATCCTGGTGTACCTGCAATTGTCTTCTTCCTCAGGTTGTTGAAGAGGATGCTTTAAGAAGAAAGAGGAAAAAAAGCAAATGTGTGTGTGCATGTGCACTTCAATGCTGCTTCTAAACTCTCTGCATTACTCAGATTGCCCCTTTTCTGTGGTTAGATCCTATCTATAATGACAAATGCCTCTGCTGGGGAGGAACCACCTGCTTTGTGGGCCTATTTGGGGAAACTTGGCTGAGCCAGCACTTTTATGTTAACTGCATAGTGCCCGCACTCTGTATGTGACTTCACAGGAGGAGAGAGACAACTGGGCAACATCTATCACAAAAAAAAAGACCAAGCATAAAATGTATTACTCCATGATGGAAATAGATTTAGCCAGTAATACATTATATAAGACTCATTAGTGAATTACTTCTATAAAGAAATGCATTATTACCAAACTATCCTGCTATGACTCTTTAATTTGAAGGTGGAAACCCTGCCTACTTCTATGTCTGAGAACAGACACGTATTTATACATTAAACAATTAGGGAATGAAAATTCAAGTCCAACATAGACCTACTCCCTTAAAATGGGAAACAAACAAATATTGCTACTGGAAAGGGAGGGAGGCAATGTATAAGTAATTGATAAAAAGATATACACCATTTAAAAAAATCTGATTAGAAACATTAACAAAATACCAGCAATAGGTCATAATGGGCAATATCTCAATTCTTCTCAATTTAGAGAGGAATCTCTTAGAGCTTAAAATACTGACACTTCATTATGGCCAAATAATTGTTTCTGATTTTCCTACTTTTCATTTAGATTTGTGACTAGGTTTAGGTGGATCAAGTGCTTACTTAGTTTTCCTTCAGGAAGACTCACTTGCTCTACAACAGTCACACACATACACAGACACACACACACACACACACAGAGACAACATGCACACACACACACACACACCACATTGTAGCAGCACTAAATGTCCCTGCTTTACTTCTCTTTGTCAGATGCCTATGAGAGTGCTCAATAAATATTTCCTGGAATTAATCTAATCTTTGTTAAGAATTTTCCCAAAGAATCTTTTTTTTCAAATACTATCTTGGAAGAAGTCATGCTTTAGCCACTAAGATCTCATTGATAATGAGATTATCAAGTCATTTTTTCTTTCTTTGAAAGAGAGAAATCAGAATAGTCCTTCATAACTGGGCAACTGTGTGTGTGTGTATGTGTATGTGTGTGTGTGTGTGAGAGAGAGAGAGACAGAGAGTTACAGAGAGAGAAGAAAGAAAGGGGGTTGGGGGAGAGAGAATGAAAAAGAAAGAGAGAGAAGGAGGAGGTGATGGAAGAGGAGGAGGAGGAGGAATGAGGTGCTAATTTAAAGAAAGCTGAATGCAGAAAGAAAAGACAGCACCTACAGCAAAGAAACAAGTACCTATTGTAATTTTTCCTGGTAGTAGAACTGGTTTTTCTGGGATATGAGTGGAGGAGCAGGAATATCTACTTCCCTTCTCTCAAGTCACTCAGTGTGACACTACTGGCCTGTGTTTGAGCAAGAAATGACCTACACCTTAGTAATGACCTGGCAGGAAATAGCTTGGAGGACCCAGGACATGTGTATCCAGTTCCAATACTCTCCTAAAGTGCCTGTGATATTGTGACATACTAAGAAATACGTTTTTGTTCTCTGTCCCCTGAGTCCTGGCACAGAGGTCCTAAAACCAACCGCATATGTGGGGTAATAGGAGAATCATTTGTTCCAATACTTGATCTTTGACCCTCAGTTCCCATCACAGAGCTCCTAAATTTGTAGGAATTTACTGAGTGATAGGAGCATGTTTTTTTTTTCTCGTGAGAAGACTCTTGGTGGGCTTCTGGACAGCCTCAGGATGGGGGCTGATGGCCAAGAAAACCAACCTTGTCATTAGTGGGTTGGAATTTGCAGCCCCAACTCTTGACCTCTGGGGAGGGAAGAGGAATGGAAGTTTGAATTGATCACTGTCTTATCCATTCATGTCACTATGATAAAATATCTATCTTATTCTGGGTAATTTGTAAATAATAGAAATTCATTTCTTGCAATTCTTGAGACTGGGAAGTCCAAGTCAAGGCATCTGCCAATTCAGTGTTGCCTGAGGGCTTGTTCTGCTCTAGAGATGGTGCCTGTGGCTGGGTCCTTACATGGAGGATGGGGCTGAAAAAACTACAGAGGTCCCATAAATTTCCTTTCTAAAAGAACTAATCCCACTCATAAAGGCAGAGTGCTCCTGACTTGATCACTTTCCAAAAGGCCCCACCTCTTAATACTATCATATCACATTGGCTCTAAGAGCCAATGTATGATTTTGGGGGAATACATGCATTCAGACCATAGCATAATCACCAATAGCCAATGATTTAACCAATCATGCCTGCATCATAAAGCCTCCATTAAAAAGCCCCAAAGGATGGTGTATTAGTTCTTTCTCCTGCTGTCAATAAAGACACACCCCAGATTGGATAATTTATAAAGAGAAGAGATTTAATTGACTCATAGTTCTGCAGGGCTGGAGAGGCCTCAGGAAACTTACAATCATGATGGAAGGGGAAGCAAACATGTCCTTCTTCACATGATGGCAGGAAGAAGTGCAGAGCAAAGGAGGGGAAAGCCTCTTATAAAACCATCAGATGTCATGAGAACTCACTCACTATCACAAGAACAGGATGGGGGAAACTGCCAGCATGATTCAATTATCTCCACTTTGTCCCTCCCACAACACAAGGGGACTATAGGAACTACAATTCAGGATGAGATTTGGGTGGGGAAACAGCCAAATCTTATCAGATAGGGTTCAGGGAGCATCCAGATATCTGAACACATGGAGCTTCCTGGAGGATGATGGACCCAGAAAGGGCATGGAAGCTCTCCACGCACCCTTACATCCCTTGCCCTGTGAATCCCTTCTATCTGCCCATTCATATGTATCCTTTGTAATATCCTTCCTAACAAATGGGTAAAGTAAAGTGTTTCACTGAGTTCTGTGACCACGCTAGAAAATTCACTGAACCTGAGGAAGAGGTCATGGGAATCCCCAATTTATAGCCAGTCAGAAATACAGGTCACAACCTGGGACTTGTGACTAGCATTGAAAGCGTGGGGGGCAGTCTTGTGGGACTCAGTCTTCAACCTGTGGGATTTGACACCATCTCTGGGTAGATAGTGTCAGAAATGAATTTAACTAGAGGACACCCAGCTGGTGTCCGCAGAAGAATTGCTTGGCGTGTTGGGACAAATGCCCACCCATCTGGTCAGAAGAATTATATTGAGTGGTGTGTGAGCAGATGGGAAAAAACTCATTCTGTTATGGTGCCCCATGACGGAACTTGAATTGCTGTAGTAATTCCAACACTATAGCACCACTTACTCAACATATTATCTATAGAAGATGATTTCCACTCATCCTGGGTGTGGAGGTACATAAGAAGGCACACACATGTGTGTACATGCGCACACACACACACACTATATATAGACAGAGTCTCCCTTCTGCAGGGCAGACATTTGTGCACAACTTAGGTTAAGAGAAGACCTCCAAACATTGGAACATACATTTTTGTTGTTGTTATTATTGTTTGCTATAATATGTCAGTTCTCCAATAAGATAAATTAGGGCTTTCCAACTACTCTAAACCAGGGATCTCAATTAGGGATGATTATGCCCTCACCCAGGGATATTTGTCAATGTCTGAAAACATTTTTTAAATTTACAACTGGAGGCAGGATGTGCTACTGGCATCCAGTGGGTAGAGAACAGAGATTCTGCTAAACATCCTCCAATGCCCAGGTCAGCCCCACTATGAAAATTATTGGGTCCAAAAGTCAGCAGTGCCAAGGTTGAGAAAGTTTGCCCAAAATCTGTATAGGAAAAATCCACTGACAATAACTTGGTACAAGTTGCAAGGCGGTGATGCTTGGAAAAGAAGCAATCCCTGTATCCCTGAAGCTTCAGTTGTCCATTTTTACCAGCACATATCAGATGCTTGAGAGTGCAGTGAAACCCATTCTGTTGTTTCATATGCCCAATTACTTCAATACTCCATTGATAAGCCACTGGCCTTGAGGCAGGGATCAAAAAAAAAAAAAAAAAAAAAAAAAAAAA
>NW_016809767.1:79085-85463 GCF_001698545.2 Rhinopithecus bieti
AAATCCGGCCTTTCTTCTTCACTGGGGGACGGGAGCAGCGAAATGGTCTAAAACAGAATCTCACTTTAAATTGCTCCGTGGACCATATAAGCTACTTGATCTGTTTTGCTGACTGAAATCTGATCAGGGATTCCCTGCACAGGCTGAATGGAGAAAGAAGATTAAGGTAAATGCAGGCTGATCTTTTAGGGTCCATCCTAAACAGTACCTTTTCTGTGATGCCTCCTCTCATTGCCTCCAGGTGGAATTAACAGCTCTGTCCATTGTACCTTCAAGGTACTTCTTACAACATTTCATTACCGATCATTCAGAAGATCATCTCTCCCACATAAATGGGAGAACCTCAGAGACAGCAGCAGCAGGACCTCGCTTATTTGTACTTTTTTTTTTTAAGCCTTAGAGACATGGTCTCACTATGTTGCCCAGGCTGGTCTCAAACTCCTGGGCACAAGTGATCCTCCTGCCTCTGCCTCCCAAAGTGCTAAGATGCCAGGATGTACATTCTTCATATCCAATGCATAGTGGATGCCAATAAATGCTTATTAAATGAATGAATGCATGAATAAGAGAATAGCTCACCCATTCAGCTTACCAAGTACCAGTTGCTATTCTAAGCCCTACAACACCATAAGGAGGGTAATTCAACTGGGGTTGCTCAACTTGAAAATGATGAAGCGAGTCCTTAAGGTCTTAACGTCATAGATGCTTTTGCTAAAGGCATCAAACTAATGGTTCAAAAGTAACGATGATAGGAAGCTCCCAAGGACAAAGCCCATTGATCCTCAGAAGTTATTCATAAATCAAAATAATATACAGCACTAAACAAATTCCCTGCTAAGTGTCAGCAGACAGATAAGGGCATGGGCCATCTTATTATACAATCACCAAGTAAAATTAAGGATGTAGAATACTGTGACAAGGAGTCCTAGGCATATTATTCTGAATATAGGCAGATATGGAAAAGGAATGTAAAAGCACGTCACAAAGATATAAATGTGCACATTCTGAGAACTACATTCTACAGGAAGCAGCAGTTTACAATTCATGGAGTGAACAGGGTAAGACTTTGTCTATGCATCTGCCAGTGAGGCTCAGAGGAAGAACCCCGCCCCACTTCAGGCCCCAAGATAACCTGTCTGGGAAGAAGAAGGTGGAAAATTAAGGCTCCTATTTAATAGAAGCTGGATGTGAAAGCCAGAACTCAGCCTCTGTCTGCAAGCATTTTAAATAAGAGTAAAGAAAGACACAACTGGACTCAATCTTAATTACTCCACTTATTCAATTATTTATTTATTTTTATTTTATTTTTTTGAGACGGAGTCTTGCTCTGTCACCAGGCTGGAGTGCTGTGGTGCGATCTCAGCTCACTAAAACCTCCGACTCCCTGGTTCAAGTGATTCTCCTGCCTCAGCCTCCCAAGTAGCTGGGATTACAGGCACCTGCCACCATGCCCAGAAACTTTCTGTATTTTTAGTAGAGACAGGGTTTCACTATGTTGGCCAGGATGGCCTCGAGCTCCTGACCTCATGATCCGCTGCCTTGGCCTCCCAAAGTGCTGGGATTACAGGCGTGAGCCACTGCGCCCAGTCTATTCTATTATTTATTAATATGAAATATTCATTTATTTATTCATGAATGTTACACATGAAAATAAATTTTACGAATTTATTCTATAAATACTTTCTACAAGTGATTACTGATCATCTGTTAGGGCAGCACTTCTCAGACTTTGACGGGTTCTGTTAGAGTGCACTTTCTGACTCAGTAGGTCTGTGGAGGGGCCTGGGATTCTGCATTTCTAGCAAACCCCCAGAGGATATAGATACTGATGGTCCGTGGATGACATTTTCCCAGGCACTGAGAATTTTAAGATAGATAGGATCCAGTCCTTCTGATGCAAGGAATGCCTCTACTAAACTGGGAAGATAACCAATGAGACTTTCCTCAAAAGTTCATTCATAGTGCAACCAACTTGGATGTTCAGGGACAAAAGTATATCCTTTGTATTCTGTCTCTATATGATTATACATGTATATAATACATATAATATACATATGCACATATGCATATACAAGTTGCCTATCCCTTATCCAAAATGCTTTGGACCAGAAGTGTTTCAGATTTTGGATTTTTTTGGATTTTGGAATATTTGAATTGTACTTAGGGGATGAGCATTTCTAATCTGAAAATCGAAAATCAAAAATACTCCAATGAGCATTTCCTTTGAGAGTCAGGTTGGTGCTCAAAAGGTTCTGGATTTTGAAGCATTATGGATTTTGGATTTTTGGATAAGGGCTACTCCACCTTTGTTTTAGAGGATAATTATTCTTTAATCTCATCTGGTTTGGAATTGTTATGAGGTTAATCTCAGTCTCTCACACTTGCTGTGGTCTGTTCTCTGAATGGTACCACTATCCTGATCTCCAGGTACATGGAAGGTTATGTGTGTGAATTTTCCTAACTCGATGAGGGGGATAGTCAGGGTGTCTGAACACAGCCTCTCTGGTTCCCATGTTCTCCTGGGAGGTGCATCCTGAAGGTCTGCCTGGTCACTGCTTCTCCTGCTGGAATTCACCACTGAAGCCCAGAGAGCTGACCACTTGGTCTCTGTCAGGACCCAGTAGACCTCTCTGGTTGGTGTGGCCTGACTTTGGCCCTTCCTGCTACCATAGACCATGAGTCAGCTCTATGACTTCCCTCTTACTGAACCGAGCTTGGATCCAGCACCCCTGGAACAGCAAAGGCAAACATTGACAGGATTTGCAGCAAGAGAAGGTGAGGCATTTATTGCAGGGCTCCAAGAAAGAAGAACACAGCAGCTAACACTTAAGACCCAACTCTTCAATGCCTTGTGTGTCAGGGTTTTCAAAAGCAGGAGGCAGAGGTTGCAGGCAAAGTCATAAATCAATACATGGAGGCTATACATTGGTTTGAGCTAAAAAGGTGAGTCATATTGAAAGGGGAGCCCGCAGGTCAGAGGTGGATTCAAAGATTCTCTGATTTGGGATTGGTTAAGGAAGTGAAGCTTTGTCTAAAACCTTGGGGGTTTTAGACAAAGGAATTTGAGCTTGGCCTATAGGTGAAACTTCCTCCAGGCACCTCAGAAAGAAACTTAGAACACAGAACAGCAGTCAGAGTTCAGTCCTCATTCACCCTTTATCTGAGGTCTACATGTCAGATCTCATGAGACTTACTCACTATCATGATAATAGCATGGGGCAGATCTTCCCCTTGCTATTCTTGTGATAGTGAATAAGTCTCATGAGATCTGATGGGTTTATCAGGGGCCTGCACTTTTGCTTCTTCCTCATTATTCTCTTGCCACTGCCATGTAAGAAGTGCCTTTTGCCTCCTGCCATGATTCTGAGGCCTCCCCAGCCATGTGGAACTGTAAGTCCAATTAAACCTCTTTTTGTTCCCAGTTTCGGGTATGTCTTTATCAGCAGCATGGAAACGAACTAATACAGTGAATATTGGCCAAAAAAGATTAAACTGGGCAGTGGGAAAAGGAAATCAGCTAAAACAATAAACTGTCGGTCTCCACAGTCCTCTGTTTCATTTGTTAATTTTATTTTTATTTTTTAGTTTAGATACAAGAGGTACATGTGCAGGTTTGTTGGAAGGGTTTCATATGTGATGCTGAGGTTTGGACTTCTACTGATCCCATCACCCAGATAATGAACATAGTACCTAATAGGAAATTTCTCAGCCCTTGCCCTTCTCCCTCCCTCCTTCCTTCCTTTTGGAGTCTTCAGTGTCTATTGTTCCTATCTTTATGTCCATGTATACCCAAGATGTAGCTCCCACTTATAAGTGAGAACATGTGGTTCTCTGTATCTGGTTTTCTGTTTCTATATTAATTTGCTTCGGTTATGGCCTCCAGCTGCATCCATGTTGCTGCAAAAGATATAATTTTGGCTGCATAGTATTCCATGATGTATATGTCCCATATTTTCTTTATCCATTGCACCATTGACAGGCACCTGTTTCGATTCCATGTCTTTGCTATTGTGAATACTGCTGCAATTAACATATGCATGCATGTGTGTTTTTGGTAGAATAATTTATTTTCCTTTGAGTATATACCCAGTAATGGGATTGCTGCGTCGAACAGTCATTCTATTTTTAGTTATTTGAGAAATCTCTGGAATGTCTTTCTGTTTCAGATCTAAATGTCACAAATATTTTGCGTCTTTTCCTGAGAAAAACAAAAACCTTGGGACAATCTCCCTTCTGGTTTACAGTTTGGTCTCCCAGACCTTGACTACAGCTTACCCTGGGAGGATGAGACCCTGCCTAATTATTGTGAATAGGTAAAACTAAAACTCTGGGTTGTAAAATTAAATATTTATTTCCTTATTTCACATACATTATGAGAAATACTCTCCTTTTCTAGAATTTTCAAGACTCCAAGATTTTGCCCATGATTTTCAGATAACTCAGATTCATTTACATACAGAAGGATAATTCTTAACATTCTAGTGGCATTCTTCAGACAGAACAATTTCATTAAATCAATGTAAATAGTTTAGGTGAGCGTACATGAAGAACACATTCATCACATGCCATAACAAGTATTTGTCATGCATTTATGTGCATATGTAGTCACATATGTAATGACTGCATACTATACATAAATATGTAAACTTATATATGAGCTCTCTCTGGATTCAAGCTTGTAGGAAATGCTCTTCACCTGGTGTTTTTTTTTTTTTTAATTTTGTTTTGGTTTAGCACCTAAATTCGCATTTAGGCCATGTCAGTGAGTGATGTTGTTAAGCCACTCACAATTGAAAATAATCTTTGTCTCCATTGATCAGGCATCTTTAAATCTTTTGAATACATACTGCTCTACAACAACATTATGTACTAATACACTCCTGGAACTGCACAACTCCATCTCTCTGTTCTGTTTACTGTGTTCATTTCCAAGCCACAATGCTGTAGGCAATCAACAATCTAGTATCATTGTGTTCTGAACAAATACACTTCAATTTCAGTCACAAAGCACAGAAGATGAGATGATACCAAAGATGGCAAAACATGGCCAAAGAGATAAAAGCAAACAAACATTCGCATAACCTTTTAAAACACAATACAGAGGCAACACATTCAGATACCAGAGAGACGTCTTGAACCTATTCTAACATTTCTACGTTCTACAGATTTTTTTCTCATCTCCATCATGCAAACAATGTAATAATCAACACACTTTTAAACTTACTGTTAAGCCACTACAGCTTTGATTATGATAGCAGAAATAAGTCAACATCTAGAATGTCATGTTTTTTTAATGATCAAATAATGTATGCACAAGTCAATGGACAAAACTGTGAAAATGAAAAATCATGGCTTAAGAGAAATTTTCAGTAACATGGGACAATATTTGTGGTGAAAGATTCAAGGAGGAAGTAGCTTATTGTCCATGTACACATTGTGTATATACTCTTTTATTAAATTTAAGCCATGGGTAGATAGGTGATGGATAGACATAGCTATATAATGCTCTGATACATAAATATTAAGAAGAAATTTTTTAAAAGAAAAACCTGCAAAGAGATATATCAAAATTATAACTAGTGATGTGTGGAGGGGTTTTCTGAACAATTACTTTACAGAAGAGTTAAAGAACCCTGGAAACATCAATACACCTCAATAATTTGAGTGACATCTCATGGCTTTTCCCTAAATATAAAATTTTCATGGCCATATATGCTCATCTGTGTGTCTGCGCCTGCCCAACCAAGTTACCCCCTCAAATTAGTTCAAATGAATCATTAGTTCAAATAAATTATTTATGTCAAATGTTTAATGCTTTTTTTCTACTTCCAGAGTTACATGCTGTTTAATATTCAAGACTATTTTAGTCTCAATGATGACGAGTAACTAAAACGTAGAAGTTAGGCACATGTGAATAACAATTGACTGTTGATTGTTAACACATGTCATGTTAATATATATACACACACATACATATAAGTCTATACACACACACATATATATACACATATGTATATATACATATATATACATATATATATATATACACACATATATATACACATATGTATATATACATATATATACATATATATATATATACACATATATATATACACATATGTATATATACATATATATACATATATATATATATACACACATATATATACACATATGTATATATACATATATATACATATATATATATATACACACATATATATACACATATGTATATATACATATATATACATATATATATATATACACACATATATATACACATATGTATATATACATATATATACATATATATATATATACACACATATATATACACATATGTATATATACATATATATACATATATATATA
>NW_016809767.1:88550-89772 GCF_001698545.2 Rhinopithecus bieti
TACAAAGTTGAGGAACAATGGATCAATTCTTTGCTGAAATGGACTAGCCATTTCCCAATGGTAGAAAATAAAACAGAATTCTTAGGGCAGGCTATAATTATTAAGGAGCACAAATGCACCCCTACTCTTGTCTTTTTAAGATCAGTGGACCTAAGTTTGAAAAGATTTATTCCTAGAATGCCAGTTTCTGGAAGACTCTTTTCACTGATGACAAGCAGTTTATTTGCACTTTCGTTAGGGCTGCAGTGACTTACGTGTCTGGGAAACATTTCTTTGCAAAGTGTGGTAACTGCTGCCATGAAAACACACTGGTTTTAATGACAATAACTTGATATTATGGGTGGCACCATCAATTGCTCAGAAATTGCTATGGGTGATAAAAGGTCTGTAAACTTAAAACCTGATACAATGGTGGTTAAGAAGGAGAAAAGACACTCTTGGGAAACCATCGTAATAAAATGTCTAAGGTAGCAGTAAATTGGGACAAAGAAAATGCCCTTTGGGAAACAAAATTCCTGCCTGAAGGGGCACAAAACCTGTTCCGGGTTACCAGATATCAGCTATCACTTGAGAACTAAACCAATTGTCTTCTATCTTTTGAAAATAGGATTTGAGTCTTTCTTTTCTATTTTCCCCTATAAAATAATAAAAGATTTTATTGTCATTAAAATCAAATATAGAGGGTTACATGGCAATTATCTGTACTCTGCTCAGGTTCTTTCATAAATAAAAAACTCTTCTTAAAATTAAATCTAGTAAAATGCGAAACTACAAAACCCTTAGAGGATGATTTCAACTATAAGGATGACATTCTGGAATAGGTAAAGCTATGGAGACAGTAAAAATATTAGGTGTTGTCACGGGTTAGGGAGGGATGAATAGGTAGAGTTCAGAGGATTTTTAGGGCAGTGAACCTACTGTGTTATACTATGATGGTAGATACATGGCATTATACATTTATCCAAACCCATAGAATATGCAATACCAAGCGTGAACCCTAATGCAAACTGTGGACTTTGGGTGATAATGATGTGTCAATGTAGGTTCATAAATTGTAAAAAATCTATCACTCTGGTGAGGGTGTTAATAATGGGGGAGGCTGTGCATATGCAGGGTCAGGAGGTATATGGGAAATTTCTGTACTCAGTTTTGCTGTGAAAATAAAACTGCCCTAAAAGTGTAAAGTTTATTAAAACACACACACAGACACAAAATCCACTTT
>NW_016809768.1:0-3049 GCF_001698545.2 Rhinopithecus bieti
GAGCCGCGCGGTCGCTCCTTACCTGGGCTCCCCGAGACAGGCGAGGCGGGTCCGGCACCCAACACCATGCCCGGCCCGGGCGGCTGCTGCGAGACGCGGCCCCTCACAGCCGCACCGGCTCCCGGCGGCGGGACCGGAAGTGGAGAGGCGGGGACTCGGCCGCTCTCGCCCGCGGCTGCAGAGACAGCAGCGGGCGCTTTAAAAAAAAAATTCAAAGTGACGAAAAACTTTATTGGAACCAGACACGCGAACAGCGGCGTGCGCCGGTCGGGACTGGGCTGGGCGACCGGCCGCTCGGACCTCGCTCATTGGCAGAGGGCGCGGCCGGGGGGCGGGCACGGATTTCGCGACCGTCGCTGATTGGCGAGTAGCGTTAGGGGCGGGGCTTCCCAGTTGGCTCTAGAGTCCGAGCGCCCGAGGGCTGGGGATTTTGCTCCTGGTTCCAACCGGAGTTAACTTATTGGTCTTCAGGATTTAGGGGCTCGGAGGCGCCCGGGTTATCCTTCCCTAAGGAGCGGCCTCCGTGGCTGGAGCTCCCGCTGTCCAGCACCGCACCTGGAGTGCAAAGTACTGGACCCGGCCCCGCAGCCTGCAGTGCGGGCGGTGAGGGAGACCGGGCGGTCAGACGCGCAAACCACGACCAACCCCAAACCGTGTGCTGCGCCCGCAGGCCCCACTGTTCTTGTCATGTCCCTTCTATTCCTTATTTTCTTTCTTAAATGTGTTTAAAGTGCCTTAAAAATCCATTTCAACTTGTCCTCTTTTAGGAGCCCAGATTCATCCCGCGTTCATGTGCATCCTGTGTGATTGACGAGGGGCCGCCCTGGGCGTCAGGCAGGCCCCTGGAGGAGTGGACCATCGGAAAGATGAGGTTCAGCATGGAGACGGTACGAAGGAGACAAGAAGTTAGACTTTCATTTCCAAAAACCCCACTGAGAGGTTTCTAACAGTGGAGTGACAGTATCAGGTTTTCTTCCTAAAAGAGGCTGGCGGGCCCGGTGGCTCATGCCTGTAATCCCGGCACTTTGGGAGGCCAGTGGGAAGATCCCTTGAGCCCAAGAATTCAAGACCAGCCTCCTGATGGTGGCAAGACCCCATCGCTACAAAAAAAAAAAAAAAAAAAAAAAATAGCCGCATGGTGGAGCGCGCCTGTAGTCCCAGCTACTCAGGAGGCTGAGATGGGAGGATCACCTGAGCCCAGGAGGTTGAGGCTGCAGTTAGCCGTGATCGCACCACTGCACTCCAGCTTGGGTGACAGGGCCAGACCCTGTCCCCATAATAATAATAAAGGCTTTGGCTCTAAGAGAGTCGGTGGGAGGGGAGTCAGGAAAACTGGTCAAGAACACAACTCGGTCAGGCACAGTGGCTCAGGCCTGTAATCCTAGCATTTTGGGAGGCCGAGGCGGACAGATCACTTGAGGTCAGGAGTTCGAGACCAGCCTGGCCAACATGACAAAACCCCGTCTCTACTAAAAATACAAAAAAGCCGGGCTTGGTGGTGTGTCCCTGTAATCCCAGCTATTTGGGAGGCTGAGGCAGATTTGCTTGAACCTGGGAGGCGGAGGTTGCAGTGAACTGAGATCCTGACACTGCACTCCAGTCTGGGTGACACAGCAAGACTCTGTTTCCAGAAAAAGAAAAAGAAAAGAACGAACGAACAAACACAACTCGTGTTATTTCTTGTGTTTGGGACCATGTCTCTCCCTTCCTTGCCCGGCTAACTCTCAAGTTTTTCTAAGCTAAGATACCACCTTCTCAGAGGCCTCAAAGTCTGAGGGTGGGGTGGGGCAGTGCAGATGCCCTCTGTGTCTTCCTTGGAGCCCTGCACTTCCCTCTTCCTTATTGTCATGGCCTGTTTCCCTGACTAAGCTCAGCTCCTCCGCCCTCCTCTTCCTTCTTCCTCCAGCCTCACCTCCTGCCACCCCCTTTCCCATCCTGGGACATGCAGGTGATTAAAACACATCTGCTGGATAGAGATTGTATGAGCTGGCGGCATGAGTCCTGGTGAGAGGAGATAAGGGCTTGAAGATTGCAGTGTGCAAAGGTGCAGCCGGAATGGTGTGAGCACTTGTCTTACTCATAAGCATCACTGTCTGCAGAATGGATTGCACCACACATTGGCCCACATAGGCCCAAATTCCACCGCCGTGGATGAATGAAGTCATTTCTAGCTCCATTTCATGAGGCTGCCTAATTCTTTCACTAAGACTTATTTAGGACTTCCTAGTTTATTAACTCAATTAATCCAAACAATAACCCCATGAAACAGGTATTATCCCCATTTTATAGATGAGGAAACTGACATAGAAGTTAAGTAGTCTATTGACAAAAAAGGTCAAACTGTAAAATATTTGAAGAGATTTTATTCAGGGCCAAATATGAGTGACGAAGGCCTGAGTCACAGCCTTAAGAGGTCCTGAGAACATGTGCCCAAGGTAGTTGGATTGCAGCTCGATTTTTATAAATTTTAAGGGTGTCAGAGGCGTTTGAACCAGAGCAACTCCATCTTGAATGGGGGCTGGGTAAAATAAGGCTAAGACCTACTGGGCTACATTCACAGGAGGTTAGGCATTCTAAGTCACAGGATGAGACAGGAGGTTGGCACAGGTATAGGTCACAAAGATCTTGCTGATAAAAGGATGCCATAAAGAAGCCAGCCAAAACCAAGAGAGTGACGAAAGTGTTCTCTGCTCATCCTCACTGCTTATTATGCACTAATTATAATACATCTGGCTGGGCGCGGTGGCTCAAGCCTGTAATCCCAGCACTTTGGGAGGCTGAGACGGGCGGATCACGAGGTCAGGAGATCGAGACCATCCTGGCTAACACGGTGAAACCCCGTCTCTACTAAAAAAAATACAAAAACTAGCCGGGCGAGGTGGCGGGGGCCTGTAGTCCCAGCTCCTCGGGAGGCTGAGGCAGGAGAATGGCGTAAACCCGGAAGGCGGAGCTTGCAGTGAACTGCGATCCGGCCACTGCACTCCAGTCCGGGCGACAGAGAGCGAGACTCTGCCTCAAAAAAAAAAAAAAAAAAAAAAAAAAAAAAAAA
>NW_016809768.1:5750-16099 GCF_001698545.2 Rhinopithecus bieti
GTGTGGAGGTTCAACCGTGAGCCCCACAGAGGGATCTTGTTGCCCAAGGAAGGGCAGGGGGAGACGATGTCCTTCGCATCCTTTCCTCCCTTACCCCTTTAAGTTCAACCCCAGAGGCTTCCAGCTAGGATGTGGAAGGGGAGATGGCCTGGGCTATCTGTCTTTCCAGCCTGGTCCAGGGCCATGGGCACTTCAGCCTGGATTGGTGCAGGGACCTGGGAACCTGCTGGGTGAGGGAAGGGTCTCCTAGGCAGGAAAAGTGGCCTCTGCCAGCATCTTATTCTGCTTAGGCTGCCATAAAATACCGAAGACTGGGTGGCTTACACAACAGATGTTTATTTTCTCACAGCCTGGAGGCTGGGAAGCTCAAGATCAAGGTCTGGCAAGGTAGGGTTCATTCTGAGGCCTCCTCTTGCTTGTAAGCAGCCACCATCTGGCTGTGCTCACACAGCCTCTATGTGCTGGGGCAGAGAGAGAGAGAGAGAGAGAGACAGAGACAGAGAGACCTCAAGTGATCCGTCCACCTCAGCCTTCCAAAGTGCTGGGGTGACAGGCGTGAGCCACTGCGCCCAGCTAAGTTTTCAGGTGTTTCTACGCAGCTAAAGAAAAGTGCCGCCTTTTATGGTTTAGCACTGTAGAGGCCTTATGTGGGAGGTGTGTGTGGTATGACAGGTCATAACCATATGCAGAGGGCTGAATAATGGCCCCCAAAGATGCCCTTATCCTGATTTCTGGAATCAGTGAATATATGGCTTTACATGGTAAAAGGGACTTTGCAGATGTGAGTAAATCCAGGATCTTGAGATGAGATTATCATGGATTATCCAGGTGGGGCCAAGGTAATCACAAAGGTCCTTATGCCAGGAAGGCCAGAGATCTGTCAACAGGAGATGTGAGGATGGAAGCAGAGGTTGGGGGCATTCGAGGAAGGGGCCCAAACCACAGAATGCAGGTGGCTTCTAGAGGCTACAGAAAGCAGGGAAGCGGGTGCTCCCTTGAAGCCTTCGGAAGGAATGCAGCCCTGTCGTTATGGGCTAAACTGTATCCTTCCCCAAGTGTATACATTGAAGCTCTAACCCCAGGACCTTGGAATGTGACTTTATCTAAAGAGAGGGCCCTTAAAGGTAATTAAGTGATCCATGAAGGCTGGTATGCGAGAAAAAATTTTAAATGTAAAAGGTAAATAAAAACGTAATTAAGTTAAAAAGAGGTCGTTAGAAAAGGCCCTAACCCAATACAGACTGCTGTCCTTCTCATTTTATCATGTGTGATGAATACTTTTCCAGCAGGGAATGTGTGTTGACCTTGTTTTTGGAGCAGCTGTGTAGACTCTCACTAATGCCCCATCACCTATTCCCCAGGGCCCTCCGGGGAATACTTAGCTTGCTTCTGGGATGTTGCTCCGCCCCCACTCCCAACTTGGTCCTTGGACTCAGCGGTGCTGCGGGGCTGAATCCTGAGGCCTCACATCTCCGCCTTGCCAGGAGGGCCAGGTGGCCGTGCCCAGGGCGCACAGCTTCACCAGGCTGCGGTTACACGGGACCAGATTACCCAGCGCGCGGGATCCCAGGACACGGGGCGCGGTTACACCCGGCGTGGGGCTACAGAGGGTGCGGGGGTCCAGGGCATGTGGTTAGTCAGGACGCAGGGGACATCGCCACTGGGGCTGGGGGGACCACTCCCTGTCGCCCTTTGGATTGTGGGAGCTCGTGGCCTCGCCCGGGGTCTAGGGGTCCACGCAGGGGGTGGCCCAGGCGCCGCAGGTTCCCCAAAGCCCGAAGCCCGGGTGTCCTGGGGCAGGAGAGTTGGGTGGGGGCGACACCCGGGCATTGGGCTGCGAGTGAGGCTCCCCCTGCAGGGGTCCTGGCTCCGCGGGTCCCGCAGGCAGGTGGTCCTGGCAGTCCCTGGAACTCGCTGGGCCCCCGGAGGGCTGAGCACCGGCAGCGGGGCAGTGCCCGGCCTTCGAGGAAGCCCGAAGAGCTGACTGCAGGGTAGGGCCAGCCTCCGAGGGGGAGCATCTCAAGGAGCCAAGGTCAGAGCAAAGCAGGAGAAATTAATGAGGGGAGACGCTTGGTACACTGGGGGTCAGGGCTGCCTTTGCACGGAGTGGCCTGCTACCCCCTCCCAGTCCCCTTCCACCACTGCGCACCACCTTAAAGGAGAGATTACAAAGGAATTCAGATTCCAGATGAATTGTAGCTCTAAATGTAAAAGGTAAGACTACACTTCTATTAGCGCTTACAGGAAAATGGTTCCTTGGAGAAGGCAAAGCTTCTTTAGGCAGAACACAAAAAAAGGACTAGTCATAAAGGACAAAAAGGATACATTAGAGTACACTATAACTCAGGACCTCTCTTGATCAAACGACACCATCAAGACAATCAAAAGACAAGCCGCAGGGTGGGAGGAGATATTTGGCACACATATCTCACAAAGAATTCATAGCCAGAACCGTACTCTATAAGTCAACAAGAAAAGGCAGAAATTCCCCAAGAAAAATCATCCAGTGATTTGATCGGGCACTTCACAAATGAGGTTCGCCAAATGGCAAGAAGCCTGTGAACGTGGGAGGGGTGGCGCCTGAAGTCCCATCTACCTGGAGGCTCAGGCCGGAGGGTCTCTTGAGACCAGGAGTTCCAGCGTCAGCCAGTCATTGGTCGCTCTCTAGTCAGCAGGAAAAGAAACCATCCAACATTGCTTCAGACCTGTCAGGATGGCTACAACGAAGAAGATGGTAAGGATGTGGAGCAAATGCAACTCTTATACACTGCAGATGGGAGTGAATATTTTACACATTGGCTATGGAAAATAGGTGGCATCCACTAAAGTTGAAGAAATGTTTACAACCCAGCCATTTCACTCTTAAGTATGTATACATATATTCACCAGAAAAAGTACTTATTCCACAACTTAGTTCTTTAACTTAATACTATGGCTTTGAAATCTATTCATATTGATATATAGAAATCTGTATTATTCATCTTTTTTTTTTTTTTTTTTTTTTTGAGACTGGGTCTTACTCTGTCACTCAGGTTGGAGTGCAGTGGTGCAATCACAGCTCACTGCAGCCTTGATCTTCCGGCCCAAGCAATCCTTCTGACTCAGCCTCCAAAGTAGCTTGGACTACAGGCATGTGCCACCTGGTTAATTTTTTTTAATTAATTAATTTATTTATTTATTAGACAAGAGTTCCACTCTTGTTGCCCAGGCTGGAGTGCAATGGCATGATCTCAGCTCACCGCAACCTCTGCCTCCCGGGTTCAAGTGATTCTCCCGCCTTAGCCTCCTGAGTAGCTGGGATAATAGGCATGCACCACCACACCTGGTTAATTTTGTATTTTTAGTAGAGATGGGGTTTCACCATGTTGGTCAGGCTGGTCTCGAGCTCCTGACCTCAAGTGATCTGCCTGCCTCGGCCTCCCAAAGTGCTGGGGTTACACGGGTGAGCCATCACACCCAGCTAATTTTTAAACTTTTTGTAGAGATGTGGTCTCTAACTTCCGGATTCAAGCAATTCTCCCACCTCGATCTCCAAAGTGCTAGGATTACAGGTGTAAGTCCCTGTGTCTGGCCATATTATTCCTTTTAATAAGTGCATATGTTATTCATTCATAAGAATATTTCACAATTGGCCACGTGGTGGCTCACACCTGTAATCCCAGCACTTTGGGAGGCCGAGGTAGGTGGGTGGATTGCTTGAGCTCAGGAGTTTGAGACCAACCTGGGTAACATAGTGAAATCCCATCTCTATCAAAAATACAAAAACTAAGGCCGGGCGCGGTGGCTCAAGCCTGTAATCCCAGCACTTTGGGAGGCCGAGACGGGCGGATCGCGAGGTCAGGAGATGGAGACCAGCCTGGCTCACACGGTGAAACCGTCTCTACTAAAAAAGTACAAAAAACTAGCCGGGCGAGGTGGCGGGCGCCCTGTAGTCCCAGCTTACTCGGGAGCTGAGGCAGGAGAATGGCGTAAACCCGGGGAGGCGGAGCTTGCATTGAGCTGAGATCCGGCACTGCACTCCAGCCTGGGCCACAGAGTTGAGACTCCATCTCAAAAAAATTACACATATATATAATATATATAAATTAAAAATTAAAAAAATAATTTTTTAAACAAAGAATATTTCATGATTGTTTGTCCAGTTTCCTATTTCCATTTCATTGCTTCCAATTATTTGCCATCACAAACAGTGCTGCAGCAAACACGCTGCCTGGTGAAAGTAACCTGGAGTAAGGCCCAGAGGAAAACTCCTTATCTGAGAAGCTTAGAAGTAAATTAGACTTCCTTGTTATCTAAAGCCAGCATCCGGTTCCAGGCTTCTTTCCCAAAATGTATATGTAATTCAAATTTCTATACATCTGCAGAATGCAGATGTCAAAACTCATTGTGCAACCCTTGCTGGCATTAAAGCATCAGAATGTCTACAAAGGTAATCATTTATCTGTCATGTCTTAACGTGGCTAATATGGTCCAAATTACCCTTAAGCTCCCACTTTACGGTCCGTAAATAGCCCTAAGGAAAATCCACTGCAGTGTGCTGTCCTGTCTTGCTGAAGCGCCCACTGCACTCTTCCGCAGCATATTTTTTATCTAATAAAACTTTCTCTTTCCCTCCCTCCCTCCCTCCTTCCCTTCCTTCCTTCTTTCTTTCTCTCTTTTGGAATCTCACTTGTTGCCCAGGCTGGACTGCAGCTCACTGCAACCTCCACCTTCTGGGTTCAAGCAATTCTCCTGCCTCAGCCTCCCATGTAGCTGGGATTACAGGCATGCACCACCACACCCGACTAATTTTGTATTTTAGTAGAGATGGGGTTTCACCATATTGGTCAGGCTGGTCTCAAACTCCTGACCTCAGGTGATCCACCCACCTCGGCCTCCCAAAGTGCTGGGATTACAGGCGTGCGCCACCGCGCCTGGCCTCCTTTTCAAGCCTATACTATTGGTAAATTCTTCTTACTAACTAAGAGCCAATCACTTTCCTTTGCCTGGCCTCTGACACCTCGCCTGACGTAAGGTAAGGAGTTTCTCTAAAGCCTGCCCCAAGAAGTGAAATAGCTAGATGAGAGAGTATACACATTTCAGCTTTGCTAGAATTGCCACATTGGTCTTTAGAGTGGCCATATTACTTAACATGCCTACAAGCAGTATGTGAGGATTTGCATTTCCCTGTAACCTCCTGGCACTGACAGGCTGATTCTGGCAATGTGATGGGGATGAAATTATATCTCCCTGTGGGTCTCCTTTGCATATCCCTCAATGGCGAGTGTGTGCAGCTTTCCTCTTGTCTATGGGCCATTCACCGTTTTCCTTCTGCGAATGGCCTCTTCATATTCTTTGCCCATTTTTTCTGTTATCTTTCTCTTATTGATCTGTAAAAGTTCTTTATGCATTCTGGAATAAATCCTGTGTCTAATACATAAGACATAGTGTACGTAGTACAAAATCTTCTATTCAGTGGCTGGTTCCTTAGCTTTGTTGTTTTGTTTTGTTTATTTTGAGACAGTCTCACTCTTGCCCAGGCTGGAGTACAGTGGTGTGATCTCGGTTCACTGCAACCTCAGCCTCCCAGGTTCAAGTGATTCTCCTACCTCAGCCTCCTGAGTAGCTGGGATTACAGGCGCGCGCCACCACACCCAACTATTTTTTGTATTTTAGTAGAGACAGGGTTTCACCAGGTTGGCCAGGCTGGTCTCAAATTCACCTCAGCCTCCCCAGTAGCTGGGACCACAGGCACTTACCACTACGCCCAGCTAATTGTTGTGGTTTTGTAGAGATGAAGTTTTGCCATGTTGCCCACGCTGGCCTTGAACTCCTGGGTTCAAGCAATCTGCTCACCTTGGCCTCCCAGTTTTTTTTTTGTTTGTTTGTTTGTTTGTTTGAGACAGTGTCTTGCTCTGTCAGCCACAGCCAGGGTGGAGTGCAGTGGCACAATCTCAGCTCACTACAGTCTTGACCTCATGGGCTCAAGTGATCCTCCCACCTCAGCCTCCTAAGTAGCTGGGATTACAGGCATGCTCCAAAATGCCCAGCTAATTCTTTGTATTTTTTGTAGAGAAGGGGTTTCACCATGTTGCCCAGGCTGGTCTCGAATTCCTGGGCTCAAGCCATCCTCCTGCCTTGGCCTCCCAAAGTGTTAGGATTACAGCTGTGAGCCACTGGACCCGGCCTATAGTTTTTTGTTTTGTTTTATTTTGTTTTGTTTTGTTTTTTGAGATGGAGTCTCACTCTGTCACCCAGATGGGAGTGCAGTGGTGCAATCTTGGCTCACTGCAATCTCTGCCTCCCAGGCTTAAGCAATCCTCCCACCTCAGCCTCCAAGTAGCTGGGACCACAGACATACACTACCACACCTGACTAAGCTTTTGTATTTTGGTAGAGATGGGGTTTCACCATCTTGCCCAGGCTGGTCTCGAACTTCTGAGTTCAAGCAATCTGCCCACTTAACCTCCCAAAGTGCTGGAATTATAGGGGCGAGCCATGACCCCAACCCTGCCTATGTGTTTTCATTAGTTCATTCCCACATTGCTATAAAGAACTGCCGGAGACTGGGTAATTTATAAAGGAAAGAAGTTTAATTGGCTCTGTCTCCCAGGCTGGAGTGCAGTGGCATGATCTTGGCTCACTGCAGCTTTGACCTTCTAGGCTCAAGTGATCTTTCCACCTCAGTCCCCAGTTAGCTGGTGCTACAGGTGTGCACCACCATGCCCGGCTAATTTTCTTTTTTTTTTTTTTTTTTTTTTTTGGTAGAGATGGGGTTTTGCCATGTTTCCCAGGCTCTTCTCGAACTCCTGACCTCAAGTGATCCACCTGGCTCAGCCTCCCAAAGTGTTGGGATTACAGGCATGAGCCACTGTGCTCAGCCTTTTGTTTTTTTCAAGTCAATCTCTGACAAATAAACAGTCATATTTTCTTTGGAAAAAAGCTCTTCTACTCCAGGACAGATCCAGTTTTGTGGGGTCTCTGTCTTGATACATAGATGAGGAGTCCTCTTTAAGAAAGAACATAATTATATAAAGTTATTATACAAAGTGCTATATACTTGGCTGGGTGCCATGGCTCACTCCTGTAATCCCAGCATTTTGGGAGGCCAAGGCGGGCAGATCACTTGAGGAGTTTGAGACCAGCCTGGCCTACATGATGAAACCCCATCTCAACCAAAAAATACAAAATTAGCTAGGCGTGGTGGCATGTGCCTGTAGTCCTAGCCACTCAGGAGGCTGAGGCATGAGAATCGCTTGGACGCAGGAGGTGGAGGTTGCAGTGAGCCGAAGTCGTGCCGCTGCACTCCAGCCTGGGTGACAGAGTGAGACCCGGTCTCAAAACCAAACCAAACCAAAACCAAAACCAAAACAAAGTGCTGTATATTCAAAGAATGCACAGTCAGGGATGAAAGTCATTATTTATTTACAGTGAGAAAATAATAAATAGCACAAAATGACAAAATACAGAAAATATAATCACATTATATATGATATGTAATATTATTTACAAAATAAAATTATATTAGTCTGTTTTCGTGCTGCTAATAAAGACATACCTGAGACTGGGAAATTTAGAAAGGGAGGAGGTTTAATTACTCACAGTTCAGCATGGCTGGGAGGCCTAAGGAAACTTATAATCGTGATGAAGGCACCTCTTCCCAGGGCGGCAGTGGAGAGAATTAGAACCCAGTGAAGGGAGAAGCCCCTTATAAAACTATCGGATCTCATCAAAACTCACTTACTATCACGAGAACAGTATGGGGAAACTGTCTCCATGATTCAATTATCTCCACCTGGCCCCACTCTTGACAGGTGGGGATTATTGCAATTCAAGGTGAGATTTGGAGGAGAGACACAGTGCCAAACCATATCATAGATACAATGTGACATATACAATATTATCCTTTTTTCTTTTTTTTTTCTTGAGACAGAATCTTGTTCTGTCACCCAGGCTGGTGTGCAGTGGTGCAATCTTGACTCACTGCAACCTCCGCCTTCTGGGTTCAAGCAATTCTCCTGTCTCAGCCTTCCAAGTAGCTGGGACTGCAGGTGTGTGCCACCATGCCTGGCTAATTTTGGATTTTAGTAGAGACGGGGTTTTACCATGTTGGCCAGGCTGGTCTTGAACTCCTAACCTCAGGTGATTTGCCCACCTCAGCCTCTCAAAGTACTGGGTTACAGACGTGAGCCACCACCCCTGCCAGTTTGTAGTATTTGTGATTTGCTTTCTCACCACCAGTAATATTTACTTTCATCCTTAACTTGTCAAAATTGAGTGTACTTTTTTTTTTTTTTTGAGACGGAGTCTCGCTCTGTCACCCAGGCTGGAGTGCAGTGGCGGGATCTCAGCTCACTGCAAGCTCCGCCTCCTGGGTTTATGCCATTCTCCTGCCTCAGCCTCCCGAGTAGCTAGGACTACAGGTGCCAGCCACCTCGCCCGGCTAGCTTTTGTATTTTTTAGTAGAGACGGGGTTTCACCGTGTTAGCCAGGATGGTCTCAAACTCCTGACCTCATGATCCGCCCGTCTCGGCTTCCCAAAGTGCTGGGATTACAGGCTTGAGCCACCGCGCCCGGCCGAGTGTACTTTTCTTAAAGGAACTCTCCCCACCCCAAAGCTGTATAACAAACCTCTCCAGAATTTTCTATGACCACTGACCATTGTCGTGGGCAGAATAATGCCCTCCTCCCAAATGCCCATATCCTGATCCCTGGAACCTGTGAATATGTTACCTCACAATGCAAAAGGGACTTTGCAGATGTGATTAACTTAAAGACCTTGAGCTGGGAGATTATCTTGTGTTATCTGGTGGGTCCAATGTCATCACAAGGGTCCTTATAAGAGTGAGGCAGGCCAGGCATGGTGGCTCACGCCTGTAATCCCAGCACTTTGGGAGGCTGAGGTGGGCAGATCATGAGGTCAGGAGACTGAGACCATCCTGGCTAACACGGTGAAACTCCATCTCTACAAAATACAAAAAATTAGCTGGGCATGGTGGCAGGCGCCTGTAGTCCCAGCTACTCGGGAGGCTGAGGCAGGAGAATAGTGAGAACCCAGGAGGCGGAGCTTGCAGTGAGCTGAGATCACACCACTGCACTCCAGCCTGGGTTACAGAGCAAGACTCGGACTCAAAAGAAAAAAAAAAAAAAAAAAGAGTGAGGCAGGTGTGTGAGGACATCTTTTCTTCTGCTCATCTTAAGTTTTCCAGCCGGGGTCCTGAAAATTGGGCTAACAAAAGACAGACTAACAAGAGAAAACAAACAAATTGTTAGAAAGTGCAGCACACATCACTTGGGAGAAACCTTGGTGATGAGTAACTCAGAGGGATATTTAGAACTGGGTTTGTGTAGGCGGGGCAGGATGGCTCACGCCTGTAATCCAAGCACTTGGGAGGCCAAGGTGGGTGGATTATTTCAGGTCAGGAGTTTGAGACCAGCCTGGCCAACATGGTGAAACCCCGTCTCTACTAAAATACAAAATTAGCTGGGTGTGGTGGCATGGGCCTGTAATCCCAGCTACTCAAGAGACTGAGGCAGGAGAATCACTTGAACCCAGGAGGTGGAGTTTGCAGTGAGACGAGATTGTGCCACTGCACTCCAGCCTGGGTGACAGATCAAGACACTTATCTCAAAAAAAAAAAAAGAAGAAGAACTGGGTTTATGTAGCATTTTAGCAAAGAAACAATACATTTTAGAGAAGCGATGAGACACAGGGAAAGGGTTTTAGGTTTCCAAGGGTGACAAACTGTGAGAAGGTGACCAGATGAGGGAAGCTAACAGAAGAGTAGAGCCACCTGGGCAGGTCCATCTGGATGCTGACTTTCCGTCTTCCACACGGCCATAAAGCTTCCCTGGGAGAGGGCATTTATAGCAATCCTCATTCCCCAGAAGTTTCTGCTTTTTTGTCAGGTAAGAAAAGCACCAAGAAGATGTTTTCTGCATCTACTGATTCTCATTTGCCTCTAACTCAAATTAAGCATTATACCAACATAGCGTATTTTGGGGTGGCATATTCCTATGAGCTACACAGGAAATCAGAGTCAGAAAGAAAGAGATGTGAAGGCTGGGCGTGGTGGCTCACACCTGTAATCCCAGCACTTTGGGAACCCAAGGTGGGAGGACTGATTGAACCCAGGATTTTGAGAACAGCTTGGGTAACATAGGAAGACTCCCGTCTCTACCAAAATTGAAAATTAGCTGGGCATGGTGACATACACCTGAAGTTCTGGCTACTCGGAAGGTAGTGATCCCCTGAGATAGGGATCACTCGAGCCCAGTGGATTCATATTGCAGTGTGCTATAATAGTCTGGGTGACAGAGTGAGACCCTGTCGAGAGAGAGAGAGAAAGGGAGGGAGGGAGGGTGGGTGG
>NW_016809768.1:16775-39493 GCF_001698545.2 Rhinopithecus bieti
CTTCCTTCCTTCCTTCCTTCCTTCCTTCCTTCCTTCCTTCCTTCCTTCCTTTCTTTCTTGACAGGGTCTGGCTCTGTTACCCAGGCTGGAGTGAGGTGACACATTCTTGACTCACTGCAACCTCCACCTCCTGGGCTCAAGTGATCCTCCCACTTCAGCTTCCTGAGTAGCTGGACCACAGGCATGTGCCACCAACCCTGGCTTGTTTTTGTATTTTTTGTAGACATGGGTTTTTGCCATGTTGCTCAGGCTGGTCTCAAACTCCTCAGCTCAAGCAGTCCACTGCCTTGGCCTCCCAAAGTGCTGCAATTACATGCATGAGCCACTATGCCTGGCCTATTAAGGGTTAATTGAACCATTTCCTACCCAAGTGGGATCATATTCTACATGAGTTTTGTAGCTTGCTCTTCTTATTTTTCCAGTTAACAGCAGGTCTTGAAGCCCTTTTTTGTAAGTGCGTGTGGAGCCACGTCACTCCTGTTAAAGGCTGTTGGAGGTGGTGTTGCTCACTACCTTCCTTCTGCTCCCTATGCGTCCAGCCGTCTGCAGTCAGGTAGGGCCCCATGCCTAGCTACGGCTGTTGGCTTGTGAGCAGAAATGACATGACTGGTTCTGATTTACGTGAAAGAGGGAATTAGAAGTCCAGTTTCATCATCCAGGCCTAAGAGTCGCACTCAGGCACCCTGTTCCCAGGGGGGCATCTCATGGGGAGACACGCAGCAGACAGAGGAGAGTGGCAGACAATGCTGGTTGCTATGCCAACATCTACCCTTCCCTTTCTTCTCTGTAACAAAGCTCTAGCTTGAAGCTGGGCACATCACTTGGTCACCCTCAATGCTAAGTGTGGCCTTGTATCTCAGTTCTGGGTGGGAAGGTGGCTCA
The DNA here is from genome assembly GCF_001698545.2 of Rhinopithecus bieti. Lineage (NCBI taxonomy): Eukaryota > Metazoa > Chordata > Mammalia > Primates > Cercopithecidae > Rhinopithecus > Rhinopithecus bieti. The sequence continues at coordinate 17,658 of NW_016809768.1, forward strand.
AATGGGGATGACTCATGTAGGGGGCACTGCTTTGCCTCCTGCACTCCCTGGGCTCTCCAAAGTGATTGTAAGAAGCAGACACTTGAGAACCCAGAAGATTCTTTTCATCCATCACTTGGCTTAATTGAGGTGGTGGTGGGAGGCCACAAAGGCTGCCCAGCCCCTCGGAACCACTGTCATGTCTTTGGTTCAACCTTCCTTGATCCACGTTGCTCTACCCAAGAGTCTTTGGTAGCAACAGAGACCCATGCAAGCTTACTTCTGCTAAAAGTGGGCAGGCCAGGCAGCAAACTTCAGATTCCAGAAGGCTTCAGGAATAGAAACTTCTCTCTTCTTTGGAGGTCTGCATCGCTCCACAGCCCTGCCTCTGTCTATTGCTGTCTTACTCTCCATTGTCTCTGAAGCTGCCTCAGGATCCTTAGGGTGTTGCTTTTGCAGTTGGAAACCTCTGTGGCTGCTGGTGCCTTTGCCCGAGTTTTTGCTTGGACCTGCTTGGCTCATTCTGCCCACTTGGCCTGGCAGGCTACACTCAGTTCATGCTACTTACCTGGATCTCATACCTGCCAAGGGTGAGCCAGTAGCAAAGTGGAGTGAGCGTGGGGTCTGACCACTGTGCACAGCCAAGCGAACTGGCTGCTGCTATGGGACAGGCAGCTCCAGGCGCTGGCACAGGCACTGACTCCATGCAAGGCTGCACCTGGATCAGATGTACTGCAAGCAGCTTCCTCTGTGATTACCTGTGTCTGGACAAGGGGAGCATGGTGGTATCTGGAAGCTTGGAGATGCCAGGAACCACAGAGCCCCAAAGAAGGTGTCACAGCCCTGGCTCAGGGAGCCCCTGGGTCTGGGCTTCCTGAAGGGCCACAGCTCTTCTCTCCTTCTTGTTGCCCACAACATGGTGAGTGGGGGGTTGGGGGGCATGTTTCAGCCCTGTTTCTGTTACAGCTCTTTCAGTCACACCATGTGGTGAGTTCTTGTCCCATGTCCAGGAAGAATGTGGTACGTGGACGACTGGAGGGTGAGCAAGATGGACAGGAGTTTTACTGAGTGACAGAACAGCTCTCAGGAGACCCAAAGTGGGTAGTTTGTTTCCACAGGGAGGTAGTCCTGATGAATGCAGCCCTCAGCAGAGAGGAGATCCAGAGTGGGTAGCTCCTTTCTGAAGGCAGGGCATCCTGATGAGTGTCTGGCTATCAATGGAGAGGAGACCCAGAGTGGGTAGCTGCTGTGCACAGGCAGGTTGTCCTGACGAGTTAAGGAGACCCAAAGTAGGTCATCCCTTCCTGCAGCTGGTAGTCCTGATGTCTGTGGGAGTCTGGGGTTTTTATGGGCTTAGAAGGGAGGAAGTGTGTGCTGACCATGGGCAGCCATAGGTGGGCCTGGAAAAAGTGCCATAAGTTCTCACTCGAGACTGTGGACTCCATCTGTAACTGACAGTCCAGCCCCTAGGCTTCAGGCTGTCCCTTGCTTGAATGTAGGACTTCACTGGGGACCCTCCTCTTCCCACTCAGGAGCCTATCTTCTTCCTGCTGCCATCAACATGCCACCCATGGTCCCCAAGCTGTTCATGTTGAGGGGCACCTGCAGGCCCACACTGAGCTGCCCTCAGCACCCCTTTGGCTTCCCTCTCATGCTGGCTGACACCCAAAGTCCAGAGGGGGCAAGGTGTCAGGGGGCTGGCATGTCAGCAGCATCCCAAACGCAATCACTCAGCCAGGTCATGACAGTGCCCAGGCTTGGCCACAACTTTGCTGTACCCCAGAGTGGGTACTGGGAGCAGGGAGAAGCCAGGCAACAGGAGCAGACACTTTCAAGCCTGCAGGGGTAAGGGGCTTCCCGGGTCCCCAAGAGTGCACGGATGCCTGGGGTCTGGAGCTGAGGCTGAGCGGCTACAGCTGCGCCTGGGAGCACGGAGCTTCCGTGCTGCCAACTCTGTAGGGGCCAGGGCTCCTGCCTGTTATGCGGAGCATGCCGCCCTGTCCGCACCTCCCCCACTGCAGCTAGCATTTTCCCAGTGGCCTCTCCAGATGGGCCACTGTTGTCATCAAAGCCAATGAGTCTACTTGCTCCCTGTCCACATGACTGTTGTTTGCTGTGTCTCTAGAAAAAAAATACGTCAACCAAGAGGAGGCTTAATACCCTGTGCCAGGCCCTGTACTAGCACTGGCCGATATCTTGATTAGAAAAGACAAGGTATTAAATGTACCTCCCCTGAAGTAAAACCATGGGACAGGCAGTTTATGTACTTAATAGGAGCTGGGCAGGGCAGATGAAAATCAAAGAGGGGAACATATATTCAGGGCAACTTGACTATGTGTCTCCTGGGTTGCAGTCCTCGAATTTGGCCCAAATAAACTCTCTAATTATACTTAAGAAAGACAGAGAGAAAAAAAAGGAAAATCACAGAAGACAAGAATGGGCTGCATACAAACTTCCTGGTTCAGAGGGGCTTCGTTACCTACCATTACAAAATTAGATAGGAAACCAAAAGTCAGCTGAAAATAACTTCTGAAGAACAATCTACTTATAGCCAGGTGTGGTGGCTCATGCCTACAATGCCAGCACTTTGGGAGGCTGAGGCAGGAGGATCACTTGAACCCAGGAGTTCGAGACCAGCCTGGACAATATAGTGAGACCCCCATTTCTAATATAATAAAAGGAAAAAAAGAAAAAAATTAATATGGCAAGTGATGTTAGTGAAACTACAATGAGGAACCCTGAAATCTTGTGCATTCTAAGAAGCCACAAAACATTGGCCCAAACTGCTGGAGTTAACTTCTTGGAACTCTGGAAATTAAACAAAGACTTGTAAGAAGTCAGGAAGCACTTGATAAGAGGAACAGCTGAAGGAAGGGCTGGTGTCTCCGTAAGAGCAGTAGGCGTTGTGGCAGTTAACTCTATTCCTCTCCCTGGCTCCCCAGCAAAGCAGGAAACTTGAAAATGAGAGGCCAGTTCAGGCACAGTGGCTCATGCCTGTAATCCCAGCACTTTGGAAGTTCGACATGGGTGGATCACCTGAGGTCAGGAGTTTGAGACCATCCTGGCCAACATGGTGAAATCCCGGCACTACTAAAAATACAAAAGTTAGCCTGATGGCATGTGCCTGTAATCCCAGCTATCCCAGCTACTCAGGAGGCTGAGGCACAAGAATTGCTTGAATCTGGGAGGTGGAGGTTGCAGTGAGCTATCACACCACTGCACTCCAGCCTGGATGACAGAGTGAGACTCCATCTCAAAAAAAAAGAGAGAGACCAAATATACAGACAATGGCCAGGCCATATATACAAACAGAACTCTAACCCACAACCGGTAACAACAAGCCCAGGAAGGAAGCCAAACCCTTATCTGCATAACAACTCAGGAAGCCAGCATGCTACAAGTCAGACTTGCTGGAGGTCCAATCGCTCTCTCTAGAAACAAATCACAAAGTAAAAACAATTACTTCTGTGACAACTGGCCCCAAGTAGCCAGTTGACTGATTAATAACTAGCCACTTTCCTAATTTTTGTGCCTGCTTCCAGCTTAGGACCAAACAGAGAAAGTCAATTTGCTCCCCTAAGCGATCATATAGGAGCCCCATTTCTTGTGAGCCCTCCAGCTTCCCTAGGTCAATAGCCTCCCATCTGCACACACCTGAGACTTCCCTTTTTTCTGCCATGAAGCTTCCCCAATCCCCTGCCTGCTTTTGAGTCTCTGCTGAAACACAGGATAGTGGCTTCCTCCCTTGTTAAAGCAACCTCTGAGTAGATAAATAGCCTTTGCTTCTCTCTTTATTTCCATACAGGTAACAGCACACATCCCCAGCACCAGAGAGAGCAGAACAGACCTCATTCTCAAAGAACTGTCATTATTTGACCTGTCTTCCCTGGAAGACCAGCTCAAAACACTTGTCTTTATTTTTTTTGACCCAGAACTTTGCCAGTGTTGAAGACTTATGCAGGGAATGTTTGTCAAAAACACAGCCAAAGGCTTTAGTTGTTGCTGCCTGAGGCAATAGATAACAGTTGAGAAAAACAATAATTAATTGAAATTGTTCCATTAATTGGAAATGGTGTTCAAAACCAATATCCGAGTGCTCAGTGTGCTTATTGCCACTAAGGTGTTTGTGTGTGTGTGTGTGTGTGTGTTTGTGTGTGTGTGTTTGAGATGGGAGTCTTTTTATGTTGCCCAGGCTGGTCTTGAACTCCTGGACTCAAGTGATCCTCTGACCAGGTAGCTAGGATTACAGACTCATGCACCATTCCCAGCTCACGGTATTGGTTTTTAAATGCCCTTTCAGCCTGCAGGGTAAAAAATAGTCATGCACCACATGACAATGTTCGGGTCAATGACGGATGATATATATGATGGTGGTCCCATAAGATTATAAGACTGTGGAGGCTAAAGCAATTCCATCTTGGATTCTAATCCACCATGGTGACTTCTCATTAACCCTGGTTCAGGGAGGCCTCTAAGATTTCTATTTCATCTGCTATTACCATAAACCCTGGCCCTGGGTCAAAACAACCTTGACCATAAATCCTGCCCTTAGGCAGATTCATGTAGCATTCTTGCCTTTCCCTAGGGGATCAGCTTCACTTGTCCTACAGATTCCTTCCCTGTGGTAGGAATGGTGTGAGGGTCCACCATCTTTTGGCCACCTGAGACATGGCTTCTGTTCCTAAGTCTTTATTAAATGCTTGTTTCTGAGGAGCTGGATTTGTCAGCCTCTTCTTTAGCCCTCAGCTTCCTTGGACTTTGGGGGTAGGTTTGCATAGACTGGCCTGCTATGGAGCAAATACCATGTTTTTACTGTACTTTTTTATGTTAAGATATGTTTAGATACATGAATACCACTGTGTTACAATGGCCTGCACTCTTCAGTACAATAACATGCTGTACAGATTTGTAGCCTAGGCACAATCGGTTGTGTAGTGGGCTACACCATCTATGTTTGTGTGAGCACACTCTATGATATTCGCACAGTGACAAAATCACCAGACACATTTCTTAAAAGGTGTCCCTGATGTTGAGACAGGAGAAAGAAACAGATCAGGCGGGCAGTAAGGGTGGGTCCCTGGTTGAATTCTTTCAAACAAAAGAACAGCCTGCAGGCATAGATAAGGGAACTTACACAAGGGAGTTTGCCTAAGACATGCCCACAGCTGCACAGATAAGAAAGGCCAGCGGATCACCTGAGGTTGGGAATTTGAGACCAGGCTGGTCAACATGGAGAAACTCCATCTCTACTGAAAATACAAAATTAGCTGGGCATGGTGGCGCATTCTTTTAAAACCAGCTATTCGGGAGGCTGAGGCAGGAGAATTGCTTGAACCCAGGAGGCGGAGGTTGCAGTGAGCAGAGATCTCACTGTCAGGCCTCTGAGCCCAAGCTAAGCCATCGTATCCCCTGTGACCTGCACATATACATCCAGATGGCCTGAAGCAACTGAGAATCCACAAAAGAAGTGAAAATAGTCTTAACCAATGACATTCCACTGTTGTGATTTGTTTCTGCCCCACCCTAACTGATCAATGTACTTTGTAATCTTCCCCACCCTTAAGAAAGTTTTTTGTAATCTACCCCACCCTTAAGAAGGTTCTTTGTAATCTCCCCCACCCTTGAGAATGTACTTTGAGAGATCCACCCCCGGCCTGCAAAACATTGCTCCTAACTCCACCGCCTATCCCAAAACCTGTAAGAATTAATGATAATCCAATGATAATCCACCACCCTTTGCTGACTGTTTTTTCAGACTCAGCCCGCCTGCACCCAGGTGAAATAAACAGCCTTGTTGCTCACACAGAGCCTGTTTGGTGGACTCTTCACATGAACGCACGGAACACTCACCATTGCACTCCAGCCTGGGGAACCAGAGTGAAACGCCGTCTCAAAAAAAAAAAAGACTACATAGGTGACTTTCCCAGACATGTCCACAGTGGAAAATTCCGTGCCCTGACACATGCACAGTAAGGGTTACAAAGCAATGTGGAGTAACTCAAGCCAAGGGCACAGATGCACATTAGGAGGACGGGGTAGAGCTACCAGAAGTTTGCACCTTAAGCAAATGAGACACCCAGCCCTCTCCAGTTTCTTATAAAAGCCTTTGCATTCAGCTGTGAAAATGGCAACGCTCTTCAGGTCCCCTCCCTGCAGCAGAAAGCTTTTTTCTCTCACTTATTAAACTTTTGCTCCAACTTCATCCTTTGTGTCCACACTCCTTAATTCTCTTGGTTGCGAGACAAAGAACTCCAGGTGATGCTTCACAGTGAGAGACTGCTCCATTGTGGTGCATTGACGAGACTGTAACACCATTAAGTGACACATACCTGTATATGTGTTCATACTAACTCATGTCACATATGTAACCAGCAGCATGTATCAACAACTATTTCTGGGCCGGGCGTGGTGGCTCAAGCCTGTAATCCCAGCACTTTGGGAGGCCGAGGCGGGCGGATCACGAGGTCAGGAGATCGAGACCATCCTGGCTAACACGGTGAAACCCCGTCTCTACTAAAATACAAAAAACTAGCCGGGCGAGGTAGCGGGCGCCTGTAGTCCCAGCTACTCTGGAGGCTGAGGCAGGAGAATGGCGTGAACCCGGGAGGCGGAGCTTGCAGTGAGCTGAGATCCGGCCACTGCACTCCAGCCCGGGCGACAGAGCAAGACTCCGTCTCAAAAAAAAAAAAAACAAAACAAAAAAAAAAACAACTATTTCTATATGTAACTATCTGCATCTACAGTAAGCTAAGAATGAATTCATACTGATGTTTAATCCATCACCACATGGATCATTCTAGCTTCCTCCCCTTGCTTTTGTGTAAACACACTGAGAAATGTACCTTCTGCCATCTGCCGCTATTTACATAATTGCTCTATTCCAGTATATATGTATAGCAGTATCTGAATTATTAGCTCATACCTCCATAGCAAACAACTTTATTAAGTAGAGTACAGTGCTCATGTGCAATTCTTTCTGTCTTTAGTCTTAGAGGTGCAACTCATTTCCAAGTTACTTAGCTCAGCAACTTCCCATCCCCTCCACCCCTCACGCCTCCATCCCCTCCAGCAAAGTTGTTGCATGCATTTGTAATACAGTTTGTTGTGTAAACCAAAAATACAATTCTAAGCCCCCCAACTGACTGAATAGACCCCTCCTGTCTACCACGGGGGTCCAAAGAAACCTGAAAAACTACTTCATGTGATGACAGGAAAGAGAGGTGAGACATGCCTCATTATATTCTCCTCCCTTTGGAGTTCAGGTACAACTGACCAACAGTAACATTAAAACAGAGTCTTAAGATTGACAAAACAAGACTCTTTATAGTAATAAGATACCAGATTCCAACCTGACTCTAGTATAACATCACTTGACATATAGTGTGCCCTGAAAGAAATCAAAATATTTATCCATATATATATATATACACACACACACACTATATATATATATATTTTTTGAGACAGAGTTTCACTCTGCCGTCCAGACTAGAGTGTAGTGGCACAATCTCGGCTCACTGAAGCCTCCGCCTCCTGGGTTCAAGTGATTCTCCTGTCTCAGCCTCCCGAGTAGCTGGTATTACAGGCATCCACCACCACACCTAGCTAATTTTTGTATTTTTAGTAGACATGGAGTTTCACCATGTTGCTCAGGCTGGGCTTGAATTCCTGACTTCAGGTGATCCACCTGCCTCAGCCTCCCAAAGTGCTGGGATTACAGGCATGAGCCACTGGGCCCAGCCCCCAAATATATTTCTTTTTTTTTTTTCTTGAAATGGAGTCTTCCTCTGTCACCCAGGCTGGAGTGCAATGGCACAATCTTGGCTCACTGCAACTGCTGCCTCCCAGGTTCAAGCAATTCTCTTGCCTCAGCATCCTGAGTAGCTGGGATTACAGGTGCGAGCCACCATGCCCAGCTAATCTTTGTATTTTTTTTTTGAGATGGAGTCTCGCTCTGTCGCCCAGGCTGGAGTGCAGTGGCACGATCTCGGCTCACTGCAAGCTCCACCTCCCAAGTGCACGCCATTCTCCTGCCTCAGCCTCCCGAGTAGCCAGAACTACAGGCGCCTGCCACCATGCCCAGCTAATTTTTTGTATTTTTAGTAGAGACAGGGTTTCACTGTGTTAGCCAGGATGGTCTCAATCTCCTGACCACGTGATCTGCCCACCTCGGCCTCCCAAAGTGCTGGGATTACAGGCGTGAGCCACCGCACCTGGCCATTTCTTTCTTTCTTTCTTTCTTTTTTTTTTGAGATGGAGTCTCACTCTGTCGCCCGGGCTGGAGTGCAGTAGCACAATCATGGCTCACTGCCACCTCTGCCTCCTGGGTTCAAACAATTCTCCTGCCTCAGCCTACTGAGTAGCTGGGACTACAGGCACATGCCACCCAGCTAATTTTTGTATTTTTAGTAGATACAGGGTTTCACCATGTTGTCCAGGATGGTGTCGAACTCCTGACCTCAGGTGATCCACCTGCCTCAGCCTCCCAAAATGCTAGGATTATAGGCATGAGCCACCATGCCCGGCTCTCTGTCACCTAAATTCTGACAAATTTAGAGAATATTAATTTGAAGGGACGGCAACTAATTAACATGCCCCCACTGCCACTGGGTCCCAGAATGACTCAGGATTCCAGGGGTGCCAAGCACATTGGGGTCCACGCAGAGCATCTGGTGGCCCTGGGAATCTGTCCCCACTTGTTTGTCATATTTTTTTGTTTTATTTTGTTTTGTTTTGTTTTTTTGAAACTGAGTCTGGCTCTGTTGCCCAGACTGGAGTGCAGTGGCATGATCACAGCTCACTGCAACCTCTACCTCCTAGGGTTCAAGCAATTCTTGTGCCTCAGCCTCCCAAGTAGCTGGGATTACAGGTGCCTGCCACCAAGTCCAGCTAATTTTTTGTATTTTTGGTAGAGATGGGGTTTCACTGTGTTGGCCAAGCTGGTCTGGAACTCCTGACCTCGTGATCCGCCCACCTTGGCCTCCCAAAGTGCTGGGATTACAAGCGTGAGCCACCGCGCCCGGCCTGGTATGTTGCATTTTCGTTTTTATTCAGTTCAAAATATTTTTTTATTTTATTTTTGATTGACTCATAAATTATTTAGATGTGTGATATCCAGTTTCAAAAACTTGGGGATTTTCCAGAGATCTTTCTGTTTCTGGTTTATCATTTGATTCCACTGGGGTCAGAAAACATACTTAGTACAGCTTGCATTCTTCAAAAACATTTTTGAGACTTGCTTTATGAGCTGCATTCTAGGACACAGGGGTGTCTAATCTTTTGGCTTCCCTGGGCCACTTTGGAAGAAGGAGAATTGTCTTGGGCCACACATAAAATACACTAACACTAACAATAGCTGATGAGCTAAAAAAAAAAAAAATGCAATAAACATATTATTATCACTATTATTATTTTTGAGACAGAATCTCACTCTGTCACCCAGGCTGGAGTGCAGTCGCACGATTTCAGTTCACTGCAACCTCCACCTCCCGGGTTCAAGTGATACTTGTGTCTCAGCCTCCCAAGTAGCTGGGACTACAGGCCCCCGCCACCATGCCCAGTTAATTTTTGTGTTTTTAGCAGAGACAGGGTTTTGCCATGTTGGCCAGGCTGGTCTCGAACTCCTGACCTCAAGTGGTCCACCCACCTCGGCCTCCCAAAGTGTCTCATAATGTTTTAAGAAAGTTTATGAATTTGCATTGGGCTACATTCAAAGCCATCTTGGGCCACATGTGGCCCACAGGCTGCGGATTGGATGAACTTGGCCTAGAATGTGGTCTACCTCTGTAAGTGGGTCCAGATACAAGTTCAGCAATTGCTGTTCTGAAATTCTGCACCTTCTTTGTTTGTTTGTTTATTGTTTGAGACAGTGTCCCTCTGTTGCCCATGCTGGAGTGCAGTGGCACAATTTTGGCTCACTGCAACCTCTGCTTCCTGGGTTCAAGCAATTCTCTTGCCTCAGCCTCCTGGGTAGCTAGGACTACAGGTGCGTGCCACCACACCTGGCTAATTTTTGTATTTTTAGAAGAGACGGGGTTTCGCCATGTTGGCCAGGCTGGTCTCGAACTTCTGACTTCAGATGGTCTGCCCACCTCAGCCTCCCGAAGTGCTGGGAATACACATGAGCCACTGCACCCGGCAAGCACCTTCTACATTTATTGTTAATTGTAAAACAGTCTTGAGCTGTGCCAAGGATGCCTGGGATGAACTGAACTGTTTGGAATGTACACCTCACCTGTAATTGTGGCACTGCAACTGCAATGCATTGTCGGGGATGGGCTGTCCCACTTACCTGACAGCTATGACAATCATTGCTCTGGAAGAATCAGGTTTCTCATTTGAGATTCCAGCTGGGTTTGATATTTCGCTTCTAGAGACCCACCCAGCAGTGTAAAGAAATAAACAAACTCCGAGAAGCTGTGAGTTCTGAATTGCATAGAGCCAAAAGTTCCAGAGAAAATATTTCAAGCTTTGGGTGTGTTTGAGGAACTGAGAAGTCACAGAATAGCTGGAAAAGAGGATGTAGTGTAAAGTAAACTCAGCTGCACAGACATATGGTCTGTTGGTGGAACTGGAGTCTGACCAGATAATGATCATCAGCGAGGTAGTGCTCTGAAGAAGCCTCTCATCCACAGGCGGGGGTCAGGGCTGCTGTGAACAGTTGTGCAGGTGTGCACTGCACAACTCAGGGCCAGTGTTAACATCACACACACTGGCACATGACAAAAGCTCTGGCTAGTTATGGCCCCTGTGGCTTTACCATGTCAAATGCCTTTCATCTTTCTGGGCCAGCCACTGTGAATCTGAGGGCACAAACCCCGCACAGTTCCTCTGCTCCTGGCAGTGTGGCGTCCCATAAATCCTCCCCAGGGCCATGCCAGTGCCAGCTCAAAAATCTCCCTGTGGGAGGGTATGGCAGACAGACCCAAGGGTAGCCTCCAGTTTCATGCCCTGTATAATCCCTTCCTCTTGAGTGTGAATGGGACCTGTGACTTGCTTATAACCAGTAGAATATAGCACAGGTGACAGGATGTCACTCCATGACTTAGTTACTATAGATACCTAGACAAGCCTCCATCTTACCAGCACACATTGGAGATTTTCCTTCCTGGCTTGATGAAATAAGGACCATGTTATGTTATAAGTTCACCTCACAAAAAAAACACTAACAAGGACCTGAAAGGGACCTTGAGTCAGCAGGCAGCAAAAGCCAGGGCCCCGTGGTCACATGTCCCACCCACTCAGTCCACTGGGCTGCACTGAGCTTGTGCACCAGCTCAGCCCATAGCTGGGCTGTGTGTGCCTCAGCCTGCCTGTGTTACAGCTCCTACCCGTGTTCAGTGTTCCTGAGCTCTTGTCTCACGTCCAGGAAGAATGAGGTTACCCTGACCATCGAAGGGTGAGGAGGGCAGATAATAACTTTATTGAGTGATGGAAAAGTTCTTAGTGGAGAGGGGATGCAAGGGTTGTCCTCCACTCTAAGTTGGGTGGTCTCTCCCTCAGTGTGGCTGGATCTGAGGCTTTTACAGGCTCAGAATGGGGAGTGTGTGCTGATTGGTTTGTGAGTATGCAAGAAAGGTTAAAACAAAGGCACCGCTCAAAGGTGGGCATGACGGTGTAAAAAACCAATTAGGGTAGGGTAGATTTCTGTAAAATAGGTAAAGGGTGGGGATCAATCAGAGGAAAGTGCACCACACGGGAAGACAGGTTCTCAATCCAGTCTGCAGATTTGACTTGTAGCTTGGCTTTCAGGTTTTCAACTGTCTTTGTCTTGGAGATAGGGTTTCACTGGGGTTCCGCCCCATCTGCCTAGGCATTTATCTGCCTTCTGCATCTATCAAGAGGAGGATGCGACCCAGCGGACACCTGATGACAGCCTCATGAGACCCTGCCGTCTCGGAGGACATAGCTGGACTATGCCGGGACTTTTCACCAGCCAGGAAATATATTACCCAGCAATAGAAATGAATGCAGAGGGTCTTGAGAAAACAGTCCAGTTGGAAGCAGAAAATAGAGGACTTGTCTTCAGATGGTGAACATGCAATTTGTACTTCAATTCTGTGTTTATTTGGGGTGGCTTGGGGGTGCTGGTGGAAATTACAGTAGGCAAAGTCCCTGTGGGCCACCCGAGGACCCAGCAACTAGCCCAGTAGCCTGGAGGAGTGGGAGGCAGGGCTGGGACCTGGCCTGGGGAAGGAAGGGGATATTTGCTTGGAACATTCTAGTACAATCAATTGGAATGAAAGGGTTGTCATTTTAACTTTCTGACATAGTTTGGTTAGGTTAGACTTTAAAAATCATTATATGGCCGGGCATGGTGGTTCATGCCTGTAATCCCAACACTTTTGGGAGGCCAAGGTGGATGGGTCACTTGAGGCCAGGAGCTCGAAACCAGCCTGGCCAACATGGCAAAACCCTATCTTTACTAAAAAATACAAAAATTAGGTGGGTGTGGTGGTGTGCGCCGGTAATTCCAGCTACTCAGAAGGCTGAGGCACGAGAATCACTTGAACCCAGGAGGCAGAGGTTGCAGTGAACTGAGATTGTGCCAGTGCACTCCAGCCTGGGTGATAGAATGAGACTGTCTCAAAAAAGAAAAGAAAAAGTATAATGTAATGTTACATGATACACAAAGTAAAACTTCAATACTTAAGAGGGTACACAAATTTCCTTCCTAACCAGTACCCCAGTAACTTTCCTCTGAGTCAACCAACATTGTTTCTGGTTTGACCTGCTAGAAAATTTCAGTGGACAAATTCGATTATTTTTATGTTCCTTTCACCTAACAGAATTTTTCAGGGTTAATTCCACATCAGTATTTACAGATCTGCACTGTTCTTGTTAGTGGCTACGTGATTGTCTTTTGTACTGGTGGACGCATGGTTCCCTGCCTCGCCTGCCCCAGCAAAACATTCAAATGATCTTCCAGAACAAACCTCGGTTCAAGGTCAAGATGGTCTCAATTCATGCAGAGCTGAAGCTATTGACCCTCACTCTCTGTGGTGACAAAGCCAAGTCCCTGTCAATCACACCCCAGAACCTGGAAGGCTCCTGCTGAAAGCTGCCCAATTGTCCCATAGAACTGATGTTTATAGGCCAGGTGCAATGGCTCACACCTGTAATCCCAGTACTTTGGGAGGCTGAGGTAGGCTTGAGGTCAGGAATTTGAGAACAGCCTGGCCAACTTGGCAAAACTCCGTCTCTACTAAAAGTGCACAAAAATAAAAAAAATTAGCCGGGTGTGGTGGTGCCTGCCTGTAATCCCAGCTACTTGGGAGACTGAGGCATGAGAATCACTTGAACCCAGGTTGCAGCGAGCCAAGATGGTGTCACTGAACAACAGAGTGAAACTCTGTCTCAAAACAAAACAAAACAAAACAAAACAAAACAAGACTGATGTTTATAGTTTATTTTGAGTAAACATAGAAATTGCCCCTCCCAGTTGTGAAATTTGAGAAAGTTATGTTTGTTTTTTCTGAGCTCCCTTCTCAGGAGACCAACCAGCTGGCCTCCCAGATAGTATCAAGAAGCTGAAACTCATCAGTCACTGCATTTGGACAATGAGAAGCCAAATCCTTCACCTCTGATGACTGCCTAAGTGGCCACCTGCTCCCTGTTAACCGACTCCTCTTCCTTACCCCTCCCTAATTCCTGCTTTCCTGCATGTGGTTACGTTTCTGCTATATCAACCCCTAATTGTAATCAGTCAAGAAGGATTTGAGACATAGTCCCATCTCCTTGGCTGCAGCACCCAATTAAAGCCTTCTTCCTTGGCAATAATAGTGGCTTCAGGGATTGGCATGGCAAGCACTAGAACCTAGGCCAAATTCCTGTTGTTTCGGTAACGCTGCCAGCCATGCCAAAGTCCCAGTTTGCCCAAGAAGACTTGTAGGAGCAGCTTTGAGGGTTTGTAACCCTCAAAGTGAATCTCCCAAAGCACAGAAAGAGGCTGCCCCAGAGCTAGTTCTCTGCTTCCTGGAGAGAGATCCACTGCTACTTGCAAAAGATGGACTGCTCTGCCCTTCCTGCCTATTTCCCCTAGCCCCCATCCAGCCCCTTTCCTGTTCCAGCCCCTAGCGGGATCAGGTGTGGGGTGCACACCTGTAACCATGGAGTACCCTGGGGAGAGCCAGAGGTATCAATGGCTCTGGTCCTCATGCCATGGGTTTCCACTTAGAGACTGGTACCATCTTTTAGCTCTGGGGGTTTGGGGTCCTGGTGTTCCTCCTGATCCCTCCTAGGAAGAGTACAGGGTGCTCATAGGTTGCCATAGGCTGAGCTCTGGTGCAGCTCCAGGGGTCAGGACCCGTCATCTTCCTGGTGCCACCTGCCCATTCTAGAACAAAGAATCCATCAGGTATTGATCAGGGTTTCAGCAGCCAGGAGGCTGGACAGCTCCACGTGAACTCCTACCCAGCATGCTTGGCCTTCTCAAGAAAGAGGGTTATTTTTGCGAAAGTACTTGATCAGTTTTCTCCAGTGTTTCTCTGGAACCTTTGATATTCAAAGCACTGTCTTTTGAACCACCTCCACAATCATCTGTGTTGCGTTTGAATTTCAGTGTTGGGTATTTTCATTCTACAACTTACAGGGACACTGACTCACCAAACTGATGGAACAGGGACAGCCACTGTTTTCATCTTTTTAAAAACAAGATTTTATTTTAGAACAGCTTGGGATTTACAGAAGAGTTGCAAATAGAGTACAGAGAGCTGCCATATATGCCACACTGTCAACCCTACCACTAACATTTTATGTGAATAGGGTACATTTGTTAATAAACCAATATTCAAATGCGTTATTGTTAACTAAAGCTTATATTTTATTCCTACTTCCTTAGTTTTTTCCTAATATTCTTTCTATATTCAGGAGCCCATCCAGGATACCACATGACATTCAGTTGCCATGTTTCCTTGGGTTCCTCTTGGCTGCAACAGTTTTTCAGACTTCTTTTGTTTTTATTATCTTGACAGTTTTGAGGAGTGCTGGCATATATATGTATATATATACACATACATATATACATATACATATTTTTGAGACAGGGTCTCACTCTCTCACCCAGGCTGGAGTGCAGTGGAGTAATATTGGCTCACTGCAACCTCCGCCTCCAGGGCTCAGGTGATCCATCTCAGCCTCCCGAGTAGCTAAGACGACAAGCACACACCACCACGCCCGGTTAATTTCTGTATTTTTTGTAGATATGGGGTTTCACCATGTTGCCCAGGCTGGTCTCAAACTCATGAGCTCAAGCTATCTGCCCGCCTCGGCCACCCAAAGTGCTGGGATTACAGGCGTGAGCCACCGCACCTGGCCTTTTTACTTTCTTTTTCTTCCCCCTCAGCAGCTACACAGAAATACTCTCTTAATGGAGTCATTTGATGCAAAAAGGTTTTAAGTTTTGATGAAGTCCAATTTATCTATTTGTTCCTTTTGTTGCTTGTGCTTGTGTTTTAATACTTAAGAAACCATGGCCTGACCCAAGGTCACGAAGATTTACACCTATGTTTCCTTCTAACAGTTTTAAATTTACATCTAAGCCTTTGACCCATTTCGAGTTAATTTTCACATATGGTGTGAGGTAGAATATACATTCTTGACCAGGCAAGGTGGCTCACGCTTATAATCCCAGCACTTTGGGAGGCCGAGGTGTATGGATCACTTGAGTCCAGGAGTTTGAGACCAACCTGGCCAACATGGTGAAATCCCATCTCTACTAAAAATACAAAAAAATTAGCCAGGAGTGGTGGCGGGCACCTGTAATCCCAGCTACTCAGGAGGCTGAGACAGGAGAATTGCTTGAACCTGGGAGGCGGAGGTTGCAGTGAGCCAAGATCACACTATTGCAATCCAGCCTAAGCAACAAGAGCGGAACTCTGTCAAAATAAAAATAAAAAAAAAAATAAATAAAAGAATATACATCCTTTTGCATGTATATCCAGTCGTCCCAGTGACATTTGTTGAAAATACTATTCTTTCTTCACTCAATGGTCTCGGCGCGCTTGTTGAAAATCAAATGACCACAGATGTATGGACTCTTCATTCTATTTCATTAATCTATACACCTGTCCTTGCGCCTGTACCACACTGTCTTGATGACTGTAACTTTGCAGTAAGTATTGAAATTGGGAGGTGTGAGTCCCCAACACCTTCCTTTTCGATTATTTTGGCTACTCAGGCCCTCTTACACTACCATATAAATTTGAGGATCAGTTTGTCTATTTCTGCAATAAAAAAAAAAGGCAGTTGGAACATTTTATTTTATTTTATTTTGAGATGGAGTTTCACTCTTGTTGCCCACGCTGGAGTGCAATGGCATGATCTCAGCTCACTGCAACCTCCGCCTCCCAGGTTCAAGCAATTCTCCTGCCTCAGCCTCCTGAGTAGCTGGGACTACAGGCACCTGCCACCACGCCTGGCTAATTTTTGTATTTTTAGTAGAGACGGGGTTTCACCATATTGGCCAGGATGGTCTCGATCTCTTGACCTCATGATCTGCCCACCTCAGCCTCCCAAAGTGCTGGGATTACAGGCGTGAGCCACCACGCCCGGTCCCCTACTTCTATTTCTTTAGTGATAATTGATATTTAGCTTTTCCTCTCTCTTTAGTTTCAGTATATTATATTTTACAATAAAATATTAAGATGGGTTGATTATCTGGGAAAGAGTAGAGTACCAAAAATGACCAAGGAAACTTAGAAAACCTGAATATAGGGCCAGGCATGGTGGCTCACACATGCAATGCCAGCACTTTGGGAGGCCAAAGCAAGAGGATCACTTGAGGTCAACAGTTTGAGGCCAGCCTGGGCAACATAGTGAGACTCTGTCTCCACACACACACACACAAAATTAGCGAAGCATGGTGGTGTGTGTCTGTAGTCCCAGCTACTCTGGAGGCTCAGGCAGGAGGATCACTTGACCCTAGGAGTTCAGAGTTACAGTGAGGTATAATCTTGCCAGCATCCAGCCTGGTTGACAGAGTGAGACCCCATCTCTTAAAAAGAGAAAACTTGAATATACCAATAGCTATAGGAGAGATTGAAAAGGAAATCCATTTCAAATAGGCACCATGTAGATAGATAGTTTAATGAACCTGTTTTCTCAAGTTCCGAGAGTTAGATAATTTTATTCTATTATTTAAGCTTTTGATAAAAATAAAATATTCTCATTAGAAAATCTCCCATCAATACTGAAGCACATGGCCAGTCACAGCCTATAGTCCCAGCACTCTGGGAGGCTGAAGCAGAAGGATTGCTTAAGGCCAGGAGTTTGAGATCAGCCTGGGCAACACAGCAAGA
Organism: Rhinopithecus bieti; assembly: GCF_001698545.2. Taxonomy (NCBI): domain Eukaryota; kingdom Metazoa; phylum Chordata; class Mammalia; order Primates; family Cercopithecidae; genus Rhinopithecus; species Rhinopithecus bieti. Next base: position 34,934 of record NW_016809768.1, read on the forward strand.
TCCCATCTCTATAAATTTTTTTTTTCTTTTTTTTTTTTTGAGACAGGGTCTTGTTCTGTCGCCCAGTCTAGAGTGCAGTGGCATGATCTTGGCTCACTGCAACCTCTGCCTCCCTGCTTCAAGTGATTCTCATGCCTCAGCCTCCCAAGTAGCTGGGATTACAGATGTGTACCACCATGCCCAGCTCATTTTTTGTATTTTTAGTAGAGATGGGGTTTCATATATTGGCCAGGGTACTCTCTAACTCTTGACCTCAGGTGATCCACCCATCTTGGCCTCCCAAAGTGCTGAGATTACAGGCGTGAGCCACAGCTCCTGGCCTCTGTGAGAATCTTAAGATGATTGTCATAATGGATTTTATCACTCTCTTTTAAATTTAATTTTATTTTGAGACAGGGCTTCAATCTGTTGCTCAGGCTGGAGTATAGTGGCGGGATCTCAGCTTACTGCAACCTCCGTCTCCCAGGTTCAGGTGATCCTCCCACTTCGACCTCCAGCATAGCTGGGACTATAGGCGAGTGCCACCATGCCCGGCTATTGTTTTTGGAGATGGGGTTTTGCCATGTTGCCCAGGCTGGTCTTGAACTCCTGACTTCAAGTGATCTGCCTGTCTTGGCCTCCCAAAGTGCTGGGATTATAGGCATGAGTTATTGGCTGGATTTATCACTCTTTACACATTTTGCTAACAATATATATACAAAGAATGGTATCTCCTTTCAATTTGCATTTTTCTGATCATCTTTTTATATATTTATCAAGCATTTCTGTTTTCCTTCTCTGCATTTCTAATGCTCTGTAAACCATTCCAGGGCATAGAATAAGATGGACATTTTCCAATTCATTTTACAAAATCACAGAAACCTGATAGCTCACAAAATCCTGATCAAAAGAGACTCCTTCCCTGCAAAATAACTACAGACTGGCTTATGAATGTACATGCGAAAACACTCAGGAAAACAGAGGCCTTCTGTGCCTGAACTTGTGGGGGCAGAATGCTATTGTGAAGAGCATCGTAACTTATACATGGGCCACAGGCCTGCGCAGTAATTCGCCAAAGAAGACTTCCTATGGCCCACACCCATGGGGAAAACATTGGCCTTGATGTGTGTAATGAAAACTGCAGTTGAGAGCATCTTTTCCTGATCCAGCTGATAAAGTTAATACCCTGTTCTGGCCAAAGTGTGAGTAAGTAGAAACTTGAATCAATGCTGGTGTGTCGGGAGGACGCAAACATGCGTGAAGGATCTGGCAACAGCTACACAGAGCCTAGGGATCTCCTTGACCCAAATATTCTATTTCTAAACATTCGTATTACGGAAGTGCACATCAGAGCGTTATTTATAAATAGCAATAAACAAAACAGGCTGGGCACGGTGGCTCACACTTGTAATCCCAGCACTTTGGGAGGCCAAGGTGGGTGGATCAATTGAGGTCAGGAGTTGGAGACCAGCCTCGCCAAGAAGGTGAAACCCCGTCTCTACTAAAAATACAAAAGTTAGCTGGGCGTGTTGGCAGGCGCCTGTAATCCCAGCTACTTAGGAGGCTGAGGCAGGAGAATTGTATGAACCCAGGAGGTAGAGGTTGCAGTGAGCTGAGATAGTGCCACTGCACTCCAACCAGGGTGATAGAGACTCTGTCTCAAAAAAAAAAAAATTAATAAAAATATAAACAAAACAGATGAACTCCCTGCCCTTCAGAGCTTATAAAAATTGTGTAGTCATTTTCTAAAAAAGCGGTAATTTTTAAATTGATAAAGCCATTTACAAAAGAGTATGAGGCCATTTTAATTAATTATTTTTTTTTCAGACAGAGTCTCCCTCCGTTGCCCAGGCTGCAGTGCAGTGTCACAATCTTGGCTCACTGTGAATTCTGCCTCCTGGGTTCCAGCGATTCTCTCACCTCAGCCTCCTGAGTAGCTGGGACTACAGGTGCGAACCACCACACCTGGCTAATTTTTGTATTTTTAGTAGAGACAGGGTTTCACCATGTAGCCACTGCGCCCAGTAAGTCCTCTTTTTCTTTTCTTTTTTTTTTTAAATACAAGCATCTATCTATCATCTATGTACTTAAGTATAAATTAATGCCAAAATGTATGGTTGGAATTAAGGCTGTTTGGTTTGTTTACCTGTATTTTCTTTTTATTCTTTATTCCTTCTTTATTATTATTATTTTTCTGAGACTGAGTTTTGCTCTGTCTGCACTGGAATGCAGTGGCACGATCTCGGTTCACTGCAACCTCAGCTTCCAGGTTCAAGCGATTCTCCTGCCTCAGCCTCCCGAGTAGCTGGGATTACAGGCTACATGGCGCATGCCACCATGCCCAGGTAATTTTTGTATTTTTAGTAGATACGGGGTTTCATCATGTTGCCCAGTCTGGTCTCTATCTCCTGACCTCGTGATCTGCCTGCCTTGGCCTCCCAAAGTGCTGGGATTACAGGTGTGAGCCACTGCGCCCGGCCTTGTTTACCTATATTTTCTACAATGCACTTCTATAATAAAAGAAGGTGACAAGACATAGGGGGAAATTGGTAACAAGCTTCATGTCTAACAATAGAGGATTGGCTGATGACGTGTATGTCACATTTATTTACAATTAATGACGCCAGTGAATAGTTTTTTTTACGTGCTAGGTATTAGATGTTCTTTGGCTGTTCTAGGCTGTACATGTGACTATGCTTTTTGTTCAAAAAAAAAAAAAGAAAAAAAGAAAGGAAAGGGAAAAAAAGGAGAGGAGAGAAAAGGAAAAGAAAAGAAAATTTAGAAAAAGAAAAGAAAAACAAAAGATAGAAATAAACAAAGGGAGAGGAGTAAGAGCAGGAGAACTCAGGGGGTCCTGGGCCTGGCTGCCGGGCTCGCTCCCCACAGGGCCCTCGTGAAGTCCCTGGCTCGCGCGCGCCCCTAGCGGGCGTCCGGCGTCCTGCGGGCCGTGCGGTCCTGTGTCCACGCGTTGCACAACCCCGGGCCCACAGGGCAAGCTGCGCCCGTTTTCTTTCCAGAGTCCCCTGCCCTCCAGCGAGCTGAGTTGAGCCCCAGCTGGACTCTAAGTCGAACCTCCGCAGCCAGGTGTCTGCCAGATGTCTTCCAAGGCCAGCAAGGGAACTGCCTGGGCACACGTCAGTCTGGCCTGTTTCCTGATCCAGAAAATTATTTTCAGCTGCGCGTGACCTTCCACGGGGCCAGGACTGGAAAACTAGACAGCAGTGATCTTTTTAAAACCGTGGAATCTATGAACTAGGAAAGTCTCCTCCAAACCCGTCAACAGGAATTTACCACTTATTGGTACCAGTTTGGGAAATCATTGCTTTTTAATTAAAAATCGGGGGGCTGGGAGGAAAGGAGGGTCCCCTGGCAGCCTTGGGTGGGCTGTAGGGCCACAGGAGCGTGACAGCAGGGGCAGTGGGGCTGCCCGTGGGGCCAGCTTGTGGTGGGCTGGGGACTGAGCTGTGCCTGGAGACACACAGATTCCTCCCTGGGCTGGGTGGCCTTATGGTCCCCGCGTTTTCCCACAACTTGTCCTGGCTGTGGGCTTGCCAGCCTTCCTGGGGGAACAGGGGGCCAGGACAGGACTCCATCCCCAGGAAGCTCAGGTGAGGCTTACGAAACAGGTGCAGGACTTGCAGACACAGGTCTCCTTTCCGCACACCCTGGTGAGAAGCAGAGCGGAGGAAACAGGAGGTGCCCCAGTTTCTTCTCCGGGGTAAGACTTAGAGCTGTCCTTGAAGCTGATGGGCCAGAGAGAGTGCTGAGGAGAACCAGAGCATCCCGTGGGGTTCCCTGGGCTGGGCTCCGTCAGGAGGGTTTCCCAGGAGATCGGCCGTGACAGCTGCTGTGTTGGGCACTCCTCCAGGGCAGGGGTGGCCCCGGGAAAGCTTGGGCAGGAGGTGGCATGAGTCACGCAGAGGGTGGCCCACTAGGTTTATGGTACCCAGCGTTGCAAATACTCAGTTGTGAGGCACCCAAGTGTACACATGGCTGGAGGCACACAGCCCCCCTTGTCCTCCCCTCCTCAAATCCCAGTTCCTGATGGTTCTGCTCTCTCCTGTGCCAAGGAGGGCAGCACAGACTCGTTAGTGAACTGGGGGCCCTGGAGTCAGACAGCTGGCTTCCAATCCTGGCGCTAGTACCCGCGCTCGCTCAGGGACACTGGGCATGTGTTGTCACCTGCCTGTGCCTCAATCTCCTTAACTGCAAAATGGACATAACCTCCAGGCTGATGAAGACTAGGAGAGCAGAGGTCAGGGACAGGCCCCTTCATAGGGGCTCAGTGCCTTTCTGTTCCTCCACTGCTTTCTCCCGGGCTGGCCTGCTGTGTGAGGCTGGCTGGCAGACATCTGTCTCTCTCAATTTAAAAAAATTTTTTAGTAGGGACAGGATCTCACTGTGTTGCCCAGGCTGATCTCAAACTCCTGGCCTCAAGCGGTCCTCCCACCTTGACCTCCCAAAGTGCTGGGATTGCAGGGGTGGCATCTCTTAGCCTCAGGAAGCAGGCCCAGGCTGCACTCCTGCCCTCCTCCCCCACCTCCTGCTGCAGGCTGGTTTGGCAGCAGTCCTGCCCTCCTT